>NC_092768.1:70297554-70617536 GCF_047496795.1 Chiloscyllium punctatum | reverse complement strand
CTTCCTTACCCCTCTCCTTTCTTCTCCCCTCCTACCTTCCCCCTCCTTTCTTCCCCCTTCCTTCCCCCTCTCCTGCCTTCCCCCTTTATTCCTCCTCCTACCCCCCCTCTCCTTCCCACCATCTCCTTCCTCCCCCCTCCTTCACCCCCATCTCCTTCCTTCTCCCCATCTCCTTCCTTCCCCCCTCATTCCCCCATCTCCTTTCTTTCCCCTTCCTTCCCCCCTTCTTCCACCCCTCGCCTTCCCCCCATCTCCTGCCTTCACCCCCCTCTCCTTCCCCCCATCTCCTTCCTTCCCCCTATCTCCTTCCTCTCCCCCTCCTTCACCCCCTCTCCTTCCTTCCAACCCTCCTTCCCTCCCACCCTCTCCTTCTTCTCCCCTCTCCTTCCTTCTGCCCCCCCTCCTTCCTTCCCCCCTACTTCCCCCCTCCTTCCCCCATCTCCTTCATTCCCCTCTCTCCTTCCCCCCTCATTCCTCCCCTTGCCCCCTCTCCTTCCTTCCCCCATCTCCGTCCTTCCACCCATCTCCTTTCTCCCCTCCTTGCCCCCCCTTCCTCCCCATCTCCTTCCTTCCCCATCTCCTTCCCCCCTCCATCCCCCCTCTCCTTCTGCCCATCTCCTGCCTTCCCCCCCCTTCCCCCCGATCTCCTTCCTTCCCCCCATCTCCTTCCTCCCCCTCCTTCAACTCCCTCTCCTTTTTTCTCCCCATCTCCTTCCTCCCCCAATCTCCTTCCTTCCCCCCTCTCCTTCCCCAACTCCTTCCTTCCCCCTTCCTTCCACCCTTTCCTTCCCCCAATCTCCTTCCTTCCCCCTTCCTTCCCCCCTCTTGTTCCCCATCTCCGTCCTCCCCCCTTCCTTCCCCCTTCCTTCCACCCTCTCATTTCCCCATCTCTCCTTCCCCCTCTCTTTCCTCCCTGTCTCCTTCCCCCTTCCTTCTTCCCCTCTCCTTCACCCCCTCTCCTTCCCCCTTCCTTCCCCCCTCAATCCCCCCTCTCCTTCCCCCATCTTCTGCCTTCCACCCCTCCTTCACCCCCTTCTTCCTTCCACCTTCCTTCCCCCTCCTCCATCCCCCCATCTCCTTCCTTCCACCTTCCTTCCCCCCTTCCCGTCCATCTCCTCCTTCCACCTTCCTTCCCCCTTCTTCCGCCCCCTCTTCTTCCCCCCCATCTCCTTCCTTCCCCCTTCCCCTCCATCTCCTCCTTCCACCTTCCTTTCCACTTCCTTTCCCCCCTCTCCTTCCCCCATTTCCTTCCTTCCCCCTTCCTTCCCCGCCTTCCTTCCCCTTCCTTCCCCCCTCTCCTTCCCCCAATCTCCTTCCTTCCAACTTCCTTCCCCCCTCTCTTTCCCCCTCTCCTTCCCCCTCTCCTTCCCCCTTCCCCCATGTCCTTCCTTTCACATCTCCTTCCTTCCCCCTTCCTTCCTCCCCTCTCCTTCCCCATTCCTTCCCCCATCTCCTTCCTTCCCCCTTCCTTCCCCCTCTCCTCCCCCTCTCCTTCCCCCGATCTCCTTCCTTCCTCTTTCCTCCCCCCTCTCTTCCCCCCCATCTCCTTCCTCCCCATTTCTTCCCCCCTCTCCTTCCACCCCTCTCCTTCCTTCCCCATCTCCTTCCTTCCCCCTCCTCCCCCGTCTCCTTCCTCCCCATCTCCTTCCTACCCCCATCTCCTTCCCTCCATCTCCATCCCCCATCTCCTTCCTTCCCCCCTCCTTCCACCCACTTCCTTCACCTTCCTTCCCCCTCTCCTTCCCCTCTCTCCTTCACCCCATCTCCTTCCCTCCCCCCCTTCCCCCACTCTCCTTCCCCCACTCTCCTACCCCACTCTCCTTCCTTCCCCCTTCCTGCCCCCTTCTTCCCCCCTCCTTCCCCCCTCCTTCCCTCCCATCTCCTTCCTTCCCCCCTTTCCTTACCCGTCCTTCCTTCCCCCTTCCTTCCCCCCTCTCCTTCCCCCCATCTCCTTCCTTCCCCCTTCCTTCCCCCTTCCTTCCCCCTTCCTTCCCCTTCCTTCCCCCCCCCCTTCCCCCAATCTTCTTCCATCCCCCTTCCTTCCCCCCCTTTCCCCCTCTCCTTCCCCTTTCCCCATCTCCTTCCTTTCACATTTCCTTCCTTCCCCCTTCCTTCCTCCCCTCTCCTTCCCCCCTCCTTCCCCATCTCCTTCCTTCCCCCTTCCTTCCCCCTCCTCCCCCTCTCCTTCCTCCCCATCTCCTTCCGACCCCCATCTCCTTCCCTCCATGTCCTTCCCCCATCTCCTTCCTTCCCCCCTCCTTCCACCCCCTTCCTTCCCCCTTCCTTCCCCCCTCTCCTTCCCCCCTCTCCTTCACCCCATCTCCTTCCTTCCCCCCTCCTTCCCCAACTCTCCTTCCCCCACTCTGCTTCCCCTCTCTCCTTCCACCCCTCTCCTCCTTCCCCATCTCCTTCCTTCAACCTCCTCCCCCTCTCCTTCCTCCCCATCTCCTTCCTACCCCCATCTCCTTCCCTCCATATCCTTCCCCCATCTCCTTCCTTCCCCCCTCCTTCCACCCCCTTCCTTCCCCCTCCCTTCCCCCCTCTCCTTCCCCCCTCTCCTTCACCACATCTCCTTCTTTCCCCCCTCCTTCCCCCACTCTCCTTCCCCCACTCTCCTACCCCCACTCTCCTTCCCCCCACTCCTTCTTTCCCCCTTCCTGCCCTCTTCTTCCCCCCTCCTTCTCACCCTCCTTCCCTCTCTTCTCCTTCCTTATCCCCTTTCCTGCCCCGACCTTCCTTCGACCCTCTCCTTCACCCCATCTCCTTCTTTCCCCCTCCTTCCCCCACTCTTCTTCCCCCACTCTGCTTCCCCTCTCTCCTTCCCCTCTCTCCTTCCTTCCACCCTCCCTCCCCCCTTCTTCCCTCCCATCTCCTTCCTTCCCCCTTCCTTACCCACTCCTTCCCCCACTCTCCTTCATTCCCCCTTCCTACCCCCCCCCCCGGCCTCCCTCCTTCCTTCCCCCTTCCTTCCCCCATCCTTCCCTCTTCCCCCATCTCCTTCCTTCCCCAGTCTCCTTCCTCCCCCCCCGCCTCTCCTTCCCCCTCCTTCCTTCCCTCCCTCCTTCCTCCACCCTTCTTCCCCCTCTCCTTCCCCCTCTCCTTCCTTTCCCCACTCTTTCCTTCCCTCCCCTCTCCTTCACCCCCTCTCCTTGTGCCCCCTCCTTCCCCCTTTCCTTCCTTCCCCCCACTCTCCTTCCTTCCCCCCTCTCCTTTCTTCCCCTCTCCTTCGTTACCCTGCTCCTTCCTTCCCCCTCTCCTTCCTTCCCCATCTCCTTCCTTCCCCCATCTCCTTCCTTCCCCATCTCCGACCTTCCCCCTTCCTTCCCCCCCTCCTTCCCCCCCTCTCCTTCATTCCCCCTTCCTCCCCCCACCTGCCCCCACTCCTTCCCCCCTTCATTCCCCAATCCTTCCCCCCTTCCCCCATCTCTTTCCTTCCCCGTCCCCTTCCTCCTCCCCTCTGCTTCCCCCCTCCTTCCTTCCCTCCCTCCTTCCTCCCCCTTCCTCACCCTCTCCTTCCCCCCTCTCCTTCTTTTCCCCCCTCCTTCCTTCCCTCCCCTCTCCTTCACCTCCTCTCCTTCCACCCCTCTCCTTCCTTCCCCCATCTCCTGCCTTCCCCCCTCCTTTACCCACTTCTTCCTTCTCCCCATCTCCTTCCTTCCCCCATTTCCTTCCTTCCCCCTTCCTTCCCCCCTCTCCTTTCCCCATCTCCTTCCTTCTCCCTTCCTTCCCCCACTCTCCTTCATTCCCCCTTCCTACCCCTCCCCGCCTCCCTCCTTCCTTCCCCCTTCCTTCCCCCATCAATCCCCCTTCCTCCATCTCCTACCTTCCCCGGTCTCCTTCCTCCCCCCCCTCTCCTTCCCCCCTCCTTCCTTCCCTCCCTCCTTCCTCCACCCTTCTTCCCCCTCTCCTTCCCCCTCTCCTTCCTTTCCCCATCTCCTGCCTTCCCCCCCTCCTTTACCCACTTCTTCCTTCTCCCCATCTCCTTCCTTCCCCCATTTCCTTCCTTCCCCCTTCCTTCCCCCCTCTCCTTTCCCCATCTCCTTCCTTCCCCCTTCCTTCCCCCCTCTCCTTCCTTCCCCATCTCCTTCCTTCCCCCATCTCCTTCCTTCCCCATCTCCTTCCTTCCCCCTTCCTTCCCCCCCCTCCTTCACCCCGATCTCCTTCCTTCCCCCCATCTCCTTCCTCCCCCTCCTTCAACTCCCTCTCCTTTTTTCTCCCCATCTCCTTCCTCCCCCCAATCTCCTTCCTTCCCCCCTCTCCTGCCCCCATCTCCTTCCTTCCCCCCTCCTTCCCTGCCCCCCTCCTTCCTCCCCCCTGTTCTTCCTTCCCCCATCCTTCCTTCCCCCCCTCCTACACCCCATCTCCTTCCTGGCTCCCCCTTACACCTCCCTCTCCTTCCTTCTCCCCCTCTCTCCTTCCCCCCTCCCCTTCTCCCCCATCTCCTTCATTCTGCCCCCTCTCTTTCCCCCCTGTCCTTCACCACCATCTCCTTCCTTCCCCCTTCCCCCCTCCTTTCCCCATCTCCTTCCTTCCCCTCTCTCCTCCCCCTTCCTTCCCCCTTCCTTCCCCCCTCTCATTTCCCCATCTCTCCTTCCCCCTCTCTTTCCTCCCTCTCTCCTTCCCCCTTCCTTCCTCCCCTCTCCTTCACCCCCTCTCCTGCCCCCATCTCCTGCCTTCCCCCCCTCCTTTACCCACTTCTTCCTTCTCCCCATCTCCTTCCTTCCCCCTTCCTTCCCCCCTCTCCTTTCCCCATCTCCTTCCTTCCCCCCTCCTTCCCCCCTCTTCTTCCCCCCTCCATCCCCCTCTCCTTCCCCCATCTCCTGCCTTCCCCCCCTCCTTCACCCGCTTCTTCCTTCTCCCCATCTCCTTCCTTCCCCCCTCTCCTTCCTTCCACCTTCCTTCCCCATTCTTCCGCCCCCTCTCCTTCCCCCATCTCCTCCTTCCACCTTCCTTCCCCCTTCCTTCCCCCCTCTCCTTCCCCCATTTCCTTCCTTCCCCCTTCCTTCCCCCCCTTTCTTCCCCTTCCTTCCCCCCTCTCCTCCCCCCAATCTCCTTCCTTCCAACTTCCTTCCCCCTCTCTCTTTCCCCCTCTCCTTCCCCCTCTCCTTCCCCCCTTCCCCATCTCCTTCCTTTCACATCTCCTTCCTTCCCCCTTCCTTCCCCCTCTCCTCCCCCTCTCCTTCCCCCGATCTCCTTCCTTCCTCTTTCCTTCCCCCCTCTCTGCCCCCCATCTCCTTCCTCCCCATTTCTTCCCCCTCTCCTTCCACCCCTCTCCTTCCTTCCCCATCTCCTTTCTTCCCCCTCCTCCCCCTCTCCTTCCTCCCCATCTCCTTCCTACCCCCATCTCCTTCCCTCCATCTCCATCCCCCATCTCCTTCCTTCCCCCCTCCTTCCACCCCCTTCCTTCCCCCTTCCTTCACCCCTCTCCTTCCCCCACTCTCCTTCCCCTGCTCCTTCCTTCCCCCTTCCTGCCCCCTTCTTCCCCCCTCCTTCCCACCCTCCTTCCCTCCCATCTCCTTCCTCCCCCCTTTCCTTCCCCGTCCTTCCTTCCCCCCTCTCCTTCACTCCGTCTTCTTCCTTCCCCCTCCTTCCCCCACTCTCCGTCCCCCACTCTGCTTCCCCTCTCTCCTTCCCCTTTCCTTCCTCCCACCCTCCTTCCCCCCTCCTTCCATCCCATCTCCTTCCTTCCCCCTTTCCTTCCCCCATCTCCTTCCTTCCCCCCTCCTTTCACCCACTTCCTTCCCCCTTCCTTCCCCCTCTCCTTCCCCTCTCTCCTTCATCCCATCTCCTTCCTTCCCCCCTCGTTCCCCCACTCTCCTACCCCCTCTCCTTCCTTCCCCCTTCCTGCTCCCTTCTTCCCCCCTCCTTCCCCCCTCCTTCCCTCCCATCTCCTTCCTTCCCCCCTTTCCTTCCCCCCGTCCTTCCTTCCCCTTCCTTCCCCCTTCCTTCCCCCCTCTCCTTCCCCCATCTCCTTCCTTCCCCTTCCTTCCCCCATTCCTTCCCCTTCCTTCCCCCCCTCCTTCCTCCAATCTCCTTCCTTCCCCCTTCCTTCCCCCATCTCCTTCCTTCCCCTTCCTTGCCCCATTCCTTCCCCTTCCTTCCCCCCCTCCTTCCTCCAATCTCCTTCCTTCCCCCTTCCTTCCCCCCTCTCCTTCCCCCATCTCCTTCCTTCCCCTTCCTTGCCCCATTCCTTCCCCTTCCTTCCCCCCCTCCTTCCTCCAATCTCCTTCCTTCCCCCTTCCTTCCCCCCTCTCTTTCCCCCTCTCCTTCCCCCTCTCCTTCCACCCTTCCCCATCTCCTTCCTTTCACATCTTCCTTCCCCCTTCCTTCCTCCCCTCTCCTTCCCCCCTCCTTCTCCCATCTTCTTCCTTCCCCCTTCCTTCCCCCTCTCCTCCCCCCTCTCCTTCCCCCATCTCCTTCCTCCCCCCTTTCTTCCCCCCTCTCCTTCCACCCCTCTCCTTCCTTCTCCATCTCCTTCCTTCCCCCTCCTCCCCCTCTCCTTCCTCCCCATCTCCTTCCTACCCCCATCTCCTTCCCTCCAATCCTTCCCCCATCTCCTTCCTTCCCCCCTCCTTACACCCCCTTCCTTCCCCCTTCCTTCCCCTTCTCCTTCCCCCCTCTCCTTCACCCCATCTCCCTCCTTCCCCCCTCCTTCCCCCACTCTCCCTCCCCACTCTCCTTCCCCCCTCTCCTTCCTTCCCCCTTCATTCCCCCTTCCTCCCCCCACCTGCCTCCCTCCTTCCTTCCCCCTTCCTTCCCCCATCCTTCCCCCTTCCCCCATCTCCTTCCTTCCCCGGTCTCCTTCCTCCCCCCCTCTCCTTACCGCCTCCTTCCTTCCCTCCCTCCTTCCTCCCCCCTTCTTCCCCCTCTCCTTCCCCCCTCTCCTTCCTTTCCCCCCTCCTTCCTTCCCTCCCCTCTCCTTCACCCCCTCTCCTTGCGCCCCTCTCCTTCCCCCTCTCCTTTCTTCCCCCCACTCTCCTTCCTTCCCCCCTCTCCTTGCTTCCCCCCTCCCTCCTCACCCCGCTCCTTCCTTCCCCCTCTCCTTCCTTCCCCCATCTCCTTCCTTCCCCCATCTCCATCCTTCCCAACCTCCTTCCTTCCCCCTTCCTTCCCCCCTCTCCTTCCCCCATCTCCTTCCTTCCCCCCTCCTTCCCCCCTCCTTCCTTCCCCCTTCCTTCCCCCATCCTACCCCCCTCTCCTTCATTCCCTCTTCCTCCACCCACCTGCCCCCCTCCTTCCTTCCCCCTTCATTCCCCCATCCTTCCCCCCTCCTTCCACCCCTCGCCTTCCCCATCTCCTGCCTTCACCCCCCTCTCCTTACCCCCATCTCCTTCCTTCCCCCATCTCCTTCCTCCCCCCTCCTTCATCCCCTCTCCTTCCTTCCACCCCTCCTTCCCTCCCACCCTCTCCTTCTTCTCCCCTCTCCTTCCTTCCGCCCCCCTCCTTCCTTCCCCCCTACTTCCCCCCTCCTTCCCCGCATCTCCTTCATTCCCCCTCTCTCCTTCCACCCCTCGTTCCCCCTTTGCCCCCTCTCCTTCCTTCCACCCATCTCCTTCCTCCCCTCCTTCCCCTCTCCTCCCCCATCTCCTTCCCCCTTCCTTCCACCCCTCCTTCCCCCATCTACTTCCCCCTTCCTTCTCCCCCGTCCTTCCCCCCTCTCCTTCCTCCCCCCCACTCTCCTTCCTTCCCACTCTCCTTTCTTCTCCCCTCCTAACTTCCCCCCCTCCTTTCTTCCCCCTTCCTTCCCCCTCTCCTACCTTCCCCCTTTATTCCCCCCTCCTTCCCCCTCTCCTTCCCACCATCTCCTGCCTTCGCCCCCCTCTACTTCCTCCCCCCTCATTCCCCCATCTCCTTTCTTCCACCTTCCTTCCCCCCTCCATCCTTCCCCCTTCCTTCCCCCTCCTTCGCCATCTCCTTTCTTCCCCCTTCCTTCCACTCCATCCTTCCCCCTTCCTTCCCCCCTCCTTCCACCCCTCGCCTTCCCCCCATCTCCTCCCTTCCCCCATCTCCTTCCTTCCCCCATCTCCTTCCTTCCCCCTTCCTTCCCCCCTCCTTCTCCATCTCCTTTCTTCCCACTTCCTTCCCCCTCTCCTTCCTTCCCCCTTCCTTCCCCGCTCCTTCCCCCTCTCCTTCCCCCCTCTCTTCCCCCCCTCTCCTTCCTTCCCCCCACTCTCCTTCCTTCCCCCTCTCCTTTCTTCCCTCCTCCTACCTTCCCCCCTCCTTTCTTCCCCATTCCTTCCCTCTCTCCTTCCTTCCCCCTTTATTCCCCCCCACCTTCCCCCCTCTCCTTCCCACCATCTCCTTCCTTCCCCATCTCCTTCCTTCCCCCCTCCTTCCCCATCTCGTTTCTTCCCCCTTCCGTCCCCACTCCATCCTTCCCCCTTCCTTCCCCCTCCTTCCTCCCCTCGCCTTCCCCCATCTCCTGCCTTCACCCCCCTCTTCTTCCCCCATCTCATTCCTTCCCCCCATCTCCTTCCTCCCTGCCTCCTTCGCCCCCTCTCCTTCCTTCCACCCCACCTTCCCTCCCACCCTCTCCTTCTTCCCCCATCTCTTTCCTTCCCCCATCTCCTTTCTTCCCCCTTCCTTCCCCCTCTCCTTCCTTCCCCCTTCCTTCCCCCCTCCTTCCCCCTCTCCTTCCCCCCTCTCTCCCCCCCTCTCCTTCATTCCCCCCACTCTCCTTCCCTCCCCCTCTCCTTTCTTCCCCCCTCCTACCTTCCCCACTACTTTCTTCCCCCTTCCTTCCCTCTCTCATTCCTTCCCCCTTTATTCCCCCCCACCTTCCCCCCTCTCCTTCCCCGATCTCCTGCCTTCACCCCCCTCTTCTTCCCCATCTCATTCCTTCCCCCCATCTCCTTCCTCCCTGCCTCCTTCGCCCCCTCTCCTTCCTTCCACCCCACCTTCCCTCCCACCCTCTCCTTCTTCTCCCATCTCCTTCCTTCTGCCCCCTCCTTCCTTCCCCCCTACTTCCCCCCTCCTTCCTCACATCTCCTTGCCCCCCTCCTTCCCCATCTCCTTCCCTCTTCCTTCCACGCCTCCTTTCCCCTATCTACTTCCCCCTTCCTTCTCCCCCTGTCCTTCTCCCCCTCTCCTTCCTCCCCCCACTCTCCTTCCTTCCCCCTCTCCTTTCTTCTCCCCTCCTAACTTCCCCCCCTCCTTTCTTCCCCCTTCCTTCCCCCTCTCCTACCTTCCCCCTTTATTCCCACCTCCTTCCCCCCCTTCCCACCATGTCCTTCCTTCCCCATCTCCTTCCTCCCTCCTCCTTCACCCCCATCTCCTTCCTTCCCCCCATCTCCTTCCTTCCCCCATCTCCTTCCTCCCCCCCTCCTTCATCCCCTCTCCTTCCTTCCACCCCTCCTTCCCTCCCACCCTCTCCTTCTTCTCCCCTCTCCTTCCTTCCGCCCCCCTCCTTCCTTCCCCCCTACTTCCCCCCTCCTTCCCCGCATCTCCTTCATTCCCCCTCTCTCCTTCCCCCCCTCGTTCCCCCCTTTGCTCCCTCTCCTTCCTTCCACCCATCTCCTTCCTCCCCTCCTTCCCCCCTCCTCCCCCCATCTCCTTCCCCCTTCCTTCCACCCCTCCTTCCCCCATCTACTTCCCCCTTCCTTCTCCCCCGTCCTTCCCCCCTCTCCTTCCTCCCCCCCACTCTCCTTCCTTCCCACTCTCCTTTCTTCTCCCCTCCTAACTTCCCCCCCTCCTTTCTTCCCCCTTCCTTCCCCCTCTCCTACCTTCCCCCTTTATTCCCCCCTCCTTCCCCCTCTCCTTCCCACCATCTCCTGCCTTCGCCCCCCTCTACTTCCTCCCCCCTCATTCCCCCATCTCCTTTCTTCCACCTTCCTTCCCCCCTCCATCCTTCTCCCTTCCTTCCCCCTCCTTCGCCATCTCCTTTCTTCCCCCTTCCTTCCCCCTCCATCCTTCCCCCTTGCTTCCCCCCTCCTTCCACCCCTCGCCTTCCCCCCATCTCCTCCCTTCCCCCATCTCCTTCCTCTCCCCCTCCTTCACCCCCTCTCCTTCCTTCCACCCCTCCTTCCCTCCCACCCTCTCCTTCTTCTCCCCTCTCCTTCCTTCTGCCCCCCCTCCTTCCTCCCCCCTACTTCCCCCCTCCTTCCCCCCATCTCCTTCATTCCCCCTCTCTCCTCCCCCCCCACTTCCCTCCTCCTTGCCCCCTCTCCTTCCTTCCCCCATCTCCTACCTTCCACCCATCTCCTTCCTCCCCTCCTTCCCCCCTTCCTCCCCATCTACTTCCTTCCCCCCTCTCCTTCCCACCTCTCTCCTTCCCCCTTCCTTACTCCCCCCTCTCCTTCCCCCAATTCCTTCCTTCCTTCCCCCTCACATTCCTTCCCCCTTCCTTCCCCCCTCCATCCCCCTCTCCTTCTTTCCCCCATCTCCTTCCTCCCCTCCTTCAACTCCCTCTCCTTTCTTCTCCCCATCTCCTTCCTTCCCCCATCTCCTTCCTTCCCCCTTCCTTCGCCCCTCTCCTTCCCCCATCTCCTTCCTTCCCAATTCCTTACCCCCTCTCCATCCCCCATCTCCTTCCTTCCCCCTTCCTTCACCCCCTCTCCATCCCCCATCTCCTTCCTTCCCCCTTCCTTCACCCCCTCTCCTTCCCCCATCTCCTTCCTTCCCCCTTGCTCCCCCCTCTACTTCCTTCCCTCTTCCTTCCCCCCTCTCCTTCCCCCATCTCCTTCCTTGCCCCCTCCTTCCCTGCCCCCCTCCTTCCTCCCCCCGTTTTTCCTTCCCCATCCTTCCTTCCCCCCCTACACCCCATCTCCTTCCTAGCTCCCCCTTACACCCCCTCTCCTTCCTTCTCCCCCTCACTCCTTCCCCCCTCCCCTTCTCCCCATCTCATTCATTCTGCCACCTCTCCTTCCCCCCTCTCCATCACCCCCATCTCCTTCCTTCCCCCCCTTCCCCCTCCTTCCCCCATCACCTTCCTTCCCCCTATCACCTTCCTTCCCCCCTCTCCTCCCACCTTCCTTCCCCCTTCCTTCCCCCATCTCATTCCACCATATCTCCTTCCCCCTCTCTTTCCTCCCTCTCTCCTTCCCCTTCCTTCCTCCCCGCTCCTTCACCCCCTTTCCTTCCCCCCTCCTTCCTCCCTCCTTCTCGCCATCTCCTTCCTTCCCCCTTCCTTCTCCCTCTCCTTCCGTCCTCCTTCCTCCCCCCTTCCCCCTCTCCTTCCCCCATCTCCTGCCTTCGCACACTCTCCTTCCCCGCCATCTCCTTCCTCCCCCCTCCTTCACCCCATCTCCTTCCGTCCCCCCACCTCCTTCCTTCCCCCTTCCTTACCCCCTCCTTCCTTCCCCCTTCCTTCCCCTCTCCTTCCCTCATCTCTTGCCTTCCCCCTCCTTCCCCCTCTCCTTCCTTCCCCCATCTCCTTCCTCCCCCCTTCCTTACCCTCTCCTTCCTTCCCCTCTCCTTCCCTCATCTCTTGCCTTCCCCCTCCTTCCCCCATCTCCTTCCTTCCCCCTTCCTTACCCTCTCCTTCCTTCCCCCTTCCTTCCCCTCTCCTTCCTTCCCCCTTCCTTCCCTCCTCCTTCCTTCCCCCTTCCTTCCCCCCTCCTTCCTTCCCCCTTCCTTCCCCCTCTCCTTCCCCCATCTTCTTCGTTCCCCCTCTCCTTCCTTCCCCCCACTCCTTCACTCCCCTCTCCTTCCTTTCCCCCATCACCTTCCTTCTCCCCATCTCCTTCCTTCCCCCTTCCCTACCCCTCTCCTTCCCCCTCTCTCCCCCCTCTCTCCCTTTCCCCCTCTCTCCTTCCCCCTTCCATCCCCCCTCTCCTTCCCCCCTCTCTTCTTCCCCTCTCCTTCCTCCCTCTCTGTCCCCCTTCCTGCCCGCTCTCCTTTCCCCCACTCTCCTTCCACCTTCCACCCTCCCATCCCCTTCCCCTCTCTCTCTCTCCCCCTTCCTTCCCCCCTTCCCCCTTCCTTCCCACCCCTCCTTCCCTCTGCCTTCTCGCCTCCTTCCCTCCCCATCTCTTTCCCCCTTCCTTCCCCCCCTTCCCCATCTCCTTCCCCCATCTCCATCCCCCCTGTCATTCCCCCTTTTCTCCTTTCCCCCCTCTCATTCCCCCTTATCTCCTTCTCCCCCTCTCCTTCCCCCATCTCCTTCCCCCTTCCTTCTGCCCATCTCCTTTCCCCCTTCCTTCCCCCTTCCCCTATCTCCTTCCCCCTTTCCTCCCCACATATCTGCTTCCCCTTCCTTCTCCCCTCCTTCCCCCATCTCCTTCCACCCCACTCCTTCCCCCCATCTCCTTCCCCCTTCCTTCCCCCCTCTCCTTCCACCATCTCCTTTCCGCTTCCTTTCCCCCATCTTCTTCCCCCTTCCTTCCCCCAATATCCTTCCCCCTTCCTTCCCCATCTCCTTCCCCCTTCCTTCCCCCTCCTTCCCCCATCTCCTTCCCCCTTCCTTCCCCCCTCCTTCCCCCATCGCCTTCCCCCATCTCCTTCCCCCATCTCCTTCCCCCCATCTCCTCCCCCCAATCTTCTTCTGCCCCATCTCCTTCACCCTTCCTTCCCCCTCTCCTTCCCCCTATTTCCTTCCTCCCACTCCTTCCCCCTTATCTCCTTCCTCCCCTCTCCTTCCCCCTTCCTTCCCCCTTCCCCTATCTCCCTGCCGCCTCCTTCCCCCCTTATCTCCTTCCCCCTTCCTTGCCCCCTTCCCCATCTCCTTCCCCCATCTCCTTCCCCCTTCCTTCCCCCCTCCTTCCCCCATCTCCTTCCCCCCATCTCCTTCCCCCTTCCTCCCCCATCTCCTTCCATCTTCCTTCCCCATCTCCTTCCCCTCTCCTTCCTCCCCATCTCCTTCCCCCTATCTCCTCCCCCTATCTCCTTCCCCCTTCCTTCACCCCTCTCCTTCCCCCTATCTCCTTCCCCCTTCCTTCCCCCCATCTCCTTCCCCCTTCCTTCCCCCATCTCCTTCCTCCAACTCCTTCCCCCTTCCTTCCCCCATCTCCTTCCCTCTTCCTCCCCCATCTCCTTCCCCCTTCCTTCTCCCCATCTCCTTCCCCCTTCTTTCCCCCTCTCTCCTTCTCCCCTCTCTCCTTCCTTTTCTTTCCACCCCTCCTTCTCCCGTCTCTCCTTCCCCCACTCCTCCCCCTCTCCTTCTCCCTTCCTTACCCCCTCTCCTTCTCCCCTCTCTCCTCCCACTTCCTTCCCCGCTCTCCTTCTGTCCTCTCTTCTGCCCCCTGCTTTCCCTCCCCTCTATCCTTCCCCCTCTCTCCTCCCCCTTCCTTTCACCCTCTCCTTCTCTCCCCTTTCCCCCTTTCGTTCTCTACTCTCTCATTCCCCCTTCCTTCCCCTCTCTCCTTCTCCCCTGTCTCCTTTCCCCTTCCTTTACCCCCCCCTCCTTCTCCCCTCTCTCCTTCACCAGTTCTTCCTCTCTGTCCTTTCTCTCTCTCTCCTTCCCACCTCTCTATTTCTCCACCTCTCCTTCCCACTTCCTTCCCCTCTCTCCTTCCCCCTTCCTTCACCCCTCTCCTTCTCCCCTGTCTCCTTTCCCCTTCCTTCGCCCCCCCTTCTCCTTTCTCTCGTTGCCCCTCTCCTTCCCCTCTCTCCTTCTCCCCTCTCTCCTTCTCCCCTATCTCCTTCTCCCCTCTCTCCTTCGCCGGTTCTTTCCCTCTGTCCTTTCTCTCTCTCTCCTTCCCACCTCTCTCTCTTTCTCCACTGCTCCTTCCCCCTTCCTTCCCCTCTCTCCTACCCCCTTCCTTTACCCCCTCCTTCTCCCCTCTCTCCTTCTCCCTTCCTTACCCCCTCTCCTTCTCCCCTCTCTCCTCCCACTTCCTTCCCCGCTCTCCTTCTGTCCTCTCTTCTGCCCCCTGCTTTCCCTCCCCTCTATCCTTCCCCCTCTCTCCTCCCCCTTCCTTTCACCCTCTCCTTCTCCCCCCTTTCCCCCTTTCGTTCTCTACTCTCTCATTTCCCCTTTCTTCCCCTCTCTCCTTCTCCCCTGTCTCCTTTCCCCTTCCTTTACCCCCCTCCTTCTCCCCTCTCTCGTTGCCCCTCTCCTTCCCCCGTCTCCTTTGCCCCTCTCTCCTTCTCCCCTCTCTCCTTCGCCAGTTCTTCCCCTCTGTCCTTTCTCTCTCTCACCTTCCCACCTCTCTCTTTCTCCACCTCTCCTTCCCACTTCCTTCCCCTCTCTCCTACCCCCTTCATTTACCCCCCTCTCCTCCCCTGTCTCCTTCCCCCTTCCTTCACCCCTCTCCTTATCCCCTGTCTCCTTCCCCCTTCCTTCGCCCCCCTTCTTCCTTCTCTTGTTGCCCCTCTCCTTCCCCTCTCTCCTTCTCCCCTCTCTCCTTCTCCCCTCTCTCCTTCTCCCCTATCTCCTCCCCTCTCTCCTTCGCCGGTTCTTCCCCTCTGTCCTTTCTCTCTCTCTCCTTCCCACCTCTCTCTTTCTCCACCGCTCCTTCCCCCTTCCTTCCCCTCTCTCCTACCCCCTTCCTTTACCCCCTCCTTCTCCCCTCTCTCCTTCTCCCTTCCTTCCCCTCTCTCCTTTTCCCCTCCCTCCTTTCCCCTTTCTTCTGCTCTCTCTTTCTCCCTCTTTCCTTTCCCACTTCATTCTCCCCTCTCTCGTTTCCCCTCTCCTTCCCCTCTCTCATTCTCCCCTCTCTCCTTCCCCCTTTCTTCCTCCCCTCTCTCCTTCCCCCTTCCTTCCCTCTCTCCTTCTCCCCTCTCTCCTTCCCCCTTCCTTCCCTCTCTCCTTCTCCCCTCTCTCCTTCCCCTTCCTTCCCTCTCCCCTTCCCTCTATTCTCATTCGCCCCCATCTCCTTCCCCCCTTGCTCCTTCCACCCCTTGCTCCTTCCACCCCTCTGTCCTTCCCCACTCTCTAATTCCCCCTTCATTCCGGTCTCTCCTTCTCCCCTCTCTCCTTCTCCCCTCTCTCCTTCCCCCTTCTCTCCTTCCCCCTTCTCTCCTTCCCTCCCCTCTCTTTTGCCCCTCTCCTTCCCCCCTCGCTCCTCGCTCCTTCCTCCCCTCTGTCCTTCCCCACTCTCTACGTCCCCCCTCTTTCCTTCCGCCCTCTCCTTCCCCACATCTACGTTTCGCCCTCTCCTTCGCCCCCCTTCACTCTATCTCCTTCTGACAACCCTCCTCCCCCTCTCTTTCACTCCCTGTTCCTTCGCCCTTCCCCCCTCTCCTTCCACCCTTCCCGTCTCTCCTTACCACACTCTTTCCCTCACTCTTTTTCCCTCTCTCCTTCCCCCCCCAACATCCCCTCCCTCCCTTCCCGCTCCTTTACCCTCTCTCCTTCCCCCAACTCCTTCTGATATCTCTCCTCTCCACTCTCTGCCTCCGTCTCCTTGCCCCTCTCCTTCCCCCTCCTTCTCCCTCTACTTTCCCCGTTTCCCCTACTCACCTTCACCCCATTCCCCCTCTTCTTCCCCCTCTCCTTCCCCCGCTCTCCTTCCCCCGACTCTCAAACCCCTCTCTCTCCTTCCCATATCTTCCCATATTTCCCCTTCCCATCTCTTCTTCCCCCTCTCCTTACCCCATCTCTACTTTCACCCTCTCTCTGTCCGTCCCCTTCCCCCACTCTCCTTCCCCCCTCTCCTTCTCCCCCTTTCCCACCCTCTCCTTCCCCCCTCTGCTTCCCCCCACCTTACTCCGTCTCTACTTTAATTCCCTCTCCTTCCCCTTTCCTTCCCCCCTCTCCTCACCACCTCTCTCCTTCCCCCCTCCTTCCCCACCTCTCCTTCCCCACCTCTCCTTACCCCTCTCTCCTTCCCCCCCTTCCCCCCTCTCCTTGCTCCCTCTCTCCTTCCCCACCTCGCATTACACCCCTTCCCCTCTCCTTTCCACCCTCCCTCCTTCCCCTCCTTCCCCCCTCCCTCCCCCCTCTCCTTCCCTGCTCCTTCCCCCCCTCCATCTTATCCCTCTATCCCTCCCTCCTTCCCACACTCTCTCTCTGTGCATCTTGTGTTCTTTTACCCCTTTGTCTCAAACACAATCACCTTGTGCTGCAAAATATTTCCATCTCCCCCACTTCAAATACCCACGAGTCACATTGCTGTGTGTGGGACGGTTTTATTTGTTTAAAATATCAACAAAAGAAGCTGGAGAGGGTGTGAGAGAGGGGTCAGAGAGAGAGAGAGAGAGAGAGAGAGAGAGAAACATACAGACAGACAGACAGAGAGATCCTCTCCCTGATTCTCAGAGAATTGAATTGAACCAGCCAACCTGTGTCTTATTTATGTGATTATCACATTTGATCACCCAGGCCTGGACACATCCCACATTACTCTGACATTAGAACAAGTCTTTGGGGAGAGTTTCTCATTTAAGGTTTTAATTCCCTTCTTGGGGAGTCTGGTCTGTCAGACACTTTCTGCGGATTCATATATTTGTTTTAAATCGCAAGTCCCCAGTTACTTTAACCCCAGGCTTCAAATCTGTTTTAAAAATGACAGGGCCGCAATCCGACAGGAACCAGTTACCCAGAGGCCCCTAAAACCCAGGGTCCCCCCAGAGGAGATTAAACCTCGGGGTAAATAAACACACAACCTACTGTGGGCCCCACGGGGTGCAGCCTGTCGACCAGGCCTCAGGCCTCAGGCCCGTGCTCCCCCTCTGGAGGTTGTTCTTTCCTGGATCTTCACATTGCAGATTTCCAAACAAAAGTTCCTCGGGATAAAAGAGAGAAAAGATCATGTGAAAGGGGGAGCGAGAGCATTTTGAAGGCAAGCTTAAAATCCCAGGTTTAAAATCACCCCCGCCCATCCCCAATGTATCAAAATATCTAACACAGTCAACAGTGGAACATGGTGTGGGAGCAGATCTTCCCAGGGATTGGAGGAGGATAGTGAGGGAATACCATCAGATTCTTACACTCTGCAGTGATCTGGGATCAATTACCTTTTACTGAAAACAGTTCCCAACTTGTATGTGCCTGTAGCTCCCTCCAGTCTGAAACCCCCATTACCCTCTATCCTGTCTCCTCTCCCTGAGCCAATGGTGTATTCATTCTGTTACTGACCCTTCAGTCCCTTCAGACACAGCAAGATCCCACAAGTAGCAGTGGGACCACAGACAGATTGTTTGTTTCACTGATGCTGGTTAAGGGTTCAATCCTGGCTTCAGGATGACAGAGATCCTGCTGTTTGACAAATTCAAACCACTTCCCACTTTCTTTCTTCTCTACGCACTCGCTTGCTCTCTCTCTCTCTCTCTCTCTCTCTCCACCCTCCCCTTCTCCATCTCTCATCTTTTTCCCTTTCTCTGATTTAACCTTGTACATGGTCATCTTTATCTTACCTTTTAAAAGATTGCAACATTTATATTTGACAATATTCCCTTTGATAAACAGTTTCCCAGCAGTCTCTGTGCCAGCAATGCTGTGGGCCATTGTTGCACAGGGAGATCCCACAGGATACTCCCTTCCTGCTCCAGAATGTGCTCCAATCCCACTTTCTGTCCAACAAGAGGCTGTGGATATCTTTGGGACACCTGTTTTTTTTAAAAAAAAAACCTCCATCCCAGGATTTAATTTTGTGGATGGTACTTTCTAGAAGGAAGTGATTGGAGCTGGGCGATGATGGGATATTGGAGAGTCCCGTTCTCTCCCAACTCCCCCAGATCCTGTCTCCCCTTCCCAGCCCAGCTACAAAGACACATCTTATCCCTCTATCGCTCCCTCCGTCCCACACACATTCCCTGTCTTTGTCTGCATTTTGTCTTTTTTTACCCCTTTGTCTCAAAAACAATCACCTTGTGCTGCAAAATATTTCCATCTCCCCCACTTCAAATACCCACGAGTCACATTGCTGTGTGTGGGAGGGTTTTATTTGTTTAAAATATCAACAAAAGAAGCTGGAGAGGGTGTGAGAGAGGGGACAGAGAGAGAGAGAGAGGACAGAGAGAGAGGGAGAGAGAGAGAGAGAGAGAGAGAGATAGAGAGAGATCCCCTCCCAGATACTCAGGGATTGGGCCAACCTGGGTCTTATTTATGGGATTATCACATTTGGTCACCCTTCTTGCAATGTAGGCCACTCTGCAGGTGGTTTGAGACACAGCAACATCCCACAAGTAGTATTACTCTGATATTAGAACAAGTCTTTGGGTAGAGGTTCTCATTTAAGGTTTTAATTCCCTCTTTGGGGGAGTCCTGTCTGTCAGACTCTCACTGGGGATTGATGTGTTGGTGTCAAATCCCAGGGCCCCGGTTATTTTAACCCCAGGCTTCAAACCTGTTTTAAAACCAACAGGGCCACAATCTGACAGGAGCCAATTAACCAGAGGCCCCTAAAACCCAGGGTCCCCAAAAGGAGATTAATCCTTGAGGTAAATAAACACAGAATCCCGCCCACACAGTGCAGCCTATCGACCAGGCCTCAGGCCTCAGGACCGTGTCCCCTCTGGAGAAAGCTGTTGTTCAAAGGTCTCCTGATCCTAAAGTTTCTCTCTTTGAATCTTCAAGTGGCCTGTGGGAGGAAAGAGACAGCATTAGTTGAAAGGAGGAAAATCATTACAGAATGATTGCACAGCAAGATCCCAGGTTTTCTGCTCTCAGTGACACAGACAATCTCTCAGCAACATCCAAACACAAATATATCGGGCGATGAGCTGCATTTTTATGCTAAAGCCTTGGAAAAACTTTGAAATGATGGATTAGCTGATTAAAACACTCACTGCCTGCAATGGTAGTATTGGGGGAGTTGGTGCACAGCAAGATCCCATATGCACCAATGCAGCAGCAGCTAACTACTCTGACCATTTCCCCCCTCTGTGATGCTGCTTCAGTTTAATTATTTCCTGTCACCCCAGAATCAAACATTGCAGCGACTTCACAATCTCAAAATGCCTCTCCCTCTCTCTCCCCTTCTGTTTCCCCAGCTCTCTCAATTTTTTAAACGTTTCTCTCACTCTCTTTCTCTCACTGTTGAATTTTCTCATCCTGCCCTCTCGATAACCCACATCACTCTGATTTTATGAGAAGGCTTTAGAGAGGGTCACAGCATTTGGGTTTTAATTCCCCCTCGGGGAGTCCTGCCTCTCACATCCTGGGGATTGACATACTTTAACCCCAGGTTTCAAACCTGTTTTAAAAATGACAGGACCACAATCTGACAGGAACCAGTTACCCAGAGGCCCCTAAAACCCAGGGTCCCCCAGAGGAGATTAAACCTCGGGGTAAATAAACACACAACTCACGTGGGCCCCCACGGGGTGCAGCCTGTCGACCAGGCCTCAGGCCTCAGGCCTCAGGCCCGTGCTCCCCCTCTGGAGGTTGTTCTTTCCTGGACTCGAACATTTTGGATCTTCACGTTGCAGCTTTCCAAAGTTCCTTGGGATAAAAGAGAGAAAATATGAGTTGAAAGGGGAAGCGAGAGCATTATGCAGGCAAGTTACACAGCAAGATCCCTGGGTTAAAAGCACCCCTGCCCATCGCCAATGTATTAATGAATCTAACACAGTCAGCAGTTAGGATGGAACATGGTGTGGGAGCAGATCTTCCCAGGGATTGGAGGGGGATAGTGAGGGAATAGCATCAGATTCTTACACTCCGCAGTGACCTGGGATCAATTGCCTTTTACTGAAAACAGTTCCCAACTTGTATGTGGCTGTAGCTCCCTCCAGTCTGAAACCCTCATTCCCCTCTATCCTGTCTCCTGTCTCTGAGCCAATGGGGTCTTCATTCTGTTCCTGACCCTTCAGTCCCACTGGTATCAGTTTTTCTCAACTTCTCTCATCCACGTGAAGGAATTGGACCCTGACAATTCCATTTACACTGTCTCCCATCAATCTTCTTAAAGATCCATATCACAGAGGTTAGACAGTGTTCCCAGCAAACACTCCCAGGGCAGAGGGAGCACAGGGTTCCAGACAAAATAAAGGTCCCATTAAACTGTCCCCATTTAAATCCCCAGGGCAGGTAGAGAATGGGGTCAGATACAGAGTAAATCTCCCTCTACACTGCAGCATTTCAAATTCCCAGGCCATTTTGAGCTCGGCGTTAGGTACTGATTAAATTCCCCACTTCCCCCATCCTGTTCACATCAAACTCAATCAGGAGAGCTCCATCACTGGGTTAGATACAGAGGATGTGTATGTTTGGATTTCAGCCCCAATCCAGTTGGTGATGATCACGGCCTTGTTAAGTGTGTTTGGGAATGGGGAGGGAGCTGGGAGCAGGGTGATGGTGGGATAGTGGGGAGCAGAGCTACCTTCCAAGCAGTTGACTTGGGTTTGATTCCCGGCCATCACAGTTGCGATTGGTAAATAATCTTTAAAAGGAAAAGCACTGGAATGAAACGAGGAAATAAATCTTTCATTCTGTGGTAAAACAGATCTCTCACGTTACTCCTTGCTTTTCCTGGCAATGGTTCCTGTGAATTGCAGTGTGGAACCGGGCAGCATTGCTCGGCATCTCGGAAGCTTTCCCCTCTGCTGCTTCCCATTTCTTATTGAAATATTGGGTGCAGCACAAGGATGGGTTTGTTTTGTTCCATAAGTGAGAGACTGCTCCCGTCAGGAACCTGAAATAATTATAGAAGCCGCTGGAAACACTGAACAGTTCCAACAGCTTCTGTAGTGGTGGGGAGGGAGGGTTAATGTGTCAAATCTACACAAGGATAAAATAAACTCCAGCCACAAAACAATCAGAAATCCTGACTCTGCAAACATCCTTGTAAATCTTTTCTGAATCTTTACAAGTTTCACCCCATTCTCCCGATAGCAGAAAGACCAGAATTGTGTGGTTTATGGAATGTTACTATATCCGAACAGTTGCTGTTTATAGTTAAATAATGTTCATTTAGTTCAGGTTTCCAATCGAGTTCGGTTTGTCCAATCTTTCTTCCTTATGTTTGTGTTACAACGATAGTGTGGAGTAAAGTATGTTTTGATTCAGGCCTGGCAGTTTGACCAATCACATTGTAACGCCTTACACTTCCCTTCAGGAAATCAGGAAAAGGGGTCGAGACCATTTCCTTAAGGCAGAGGAGTTTGGTCTGGTTCATAACATCCTCAATGTCATCAATCCATGTCCCTCCAGCCCTGAGCAATGATGTTTACAGATTAATGGAGGATACACAGGCACATTCATCGGGATTATCTTGGACAGGAGTCATTTGGGAATGATATTCCTCAGACCATCAACTCTCAGCTCGGCCAAGGATAAAGGCCAGGAATCCGGCCCAATTGGGAAAAAGCCCATTTCCCGGGAGACTGAGAGGTCACTAACAGAGCGGGAGCTGGAGAGTCAGGAACAGAATAACAGGGACAGTCCGCTCTGTTCACTGACCCTTCACCCCTCAGTGAATCCAGTGTCAGGAATGACTGCTATTAGTCAGACTGACAGAATGTGATCAGATACACACACTGTCCTTCCACATCATCAATATCTCCCAGCTCCCACCCTGTCTCAGCTCATCTGTCCCTCTGACATCTTCAATATTTTAATCGGGGCAGCATTAAGCACCGTGCTTTGAGCTGAGCTGTCTTACCTTCTGTACTCTCTCTCTAAACGGCTCCGATTCCCCCCTGATCCCTCTCTGGTTTAAGATGCTCCTTGGCATCTGCCCCAATGAATGAGGTAGACCGTCACCTGACCCAATCTCCCTTTCGGTTGGTCAACATCTACTGTATTTAAAACAAGGAACTGCAGATCCTGGAGAGCTGACAGATAACACAGAAATTACTGGCGGGAATTAGTGGGAGTGGCCTCATTTGTGGGAGAAATCCGAGTGAACCTCTAGAGTCCAGGGATTGTCCTTTAGAACTGAAGGGATCTGATGCTGATGCTGTCAGACCTGCTGAGCTCCCCCAGCAGTTTCTGTTTGTATTTCAGTCCCAATCCAATTGGTCCTGATCACGGCCTTGGGAATACCTTGCCAATTACTGGGAAAGGGTTAGACATGTCTCCTTCCCAGCAGTTAACCCGGGCTCGAACCCCTGCCATCACACTGTTGCACTTTGAAAGCAATCTTAAACGGGGAAAAACGCCGAGATGGAATGAATGAGATTGGACTCTCCGAGGTTTCCCAAACATGGCCACATTAGGGGGGACAGGGTGGGTCCCACCTGCTATTACATTCTCAGAGCTGGATTACAGGATTAGGGCTCATGTGCCTGACTGGGATAGTTCAGCTGAGACAAGATGTACTGGAGAAATTCCCCAAGGTTCCTTCCAGAGCAGCTTCCAGACCCACGGCACTATCATGTGGAATGCTGAACACAGCAGATACACGGGAACACCACCAGGTGACAATTCCACATCAAGACACTCCCCACCCTGGCTTGGAAATACATCCCAGTCCCACAAGTGCCATTGGTTGGAAATCCTGGAACTCCCTCCCTGACATCATTGTGGGTTTATCTGAACCAAATAAATGGCAGCAGTTCAAGGCAATAACTCACCGTCACCTTCACCAGCGCAATTATATCTGAGCAATCGGTGGGGACCCAGCGGCAATGACCCAAACACATGAATGAATCACAAAATAAAGCTCAGTATTTGGGACCCGTGTGCTCCAGGGCTGAATATCTGAATAAATTGGGTCGATATTCTAGAAAATTAAAAGGTGGTTTCATTGGAATGTATCAGATTGTGAAGAGACTTGAGAGGGGAGATGCTGAGAAATTAATCCTGTGGGTCTGGGAATCTGAAACACAATAACACAGTCTCAGGAGTTGCTTGAAAAGCTCAGCAGGTCAGGCAGCATCTGTGCAGAGAAATCAGCGTTAATGTTACAGCATCCGCAGTTCATTCGGGTTTGATTACCACCCTCTCAGGGTAAGGGGCAGGTTATTTGGGACTGAGATGAGGAGACAGCGCTTCACTCTAAGGCTCTGTCAGACCTGCTGAGATTCCCCAGCAATTTCTTGTTTGGATTTCAGCCCCAATCCAGTTGGTGATGGTCACCGCCTTTTTCAGTGTGTTTGGGAATGGGGAGGGAGCTGGGAGCAGGGTGATGGTGGGATAGTGGGGAGCAGAGCTGCCTTCCAAGCAGTTGACCCGGGTTTGATTCCCGACCATCGCAGTGTTGTGGTTTTTAAATCAGTTTCTAAAGGAAAGGCACCGGGATATAACGAAATCTGTCAGGTTGTTCCTTGCTTTTCCAGGCGATGGTTCCTGTGAATTGCAGTGTGGAACCGGGCAGCATTGCTCGGCATCTCGGAAGCTTTCCCCTCTGCTGCTTCCCATTTCTTATTGAAATATTGGGTACAGCACAAGGATGGGTTTGTTTTGTTCGAAAAGTGAGAGACTGCTCCCGTCAGGAACCTGAAATAATTACAGAAGCTGCTGGAAACACTGAACAGTTCCAACAGCTTCTGTAGTGGTGGGGAGGGAGGATTAATGTGTCAAATCTACACAAGGATAAAATAAACTCCAGCCTCAAAACAATCAGAGTTCCTAAGTTTTACAAACATCTGTATAACATTATTCTGAGCAATCAATTCCCCTTAAACCCTTCTAATGTGGAATACCATCTTTCTGACTCTCACTTTGAGAGATGTCCCTCAGTGAGCTCCTCCAACATTCTTTCCATTTCATTGGGGACCCACTATCCACAGTCTCCAATCAAATGACCTGAACTCAGACACACAGAGATCTTAAAGAGTGACACAATGAAGATAGGAAGTTGATTTCATTTCTGTTTCTGAGTCCAATCTTCACTCAGTGAGACAGAGTCAGGTATTCAAGGCTCCAACAAGAGCTGGATTCTGCTTCTGGTGATTGTCTTCATTCAGTGAGAAGGAGGGCCGTGGGCCAGAAGGAGCTCATCATTGTCGTTCGGGTTGTCTGCTCAGTCTGCAGCATTGCAGGCCGTGGGAGCAGGGCAGTGGGAAAGGTACCTCGTGTGGACTGCAATAGGACTTTCAACACATTGTTCCAGGTCAGTTACAGAGCTCCAGGAATTCTGAATGAGGATCGGAAAAATGCATTGATTGAAGGAGGAGGATCAGGGAAACAGGATAAAGCTGCTGAGATCAGCAGGATCTCTCGGTCTAACTCTGTACCATACTTTATTTTCTGCTTCATAAATCTGAATTTGGCCCATGTTCCTCTGAACCCTTTTTAATTCCTACACCCACTCTGTTTTCTGCTTCATAAATCTACAATCCAGAGCACAACCCACTCAGAGCAATATAAGCTCAGAAACAAATCATTCAATCCAACACATCCATGCTGAACTGATATCCGATGTCAATCTCATCCTATTTGTCAGAATTTGGCCCATGTTCCTCTGAACCCTTTTTAATTCCTACACCCACCCAGATACCTTTTAAATGTTGTAATTGTATCAGCCTCCACTACGTCCTCTGGCAGCTCATGCACACAGTGCCCTCTGCTTGAAAAATGTTCCCCTTAGGTCCCTTTTATGTTTCCCCTCTCAACTTTAACATATGCCATCTGCTTCTGGACTCCCCCACCACAGGGAAATCACCTTGCCTTTTTACCCTATTGAGGGTCCTTCATGATTTTGTGAACCTCTATAAGGTTACCCCTCAGCCACTGACGCTCCAGGGATAATGGTCTCAACCTATACAGTCTTACCCTCCAGCACAAACCCTCCACCCTTGGCAACATCCTTGTAAACCTTTTCTGAACCCTTTAAAGTTTCACAACACAGAGGAGGGAGTCCAGAATTGCACATTATATACCAAAAGTGGACGAACCAATACTGCAACATGACCTCCCAACTCCTTTACACAATTAACTGAGCAATAAAGACAAAAATGACAAACGCTTTCTTCACTGTCCTATTGAAATGTTAATCCACCTTCAACGATCTATGAAGCTCTACTCCAGGTCTATTTGTTCAGCAACATCCCTCGTACCTTGCCATTAAGTGTATATATCCTACTCTCTTTTGGTTCTCTAAAATGCAGCACCTCAGACTTATCTAAATTAATCTTCATCTGCCACTCCTCAGCCCAGTGGCCCATCGATCAAGATCCTGTTGAAATCTGAGATAATCATCTTCACTGTCCTCGACACCTCCAATGTTACTATCATCTGCAAACTTTCGGGTTGTCTGCTCAGTCTGCAGCATTGCAGGCCGTGGGAGCGGGGCAGTGGGACCATTCGTCCTATGGTCACATTGAAATCATTTATATAAATGACAAAACAACAGTGGACACAGCACCGATCCTTTGACACACCTCTGGTCACAGGCCTTCAGTCTCAAAAGCAACTCTCCCCATCACCCTCTATCTTCTACCTTTGGAAAAAGAAGTGTTGAAAGTATCAGTTCACTGGAGATTCAGATCAGTGCGTCAATAAATTAAAAGAAAAATGCATGGCATCATTAATTGGAGAATTCATGCAGGTGCCATTTAAATTCAAAGTCGGAGAACAGGGGCAGGATAACACTCAGTGGGAGAATTAGTGCAGTTCCAGGATGTGTGCAGCATTGGGAAATGGGGAAAATAGCCATAAATAGAGTCATACAATCACAGAGATTTACAACACACAAACAGATACTTTGGTCCAATTTGTCCACGGCACAATTTAAGAATTCTGGCAGTGCTCCACTAAATTGCAGGGGGAATCATCGCAAGGAACTACTTCCTGGAGAATTGGGGAAGGGCTGATCGAAATGTGAGAAATGTAACAGGGCATCAGTTAATGGGAGAATTGGTGCAGTGTAACACTAAATGGGAGAATTCGGGCAGGACAATACTTGATGGGAGATTTAGAGTTGGACACCCCTAAATTGTTCGAGGACATCAGTCAGTATGAGGTTTGTTGTAAGGCAACACTGAGTGGAGAACTTGATCCGGACGTCAGTAATTGGGGGAAATGGTGCTGAGCAACTCAGAATTGGAGAATTGATGTGGGGTATCAGTAAATGAGAGACCTGGTGCAGGGTGCTGATAACTTCGAGAATTGGATCAAATGGGGGAACACGGCAGTGAATCAGTAAATAGGACAAATGTTGCAAAGGATTCGTGGTCCAGATTCAATACAGTGCACCACGACATGGGAGCATTGATGTAGATCACCACTAAAGGGAAGAAATATATATGATCGATAATTTGTAGATATGGTGCAGGGATCGCAAAGATTAGAGGATTCTGGCAGCAGACTAGTAAATTTGAGAAGTGTTGGAGAGGAATAAAAAATGGAAGACCTGGCGCACAGTGGAGCCAAAATACAAAATGGGTGCATGGCACCAGTAAATGGGAGAATTAGTGTAGCGCACCTTTAAATGGTAAACCGGGCTCGGACATCTGTAAATGGAAGAGTTAGAACAGGGGGATGAGCAAATGGGTGATTTGGCGAGAATCAATAAATGGGAGATTTGGTGTACAGTGCCATTACTTTGGAAAACTGATGGGAGTGTTAATATATTAGAAAATTGGAGCACAGCTTGTCTAAATTGGGGAATAGGGGCAGGGAATCAATAAAAAGTGTTGCAAGTATCGGTAAATTGGAGATTCAGTTCAGTGCATCACTAAATGAAAAAAATTCAGCAGGGCCCCCGTATGTGGAAGAAGTGCATCAGGGAACAATTAATTGGAAGGAATTGATGCAGGGCAACAGTAATTGGAGAATTCATGCAGGTGCCTTTAAATTGGGCAGGGTAATACTCAATGGGAGAGTTGGTGCAGTTTCAGGATTTGTGCAGGATTGGTAAATGGGAGAAATGGTGCAGAGCAGCGGAGCCATAAACAGTCATACAATCATAGAGATGTACAACATGGAAACAGACACTTCAGTCCAACTTGTCTATGACTTAATTTTAGAATTCTGGCAGTGCTCCACAAAATTGGAGAATCATTGCAAGGAACTACTAAATGGAAGAATTGGGCAAGGGCTAATCGAAATAAGAGAATTTGGAACGGGGCATCTGAGATTGTCAAATTAGTGCATTTTGAACCAAATGGGAGAGTTTCAGTTTCTCAGTGAATGTGAGAATTGGTGCAGTGTAGCACTAAATGGGAGAATTGGGACATGACAAGACTTGATGCGGGAATGAGAGTATTGCACCCCTAAATTGGGCGAGGGCATCAGTCAGTATGAGGATTGGTGTAAGGCAAAGCTGAATGGAGAACCTGTTCAGTGCGTCAGTAATTGGGGGAAATGTTGCTAAGCAACACTGAATTGGAGACTTGGTGTGGGGTATCAGTAAATGAGAGATCCGGTGAACAGTGGAGCTAAATTAGAGAATTGGTGCATGGCAACATTAAATGGGAGAATTAGAGTAGCGCACCCTTAAATGGTAGAATCGGGCTCCGGGCATCAGTAAATGGAAGAATTGGTACAGGGATATGAGTAAATGGGAGATTTGGTGGGAATCAATAAATGGGCGATCTGGTGCACAGTGCCGTTACATTAGAAAATTGGTGGGAGTGCCAATATATTGGGAAATTGGAGCATAGCATGTCTAAATTGGGGAATAGGGGCCAGGGATTCAATAAAAAGAAGAAATGTTGCAAGCATCGGGAAATTGGAGATTCAGTTCAGGGCATCATTAAATGAAAAAAATACAGCAAGACATCCGTACGTGGAAGGTATGTATCAGGGAACAACTAAATGGAAGGAATTGATACAGGGCATCAATAATTGGAGAATTCATGCAGGTGCCATGAAATTCTCAGTGGGAGAACTGGGGCAGGATAACCTCAATGGGTGAGATGGTGAAATTCCCGAATTAGTGCAGAATTGGGAAATGGGAGAAATGGTGCAGGGAAGTGGAGCACTAATTACAGCCTTAGAGATGTACAGCACGGAAACAGATCCCTCAGTCCAACATGTCCACGCCCAAGTTTAAGAATTCCGACAGTTTTCCACTAAATTGGAGAATCATTGCAAGAAAATACGAAATGAACAAATTTCGAAAGAGCTTATCGAAGTGTGAGAATTTACAACAGGGCATCAGATAATGGGTGAATTAGTGTAGTTCAGCACTAAATGGGTAGGGTATGCTGTGTTGCACTAAATGGGAGAATTGGGGCAGGACAATACCTTTTGGCAGATTTAGAGTAGCGCACCCCTAAATTGTTCGAAGACATCAGTCAGTATGAGGATTGGTTTCAGGCAACACTGAGTGGAGAGCTTGATCAGGACATCAGTAATTGGGGGAAATGGTGCTAATCAACACTGAATTGGAGATTTGGTGTGGGGTATCAGCAAATGAGAGACCTGGTGTAGGGTGCTGATAACTTCGAGAATTGGAGCAAATGGGAGAACACGGGCAGTGAATCAGTAAATAGGACAAATGTTGCAAAGGATTAGTGGTCCAGATTCAATACAGTGTACCACGAAATGGGGGAGTTGGTGCAGTTCATCAATAAAGGGAGGATATGTGTAGGATCAGTAATTTGGAGATATGATGTAGGGGTCCCAAGATAGACAATTCTGGCACTGGACTACTAAATGGGAGATTTGTAGCAGGGAAATACTGAATGGAAGAGCTGGTGCACAGTGGAGCTAAATTACAGAATGGGTGTATGGCACCAGTAATTGGGAGAATGAGGGTATGATTAGATTACCTACAGTGTAGAAACAGGCCATTTGGCCCACCAAGTCCACACCAACCCTCCAAAGAGTAACCCACCCAGACCCATTCCCCTACACCTAACACTATCGGCAATTTAGCATGGCCAATTCACTTAACCTGCATATCTTTGGTCTGTGGGAGAAACCAGAGGAAACCCACGCAGACCCGGGGAGAATGTGCAAACTCTACATTGACAGTTGCCCGATGCGGGAATTGAAGCCGGATCTCTGGTCCTGTGAGGCAGCAGTGCAAACCACTGTGCCCCCGTGTCGCCAAAAATGGCACCTTTAAATGGTAGAATCAGACTCGGGCATCAGTAAATGGAAGAATTAGTACAGGGGTATGAGTAAATGGGAGATTAGGTGGGAATCATTAAATGGCAGATTCGGTGCATAGAGCCATTACATTGGAAAACTGATGTGAATGCCAATATATTGGAAAATCGGAGCAGAGCATGTCTAAATTGGGGAATAGGGCCCAGGGAATCAATAAAAAGAAGAAATGTTGCAAGGTTTGGTAAATTGGAGATTCAGTTCAATGCATCACTAAATGAAAACAATTCAGCAGGGCATCCGTACGTGGAAGAAGTGTTTCAGGGAACAATTAAATGGAAGGAATTGATGCAGGGCAATGATTGCAGAGATTGCAGAGCCATTGGCCTTGATTTTTGTGTCCTCTTTGTCTACAGGAGTAGTGCCAGAGGACTGGAGGCTAGCAAACGTGGTTCCCTTGTTCAAGAAGGGGAGTAGGGATAATCCTAGTAACTATAGGCCAGTGAGTCTCACTTCTGTTGTGGGCAAAGTCTTAGAGAGAATTGTAAGGGATAGGATTTATGCACATCTGGATAAGAATGATGTGATCAAGGATAGTCAGCATGGTTTTGTGAAGGGCCTCACAAACCTTATTGAATTCTTTGAGAAGGTGACGAAGGAGGTAGATGAGGGGAAAGCGGTAGATGTGGTATATATGGATTTTAGTAAGGCGTTTGATAAGGTCCCCCATGGTAGGCTACTGCAGAAAATACAGAGATATGGCATTGAGGGTGAGGTGGAGGTTTGGATTAGGAATTGGCTCTCTGGAAGAAGACAGAGGGTAGTAGTTGATGGCAAAGGTTCATCTTGGAGTGCCGTCACTAGTGGTGTTCCGCAAGGATCTGTTTTGGGACCATTGCTGTTTGTCATTTTTATAAATGACCTGGAGGAAGGGTTAGAAGGTTGGGTGAGCAAGTTTGCGGATGATACGAAAGTCGGAGGAGTTGTAGACAGTGAGGAAGGATATGCAGGTTACAGCGGGATATAGGGAAGCTGCAGAGCTGGGCAGAAAGGTGGCAAATGGAGTTCAATGTAGCTAAGTGTGAAGTGATTCACTTTGGTAAGAGTAATAAAAAGATGGATTACTGGGCTAATGGTAGACTACTTGGTAGTGTGGAAGAGCAGAGGGATCTTGGTGTCCATGTACACAGATCTCTGAAAGTTGCTACCCAGGTAAATTTTGCAGTGAAGAAGGCATATGGCGTACTGGCTTTTATTGGTAGAGGAATTGAGTTCCGGAGTCCTGAGGTCATGCTGCAGTTGTATAAGACTCTGGTGCGGCCGCATCTGGAATATTGTGTGCAGTTTTGGTCGCCATACTATAGGAAGGATGTGGAGGCACTGGAACGGGTGCAGAGGAAGTTTACCAGGATGTTGCCTGGTATGGTAGGAAGATCCTATGAGGAAAGGCTGAGGCACTTGGGGTTGTTTTCTTTGGAGAAAAGAAGGTTTAGGGGTGATTTGATAGAGGTGTACAAGATGATTAGGGGGTTAGATAGGGTTGACAGTGAGAACCTTTTTCCACGTATGGAGTCAGCTATGACAAGGGGGCATAGCTTTAAATTAAGGGGGGGTAGATATAGGACTGATGTTAGGGGTAGGTTCTTCACTCAGCGAGTCGTAAGATCATGGAATGCCCTGCCAGTAGCAGTAGTGGACTCTCCCTCTTTATGGGTATTTAAGCGGGCATTGGATAGGTATATGGAGGATAGTGGGTTAGTGTAGGTTAGGTGGGCTTTGATCGGCGCAACATCGAGGGCCGAAGGGCCTGTACTGCGCTGTATTGTTCTATGTTCTATGTTCTATGATAATTGGAGAATTCATGTAGGTGCCTTTAAATTGGGCAGGAAAATACTCAATGGGAGAGTTGGTGCAGTTTCAGGATTTGTGCATGATTGGTAAATGGGAGAAATGGTGCAGAGCAACGGAGCCATAAACAGAGTCATACAATCATAGAGATGTACAACATGGAAACAGACACTTCAGTCCAACTTGTCTATGACTCAATTTTAGAATTCTGGCAGCGCTCCACGAAATTGGAGAATCATTCCAAGGAAATACTAAATGGAAGGATTGGGCAAAGGGCTTATTGAAATAAGAGAATTTGGAACCGGGCATCGGATAATGGCAAATTGGTGCAGTTAGAACCAAATGGGAGAGTTTCAGTTTAGCAGTAAATGGGAGAATTGGTGCAGGATAATAGTTGATGTGGGAATGAGAGCACAGCACCCCTAAATTGGGCGAGAGCATCAGTCAGGATGAGGATTGGTGAAAGGCAAAACTGAATGGAGAACTTGTTCAGGGCATCAGTAATTGGGGGAAATGGTGCTAAGCAACACGGAGTTGGAGAATAGGTGCGGGCCATCAGTAAATGAGAGACCTGGTGCACAGTGGAGCTAAATTAGAGAATGGGTGCAATGGCAACAGTTAATGGGAGAATTAGAGTAGCGCACCCTTAAAAGGTAGAATCGGGCGCAGGCATCAGTAAATGGAAGGATTGGTACAGGATCATGAGTAAATGGGAGATTTGGTGGAAACAATAAATGGGAGATCTGCTGCAGAACGCCGTTACATTACAAAATTGGTGCGAATGCCAATATTTTGGAAAATTGGAGCAGAACATGTCTAAATTGGGGAATAGAGGCCAGGGAATCAATAAAAAGAAGACATGTTGCAAGTATCGGTAAATTAGAAATTCAGTTCAGTGCATCACTAAATGAAAACAATTCAGCAGGGCACCCGTACGTTGGAAATGTGTATCAGGGAACAACTAAATGGAAGGAATTGATGCAGGGCAACGATAGTTGGAGAATTCATGCAGGTGCCATTAAATTCTAAGTGGGAGGACTGGGGCAGGATAACCTCAATGGGTGAGTTGGTGAAATTCCCTGATTTGTGCAGGATTGGGAAATGGGAGAATTGGTACAGGGAAGCGGAGCACTAATTACAGCCTTAGAGATGTACAGCACGGAAACAGACCCTTCGATCCAGCTTGCCCATGCCTAAATTTAAGAATTCTGGCAGCTCTCCACTAAATTGGAGAATCATTGCAAGGAATTCCCAATGGAAAAATTGGGAAAGAGCTTATCAAAATGTGAGAATTTGCAACAGGACATCAAATAATGGGTGAATTAGTGTCGTTCAGCACTAAATGGGTGCGTTATGCTGTGTTGCAATAAATTGGAGAATTGGGGCAGGGAGATTTAGAGTAGGGCACCCCTAAATTGGGCGAGAGCATCAGTCAGTATGAGGATTGGTGTCAGGCAAAACTGAATGAAGAACCTGTTCAGGATATCAGTAATTGGGCGAAATGGTGCTAAGCAAAACTGAATTGGAGAATTGGCGTGGGGTATCAGCAAATGAAAGACCTGGTGAAGGCTGCTGATAACTTCGAGAATTGGAGCAACTGGGAGAACACTGGCAGTGATCGAGATTCAATACAGTGCACTAGGAAATGAAAAGTTGGTGCAGTTCACCACGAAAGGGGGGATATTTGCAGTTTGGGGAATTTGGAGATATGATGCAGGGATTGCCAAGATTAGAGAATTCTGTCAGCAGTCTACTAAATGGGAGAATTGTTGCAGGGAAATGCTGAATGGAAGACCTGGTGCACAGTGGAGCTCAATGACAGAATGGGTGTATGGCAACAGGAAATGGGAGAATTAGGGTAGCGCACCCTTAAATGGTAGAATCAGGGTCGGGCATCAGTAAGGAGAAGAGGTAGTACAGGAGTATGAGTCAATTCGAGAGTTGGTGGGTTTCAATAAATGGGAGATTCTGTGCACAGTGCCCTTACATTGGAAAATTGGTGGGAGTGTCTGTATATTAGAAAATTGGAGCGGAACATGTCTCAATTGGGGAATGGGGGCCAGGGAAAGAAATGTTGCAAGCATTGGTAAATTGGAGAGTCAGTTCAGTGCATCACTAAATGAACAAATATAATCAGCAGGGAAGCCGTACGGTGAAAATGTCTATCAGGGAACAACTGAATGGAAGGAATTGATGCAGACCAACAATAATTGGAGAATTCATGCAGGTGTCATTAAATTCTAAGTGGGAGGACTGGGGCAGGATAACCTCAATGGGTGAGTTGGTGAAATTCCCGATTTAGTGCAGGATTGGGAAATGGGAGAATTGGTGCAGGGAAGTGGAGCACTAATTACTGCCTTAGAGATGTACAGCACGAAAACAGATCCCTCAGTCCAACCTGTTCACGTCCAAGTTCAAGAATTCTGTAAGCTCTACACTAAATTGGAGAATCATTACAATAAAATACTAAATGGATAAATTTCGCAAGGGCTTATTGAAATGTGAGAATTTTCAACAGGACATCAGATAATGGGTGAATTAGTGCAGTTCAGTGCTAATTGGGTGAGTTATGCTGTGTTGCACTAAATGGGGGAATTGGGGCAGGACAATACCTTTTGGCAGATTTAGAGTAGCGCACCCCTAAATTGTTCGAAGACATCAGTCAGTATGAGGATTGGTTTAAGGCAACATTGAATGGAGAACCTGTTCAGGATGTCAGTAATTGGGGGAAATGGTGCGAAGCAACACTGAATTGGAGAATTGGTGTGGGGTATCAGCAAATGAAAGACCTGGTGCAGGGTGCTGATAACTTCGAGAATTGGAGCAACTGGGAGAACCCAGGCAGCGAATCAGTAAATAGGACAGATGTTGCAAAGGATTAGTGGTCCAGATTCAATACAGTGCACACGAAATGGGGGAGTTGGTGCAGTTCAACAGTATAGGGAAGATACGTGTAGGATCGGTAATTTGGAGATTTGATGCAGGGATCTCCAAGATTAGAGAAAGGGAGAATTGTTGCAGGAAAATACAGAATGGAAGACCTGGTGCATAGTGGAGCTAAATTAGAGAATGGGTGCATGGCAACAGTAAATGGGAGAATGAGAGTAGCGCACCCTTAAATGGATGAATCGGGGTCGGGTATCAGTAAATGCAGGAAATAATGCAGGGATATGAGCAAAAGGGAGATTTGGTGGAAATACTAAATGGGAGATTCAGTGAAGAGTGCCACTTCAACAGAACATTGGTGACAGTGCCAACATATTTTCTATAATACAGGAGGAAGAAGAGACACTGCTCCAGCTCCTTAATTTTCTATAATACAGGAGGAAGCAGAGACGCTGCTCCAGCTCCTTTATTTTCTATAATACAGGAGGAAGCAGTAACGCTGCTCCAGCTCCTTTATTTTCTATAATACAGGAGGAAGCAGTGACGCTGCTCCAGCTCCTTTATTTTCTATAACACAGGAGGAAGCAGAGACGCTGCTCCAGCCCCTTTATTTTCTATAATTCAGGAGGAAGCAGTGACGCTGCTCCAGCTCCTTCATTTTCTATAATACAGGAGGAAGCAGAGACGCTGCTCCAGCTCCTTCATTTTCTATAATACAGGAGGAAGCAGTAACGCTGCTGCAGCTCCTTTATTTTCTATAATACAGGAGGAAGCAGTGACGCTGCTCCAGCTCCTTCATTTTCTATAATACAGGAGGAAGCAGTGACGCTGCTGCAGCTCCTTTATTTTCTATAATACAGGAGGAAGCAGTGACGCTGCTCCAGCTCCTTTATTTTCTATAATACAGGAGGAAGCAGTGACGCTGCTCCAGCTCCTTTATTTTCTATAATACAGGAGGAAGCAGTGACGCTGCTGCAGCTCCTTCATTTTCTATAATACAGGAGGAAGCAGTGACGCTGCTGCAGCTCCTTTATTTTCTATAATACAGGAGGAAGCAGTGACGCTGCTCCAGCTCCTTTATTTTCTATAATACAGGAGGAAGCAGTGACGCTGCTCCAGCTCCTTTATTTTCTATAATACAGGACGAAGCAGTGATGCTGCTCCTTTATTTTCTATAATACAGGAGGAAGCAGAGACGCTGCTCCAGCTCCTTTATTTTCTATAATACAGGAGGAAGCAGTGACGCTGCTCCAGCTCCTTTATTTTCTAAAATACAGGAGGAAGAAGAGACACTGCTCCAGCTCCTTTATTTTCTATAATACAGGAGGATGCAGTGACGCTGCTCCAGCTCCTGTATTTTCTGTTTTCGATCCAGTGTCCAGCTTTGGCACGATACCTTGTGTGTTCTGATGTTTTCAACGCAAAATTCAGAAAAGATTATCCCTATGATCTTAAACGAGAACAATGGGAGGGAGTGAAACACCGTCATATTGAAGAGAAATCCCCTCGAGCAACCCATTCACATTTTCACCCATAGAGTGAGTCACAGACACACATGCCCGGAGCTGGGGGGAAGGAGGGCAGAGGTTTCGGGATTATACCAGCTCCTTGTGCTTCAGTTCCGCTCTCCATCTACAAAAGACCACCTCCCTCACCACCCCCCCACCCCCCCTCCCACACACAAAAATTTCTCCAACGAAAGGCAGCTTTAGGTGAAACTAAAGCCAGTTTTACAGACAATGAGAGACGTTGCGATGAGCTGGAATTTAAAATGGACAATTGCCTAACATGGAACTTTCAAATTTGAAAACGCACTGATCCAAAGTCTGCAGCTCCTCCGCCACATTGAAGTGCAATACTCCCAAATTCGAGACCCACTGATCCAATCCCTGCAGTACATTGCACACAAATCAGGAAGGATTCGAACCACCAAAAGTCAGAGCCATTATCCATGATGTCAGTGGCCCAATGTCAGCCGGAGGTCCGACAGGGAGTCGATATAAAATGGAAACATGGACATTGGGGGAAACAGTATTCACAAGGTGAACAATCAGTAAAAATAATTATCGTCACTGTTTCCCATCGGATGTCCCACTCCGTGAAGCAATGTCTTTCAATGCCCAAGGAAACATATTTGCCCTCAGGTACCTGCTTCAGGGTCGCCTGCGCCTCTGCTGGAAGTTGCCATCATTTTATTCACAGTCACTCCGCTAGTTTTTGATTCACTCCAGTGAAATATCTTTTCATACCTTGCGTCATGGCCTCTTCCGGTCAAGATCCTGAACCAGTCCAGCGAGAAACCTCTGTTGATTTGAATCCCGGGATGGAGAATCAGACGAGATGAACAGCGCCTTTTATTGGTGGAACCCCTTCACTGCAACCTCACGCCTCAAAACGGGTCTCTGCCCGCGTCAACCTGTTCTGTGCATTCCTGCATTACACCGACTGACCAACATCAGATTACCACAGCTCCACTTTCTTTACTGTGAAACACAAGGCGATAATATGAAGCGTTTGCAAAATTGAAGAGAGAAACTTTGTTGCCGAAGGTGGTTATGAAGGGACGGACAGACACAAGGGTGTGTACAATTCAGGTCGCTTTGGATACTGTCAGCATTCCCGGGGGCCCGTGCTGAGGAGTCAAAGTTTGTATCGTCCAGACATGGATACAGTTCCCATTCAGGGAGTGAAGGTTTAATTCTCTTCATGTGAATTGTCTGAATGAAAACCCATTCCCCGTTCCACACAGAAGACAGACCGGGATCCCTCCAGAATCAGCCCAGTGATTACTTGAACCATGAAGAAGGACAATGACAGCGGACAGATACGATAGTGACCCCTTCAAATCTCCCTCCAATCATCTCACCTTCCTGAGTTGGGAATATGTTGGTGTTCCTTCAGTGTCTCTGGGTGTAAATCCAGGAAATCCCGCGCTTGCAGCATAATGGCTGTACCTCCGTGTGAAGGAGTTCAATGGTTCACGAAAGCAACTCATCTCCTCCATCTCTGGGGGATTTAGGGATGGACAGCGAGTCCTATTCCATTGTGTGATATCATTATCCCAGGAATACGTTTCTAACAGTGGTAGGTTCCAATCGGACACCTGCAGGAGATCGGTAGTAAGTTGGGAAGTGGAGCAGGGAAGTGAAATTGACGTGAATGACAATGAGGACTGGGAGGCATGAGGCAGGAAGTGAGTCTGGATCTGGTGGTGCAAGGCTCAGTGTCGCTGCTAATGGGTCAGCCTTTACTGCAAACTGTTTACATTGGCTCACACACCATTCCTGGGCAATTCATGGCAATGACTCTGTTCCTCTTCGTGTGAGATTACCTCTGTGTGTATTAAAGCCGTCAATACTCCCCAAGAGGATGAAAAATGTCCCCTTTGTCCTGTCAGTTTAAACAGATGCAATTATCTGTTTGAAGCCAGTGTAAGAGAAGATTGCCCTTTTATGTGCCATTGCATTGAAGAATGTTCAATCGTGAAATGTCTGGTTTTGCAAAAGCGGGGTTTGATTGTAAATCACACTGAGTAATATTGATACAGAAATGTATTTCCGAGTTACTGTGGTCATGTGGTTAAGGAACTGCACATATGGCCGTCCCTTAGTTATTTCAAACCCCTCCTTGGGAATCAGCTGACCATAGGGTCCAATCACAGCTGCACCCACTTGTTGTATTGAAGGGTCGTAGGTTCACCTTTTATTAAGGGTCGTGTAACTGATGAAGGGACTCAGCATCCTGTTTGAGTTCGAGCCTGTTATGGTTTGGTAAACCCACTCCTTTTTCCTGGTTTAGTTCCAGCAGTGCATGTTGTCCTTCCTAACCAATACACCAACCTGGAGTTTCTTGCTGCTATTCCAAAAGCACTCCTTCCTCTCCTCCACTTTTATTCACCCTCCTTCATTCCAACTTTGGTGGGAATAACGAGGTGAGGCAGGAGACACTGCAGAAAGGCCGTGGGATGTTGTGGTTATGGCACAGAAACCACGAGTGGATCACCCTCATTCTCTGCTGTCGCCATTCATTCATTTTACAGCATCAGTAATGTTTCCATGGTGTAGTTTGTTTTTCTATCGGATAAGGAATGCAACTTTAATTTCGAAAGTGTTACAGTATTTTGAGGAATAAATGGCTCCTTATGTCACATCCAAGTGGCAGACCTATTATCCGTAGAGTGTGAGCCAAGTTTTCCAGTCTCCTGCCAGGTTCCAGAAAACATCTCAGCAGCTCCATTCTCAAACTATCCCTGAACGTCAGGCTTTTCATAGAGTAGGAATGGGAAATGAGGGATATTGGCAAATAAAGGGTCAAAGAATATGATGAAGGGTGAGGTAGATACACAGAGATAAAGACAGAAAATTCGAGACTCATCTTGAGCGAGACCCTGAAGGAATCAGATCTCGGGTCGACGTGCTGCTAACTGGCAAAAAAAAGGATTTTGATAACTATCCTCATTCGACAGATAAAACTGACCACTATCCCGGCATTGTGGTCGAGAAATGAAGAACTAATCTGGTTCTGTCGTTGTGAATCATTGTCTCTGGTTCTCCCCACAGATGTTGTCAGGACTATTCAGTTTGCACGTCAATTCTTGTTTTTGGTTCAGATTTCCAATATCTGCATCTCTTGGTTTTCTGTTCAACTTTAAAATGGTTGGCACAAAACCGATGTCCTGCCAGTTTTGGAAAAGTGGTCAGAAATATTCTTACCACGATGTGTGTGCAGAACAAAGCCCGCATTCCTTGACCGGGAATAGAACCCATGTCACGGCGGTGAGAGCGCCAAATGCTGGCTGCTAGACTACAAGGGAAGGCAGAAGGCGCCCTTACATTTATTCAGAATGAAAACACTTTTGCCTTTTCATTTCTGATCAGTCTTGCTGCAGATTAGGTCCTCCTTGCCTTCGAGCTTTCACAGAGTGGGAAGAGACCGTTCGGCCCATCGTACATTGTAGCTCATCGGACATCCATGTATTCCAGTCCCAGTTTCTAGTTTTGGCTCAAAAAGTTTATGTGAACTGATGTTTCCAGAGCAAATATCAACGCGATTCTCACTGTGAATTTAAACGACACAACAATGGGACTGAGGTTTGACATGGTCACACTGTGTTGGAACCACCTTGAACCTCATTTTCACCCACAGAGGGAGACACACAGAAACATATCCCGGGAGGAACAGATGTCTCAGGATCATACCAGCTCCTTGTGCTTCACTTCCGCTCTCTGCTCCACACAACAGCTTCTCTGACAAAGGCAGCTTTAGGTGGAACACTCGCCAGTTTGACAGGCAATGAGAGATGTGGAGCAGAGCTGGAATTTAAAATGGACAATAGACCGAAATGCAAGTTTTAAATTCGAAACCACACTGATCCAAACCATTCAGATCCTCAGAACCTGACAAAACAGGACCAGCCATACACCTGTCTGACATTGAGCTGTAATGGACCCAAAAGCAACATTCCATTTGAATACAGACTGATCCAATCCCTGCAGCTCGAAAGAACCGAAGGAAATAGCAACTGACAACATGCAATTGGCTGAACTAACACGTTACACTCGAGACATGTAGGATGTAAACCTACAATCGTCTGATTCAAAGTCAGATGTTTTATCTATTGCTTCACCAGCCGGATGCACACACACACGCTGGACACCTTTCCATATGTGATGTAAACATGGACATCTGGGAAACAACATTCATAAGGTGATCAACCAGCAAAGATAATCCACTTTGTGTAACAGGGCCTTTCAATGGCAAAGCAAATACATTTGTCCTCAGGCACCTGCTTCTGTGTCGCCTGTTCTTCTGCTGGACGTCTCCAGCATTTTATTCACAGTCACTGCGCTGTCTTATGATGCACTCCACTGAAATGTACTTTCATACTTGGATTTAATGTCACTTACAGTCAAGATCCTGAACAAATTCAGCGAGAAACCTCTGGTCATTTCCAGCATGGAATTTGGAATCAGACGATTTGAACGAAGGTTTTATTGGGGCCGCCCCATCACCGCAGATCAACGCCTCAAAACGAGCCGCTGTTAGTATCAAACTATTCTGTACCTTCCTGCAGTAAATCAGGTTAGCACAGCTCCACTTTCTTCACATTGAAACCAGGGCGGCAATATGAATTGTTTGGAAACTTAGAGAGAAACATTGCTGCTGAATAATGATGATGACGTGAAGATCATACACAGAGTCTGGACAGATCAGGTCACAAGTGTTACTGTCAGCTTCAGTAGGGTCACTGGTTCGGAGTCTGAGTTTGTAATGCCCAGACCGGGATACAATTCCCAGTCAGGAAATGAAGATGTATTTCTCTTCTTGTGAATTATCTTATTGAAAACTAACTGCTGCTTCCTGACAGAACACAGACCCAGACCAACCCAGTGATTCTTTGCATCTATCTAGAAGGACAATAGCAACAGATACACGAGAGAACTGTAACCACAAATCACCCATCTCGGACCTCGCCTTTCTAAGTTGGAAATATCTCGCTGCTCCTACAGTGCTTTTGATCCAGATCCTGGAACTCCCTCACTAACAGTATCACGGCTGTACCTTGAGTTCTTCCAGGGTTCTTCCAGCTCTGCAGTAAATAGGGATGGACAGTGATTCCTATCCCATTGAGTGGCGTCCTACGCCACGATTGAGTTTCAAACAGTGTGTTTCGATTTACTATCGCGTGGAAACTGGCCCTTCGGGCCGACCCTGTCCCTCCAGAGAGTAACCCACCCAGACCCATTTCCCTCTGGCTAATGCACTTAATACTTTTGGCAATTCAGCATGACCAATTCACCGGAAACTACACATCTTTGAACTGCGGACGGAAGCCCACGCAGACACGGGGAGAATGCGTAAACTCCATACAGAGAGTTGCCGGAGGCTGGAATTGAACTTGAGACCCTAGTGCGGTGAGGCAGCAGTGTGAACCACTGAGCCACGTGCCAACGTGGCACCCCTACTCGTTTAAAGTTACTCTGCATTAAGTATGGGACAACACTTGATCAATTGTCAGTTCCATACTTCATTCCCTACTTCGGGAAGGCTGACCCCACGATTAATGGTACGAGGAAAACTCCACTTGCTGCAACAGTGAGAAAACTGAATCCTCACCAGGAGGCGAACAGGGAAAGCAAAAAGAAAAGACACTGTGTGTTTTCATCGTGAAACCGCTCTTGTCTTTCCATCTGTGATTATTTTAGCTGCAGATTAGTTTCTCCCTTTCTTCCGATTTTTTCAGCGTGAAGAAGACCTTTCGGCCCATCTGCAGTGAGGGTCATTAGACTTCCATCTATTCTAGTCCCAGTTCCCATAAACCTGCGTTTCTGATGTTACCAGGGCGAATCTAAATGGGGTTCTCCCTGTGATCTTAAATGACACAACAATGGGACTGAAGTTGGGGACATGGTCACATTATGTTGTATCACCGCCGAGGAACTCAACCTCATATTTACCCACAGATGGAAACAAACAGAGGGCTCAGGATTAGACCCGTTCCATATGCTTCCCATCCGCCAGTTTCTCCGATCAGCTCACCGCAGCTGGTCAAAGAGGTCTGCAGCACAGAAAATGCCCTTCAGCCCATCAAGTCTGCACCAGTCGAAGACTGGCCCCTGACTGTTTTCATCTCGTTTTCCAACGGTTGGCTCGTAGTTCCAACAAAGTTGGGATGGAATTGTTCAATCCATAGTGTCTCAACTTTCTCTGGAGATTTCTGCATGTTTCACTCTGAAAGGCAGAGAGTTGCAGATTGCCCCCATTCGCGACCTGTCTGAAATGTCTTTTTTCCCTTCTCCTGTGTTTTGTATGTGAAAGAAGAAGACAGGGTGTAATCTCCCTTTTTATTTGTTGACATTACTGAATCGTAACCGGTAGAATTCCAGGCTGTGAGGGTAAAGCCCAATGAATTTCAAGTCCATTGCCTTAAACACGCATCGACGATTACAGAACCACACTGTCCTCTTCATTTTCCAGGTGTCTCTCATTGTGGAGCTGAGGAAGAGTGAATCATTATCGGGTTTGTTTGAATCCAATCACTTCACAGTTTGCAAAAGCGTTACATTTTGGTGCATGGTGGGTCTGGTTGTATCATCCTGATAGATGGAACGGACATTCATTTAAAACTAAGAACAGGAATTGCAAGAGAAACTCAGCAGATCTTACAGCATCTATTCAGAGAAAATCAGAGACAACATTTCAAAACTTCATCAGAACTCGGTAATCTCCCACAGGTCCTGCCAAACCCGTTAGATTCGACAGCAGCTTCTGTTTTTGATTCAGATTCCAAGAATCCACAGTTCTTTACATGAACCATTAAAGCAATGCAGAAACTTCTTTGTGGTTCCTCACACGAAAGGGTTCCGTTTGGAGAACATTTTCCTGACCCCACTCGACACACGAAACAGTGCAGCATCCAAAACAGATGCAGCAAGAACAACCATCGCTGTCACCCTGGGGGCTCTTGAACCAGGAACCTTTCAGTTAACAGTCGAATGCGCTGAAACTTCTAACCGAACACCTTGCACGATCCTCTAAAGCAGGCTGTGACTGACTTCCCACTTCAGTCTGCCCTTCCCAGAACGCTAACTGTCCTCTATCAGTTTTACTTTACCAGAATATAGACTGGGACATTCATTATGGCGACATGGGAACAGTCTGATCCCACCCACTACAGACACACCCATGTCACTGGGAACCAGCTCTCCTCCAACCGGGACCATCTCCCTTCGAGCCTCCCAGTGTCTTGTGTGGTCCCGAGTTATTTCATTGATCTAGAGTCCAGATGAGATTTGTATTCCTCATGTACAGGAACGAGAATTCTTTCAATGTATCCGATCAGTTCATGTGGTGTCCTCTTAAAGAAGAGGAAGGTGTCTTGACTGTTTCTGCTCAGCCTGACAGTTCACCCTTCTTCATTCTCCTCTGATTCCATTTCCCAAAGAGTTCCCGAAGATTGACAAATCTGGGAACTGTGTTATAAGGGATGCGCCTTCAACATTTGTGCATCTGCCAACTGACGATATTTTCCCAAAATCACTTCACAATCCTCTGTCTTACACCGTGTCCAGGGATGAGAAGTCCCGTTTTGTGGAGAGATTCCCGAGGCTGGTGAGTTTCTCTTTGGGTTAAAGATGGTTAACCGGCAATTTCCTGCGGCTGTTTATAATGATGGGAGTGGGAACCGTGGGACTGGGCACTTTGACGAGCAGGACCAAGTGTTACCCCTGACCAGAGGCAGTGAACAGAGGGACTGGGATTAAAGGAATCTAATAAAAAGCAGCACTTCTGCGCAGTACATTCACAGAATACTGCAGGAGCTCGATGGGTCTAGCAGTATCTGTGAAAAGAGAAACAGAAATAACGGTTGGAGTGTGGGATATTTCTGATTAAGAACTCGAGCAGGCTGTGTCTAATCAAATGATTGGCCTGACTTGCAGAAGTTTGAGCGAGAATGTGCCCTGCAGGGGGTCGTTCAAGATGTAGTCGGCAGGTTTAGACCCTGCATGGGGACACATTAATGGATTACTAACCCATCTCCTTAATCACTGGGGCACGACAATTCCAGGAGGCGCACGAGCTCCACATCTTTCTGCTCCAGAACACTCCGGTTTTCTGCAGCAGAGTATTGTACCCTGAACCCCCAGGACCAAGGTGAGGATGCCAACCCGTACACGGACAGGAACGGCAGTGAGAGTGAGGGCAACAGCTGCCATTGTCGTATGGACAGCCACAAACACTCCCTTTGAAAAGGACTTTGTCCATATGAAAGTCTGTACAGCAGTATAACCCGGGGACCAAACAGACTGCGCTGGGGATTCATATTCCAGACAATTTACGGTGGGCACCGTTTTCCCTGAAAGTGAGTGGGGATTGATATTTCATTGCTGATGTGAAACCAGATCCTACACTGAATCTGCTCGCCGGTTTTTGTTGCTGTGGTGAAACGGTGGGCAATCACGGTGTGAAACGTTGTTCTAGCTCTCTGGTTTCCTTCATTCCTGTCCTGGTCAGGGAGGCTGGGGATTGGTCCTCTCCATCAGATGGAGGGACCAGCGCATTGTTGACCCAATTTAATCAAGAATGGAATTGGTCATCTTCACTTCTCATGGTTCATTGTTGTTCTGTTTTGTTGGATGTTACTTGAGCACTTTCTGGGACTTGACAATGCATTAAAGCTCCAGTCTGTTTGGAAGCACGGTTTGGAATTGTCTCGCTGCCATTTGTGTGAGCAGTACATGACATAGACGACTCGCACTCCCTCAAAGTCAGCATGTCAGTGTGTCTGGGAATGGGTCCGCCTTTTCTGTTTTGCTTCTGTTCCACGCTAAGAGCTGTCAGTTTTTGGATTCGCTGGAGTGCTGAGGGGGTCACACAATTTGTGTGGTATTTTTCTTCAGGCTAAACTCCACCCTCCAGGAAATATCGCCAAACGCGCTGAGTAACAAACAGCAGGCGTTTTTTTTTTTAGCAAATGGTCTATTCAAGCTGGTGTCAGCTTCTGGAGCGTCTCAGAGTTGCCAAGCACGGAAACAGACCCTGCTATCTAACTTGCCACTGCTAAACAGATAACCGAAATTAATCTAACCAATATTTGCCAAAATTTGTCCCTTATCTCTCCGAACCCTTTCAGATGCCTTTGAAATGTTGCGAGGGCACCAGTCTCTGACACTAAATATGACAATTCATTCTGTACACACGGAAATGTCTGTTTTCAAAACAAGTGTCCCTCACATTCCCTTTAAATATTACTGTTCTCACATTAAACCAATGTTATCTCGCTTTGAACTCATGTGCCTTGTGAAAAATTACTCCCTGACTCTTTTCTCTGTCCGTCTGCCTCATGTCTTTATAAAATTCTGTAAGGCCATTCCTCAGCCCTGAAGCTCCAGGGAAAACTGTCGAAGTCTATTCAGCTTCGTGCTATTGTCCAAACAGTGCAAACCTTGGAAACCCTTTCAAATACTTTCGAAATTGTTCCACGTTCGTTCCTGAATGCGTGATCTGTTAGTGCCTGAAGTGAAGCGATGCTGAAACACTAGTAATGACAATTTTGAAAGTTTGTCTCAGTGCGGCAGCGTGGCCGAGTGGTCTAAGGCGCTGGATTTAAGCTCCAGTCTCTATCGAGTCGTGGCTTTGAATCCCACCGCTACCAAGGTGGCGGCTGTTCTGCTGCAGGCAATAGAACATAGGGAGCATATGTGTTTTCGTCGTTTTGGCTGTAGATGCCCAGGCCACTGATCCAGGCTGATTTGGAAAACAGTGTGAGTCCTTGCTGTCGGACCCTCCTCAAGCCCTCTGCTTTCGGACATACTCGCGGCCAGTTTCTGTGTCTCAAATAGTCACTGCATTTGTCTGAAAGTTTGGTGGTTCGAGCCCGCCCTTACCACCGAGCATCAACAATTTCAGTTCAAGCATTGAGACCAACCATGTCCCGACACTGCAACCACGAGAACCCACCCGAGTCTGCAGCTGGATGTGGCCCCAATCTCTCCAAGGCCCCGCTGCCAACAGAAGGCGGCTACTGCAGCTTCAATCAGCGGCTTCCTGCTCAGCCCTGGGACACAGCACCTGGAAAATCCTTCCCCAGGAACGGCTCTTCCCGTGTGAAAGGGACAACCATTCCACTTTAAATTGGACACGGCTTCAGAGGATTGTTCCTGTTCTTGGAACGTTTCATAAACAAAACTCCTGTCTCGCAAATAAGAAGTGGGAAAAGTTGTTGGCAGGACGAATAGAGAAAGTGTTGACTGTGAGGACTCTGTCTCGTCATCAGATGTGATTCCTTACACTCGAAACAGAAATGATTGGGTTTCCTTCGGGAATTTCCCAATTGATTTACCGTCTGCCAGAGAGACTGGGAATCACTCCGGAGACATAAAGATGAGGATAAAAATATGAAAATATTTATATTGAGTCTTAAATCCAGAGACAAGTGCTAAATAGATAATAATGTTCTGAAGGAATAATAGCTGAGAAATGGAAAGTGTGAATGATGACATTTGTGATTGGGAGGAATGAACTGGATCCTTGTAAATTGCAATGCCGGGTGAAATATGCTCAGTATGAAATGACACACTCATCAATCGTGAGCCAGGCCCAGCTACTTTAGTCGGTAGAGCATGAGATGCTTAATCTCAGGGCCGTAGGTTCAAGCCTCACGATGGGCCCTTTCCCTCCTTTAAAGAAATCCAGCTCTCTGCCCCACTTGCAGTATTGTAACCCAGTGTAGGGGTTGGTTTGGACACGTCGATCCGACTGTGTTTGATCACACCTCGGTTTCTGAGTGAAGGCTGTCTCCACTTGCCCATAAGATGGAATCCCACTGCTGACGAGACAGAGTCCTCACAGTCAACACTCTCTCTATTCTTCCTGCCAACAACTTTTCCCACTTCTTATTTGCGAGACAGGAGTTTTGTTTATGAAACGTTCCAAGAACAGGAACAATCCTCTGAAGCCGTGTCCAATTTAAAGTGGAATGGTTGTCCCTTTCACACGGGAAGAGCCGTTCCTGGGGAAGGATTTTCCAGGTGCTGTGTCCCAGGGCTGAGCAGGAAGCCGCTGATTGAAGCTGCAGTAGCCGCTTTCTGTTGGCAGCGGGGCCTTGGAGAGATTGGGGCCACATCCAGCTGCAGACTCGGGTGGGTTCTCGTGTCGGGACATGGTTGGTCTCAATGCTTGAACTGAAATACTTGAGGGTCGGTGCTAACGGCGGGCTCGAACCAGCAAACTTCCAGCCAAATGCACTGACTATTTGAGATATGCAGATATCCGAAAGCAGAGGGGTTGAGGAGGGCCCGACAGCAAGGACTCACACTGTTTTCAGACTCAGTCGGAATGAGTTGACCTGAGCAGCGGCAAACACAACAACGAAAACGCAGAGTTGTGGCTCTGTTCAACTGCCTGTAGCATAACAACCGCGATCTTGGTAGCAGTGGGATTCGAACCCACGACTCGATAGAGACTGGAGCTTAAATCCAGCGCCTTAGACCACTCGGCCACACTACCACAGAGGCGCAGTGTGCCAAAATCTCATTACTAGCGTTTCAGCATCGATTCACTTCAGGCACTTCAGGCATTCAGTAACGAACGTGGTGCAATTTCGAAAGTATTTGAAAGGGTTTCCAAGGTTTGCACTGTTTGGACAATAGCACGAAGCTGAATAGACTTCGACAGTTTTCCCTGGAGCTTCAGGGCTGAGGAATGGCCTTACAGAATTTTATAAAGACATGAGGCAGACGGACAGAGAAAAGAGTCAGGGAGTAATTTTTCACAAGGCACATGAGTTCAAAGCGAGATAACATTGGTTTAATGTGAGAACAGTAATATTTAAAGGGGATGTGAGGGACACTTGTTTTGAACACAGACATTTCCGTGTGTACAGAATGAATTGTCATATTTAGTGTCAGAGACTGGTGCGCTCACAACATTTCAAAGGCATCTGAAAGGGTTCGGAGAGATAAGGGACAAATTTTGGCAAATATGGTTAGATTAATTTCGGTTATCTGTTTAGCAGTGGCAAGTTAGATAGCAGGGCCTGTTTCCGTGTTTGGCAACTCTGAGACGTTCCAGAAGCTGACACCAGCTTGAATAGACCATTTGCTAAAAACGCGTGCTGTTTGTTACTCAGCGCGTTTGGCTATTTTTCCTGGAGGGTGGAGTTTGGCCTGAAGAAAAATACCACACAAATTGTGTTACCCCCTCAGCACTCCAGCGAATCCAAAAACTGACAACTCTTAGCGTGGAACAGAAGCAAAACAGAAAAGGTGGAACCATTTCCAGACACACTGGCATGCTGACTTTGAGGGAGTGCGATTCGTCTATGTCATGTACTGCAGCAAGACAATTCCAAACCGTGCTTCTAAACATACTGGAGCTTTAATGCATTGTCAAGTCCCAGAAAGTGCTCAAGTAACATCCAACAAAACAGAACAACAATGAACCATGAGAAGTGAAGATGACCAATTCCATTCTTGATTAAATTTGGTCAACAATGCGCTGGTCCCTCCATCCGATGGAGAGGACCAATCCCCAGCCTCCCTGACCAGGACAGGAATGAAGGAAACCAGAGAGCTAGAACAACGTTTCACACTGTGATTGCCCACCGTTTCACCACAGCAACAAAAACCGGCGAGCAGATTCAGTGTAGGATCTGGTTTCACATCAGCAATGAAATATCAATCCCCACTCACTTTCAGGGAAAACGGTGCCCACCGTAAATTGTCTGGAATATGAATCCCCAGCGCAGTCTGTTTGGTCCCCGGGTTATACTGCTGCACAGACTTTCATATGGACAAAGTCCTTTTCAAAGGGAGTGTTTGTGGCTGTCCATATGACAATGGCAGCTGTTACCCTCACTCTCACTGCCGTTCCTGTCCGTGTACGGGTTGCCATCCTCACCTTGTTCCCGGGGGTTCAGGGTACAATACTCTGCTGTAGAAAACCGGAGCGTTTTGGAGCAGAAAGATGTGGAGGCCGTGTGCCTCCTGGAATTGGTGTTGGAATGTTAGGCGGAACTGGGAAGATGGTTTGCAGCATTTGCCTCACATTTCTGGGTGCCATCCTCAGGGCTGCAGAGTCTGTTGTGAAGCGCTGCTGTCCTGGGGCAGTTGGAATTGATTTGGTTACATTCCCGCTGCTTCCGGTTTTTGTGGTTACAGACTGGGTCCAGATGAATCTGTTTATTGATGGAATCCGCAGATGAGTGTCCTGCTTCTAGAAATTCTCTGTCTGCCTTCTGTTTGCCCTGTCCTATTACTATTGTGCTGTTCTCACCAAACCTTGCCGTCTGGACGGATTGCTACTCGGGACAGCGGGTCGTGACAATTCGGGACTGTCACACAATTTCTTTGCCAAGAATGATATCCCCACGATTTCATTCCCAGATGTCTGGCACACACGAAATTCCCAACGCGGATATGCCACCAGGCAATTTGAAAAGGATACTCCCCTTTATTAAAATAAATTGCTGGGAACTGACGGTCAGACTCCTCTGAACACACTGGGTTACAACAGACACATAAACCGACAGCCTCGCTCAGACAAAACTCCCCAGAACACAACACCCAATACCCATCATGTACAAACCTGGTTGTGTAGATTCCACGCAGCGACTGCATGAAACACTATATCGGAGAAACAGGCCGACAACTAGCGAGCTGCATTCACAAAGTTCAACTAACCCATAAACTCCACGGACGGCTGTTCCTTGGAGCTATCCACAGGGCACTGAGTGTCTCGGATTCCGGGGCTTGGAACTTGGATCACATGACCGTCTGTGACACTGGTTACTTCCGGGTGTGACGTCACTCCTGAGGGAACACATGTCACTCCCGATTGCTCATTGAGAAATACATCCACCATAGCAGGGCAGAGAAATATTTCTGTTGTGTTTCTGGTGCTGATCCTGACATGTCCTCTAGTGCTGAGCTTATTCTGTGTTGCCTGATGGATCGGTGTGTGTTTCCATGATCGGATTGTGGGCAGTCATCTGCGGTTTGGCTGCAATAATGTGCGTTGGAAACCCAGGTCCGCCAGTCTCTATTTTGTTTTTCACATATTATGCACCATTGCAACACAGTAAAGTGTCAATTAATATTGGGAGGTGACATACAGAGGCGTGTAAAATGCCGAGGTTTTAGTGACACTTGTACAATGGTTAGAGATTACCTTCATTCAGGAGATAAGAATGCAGAATATGTTTTGGAAGAGATTAGGAACAGTGAGGAAAGAACTAACCAGCAGATGCAGTTTACAAGCCCACTCGCAGTAACCACAATGTGAAATAAAACGTACAAGAAATAAATAGTGTGTGAGTGATAAAAGATGGCAATAATCATGGTTGGGTTTAATTTCCCCGCTCCCACTCCCGGTTCCATTGTAAAGGAAGTTTGGAGAACAATAATCAATAAATCACATATCTCCCATAGAACATCGCGAGTCATATCTTGGTCATTGATTACTTTACAGGTGACTTAGTCTCTGTCTTTTCTTGGAAACCATCTCTTTCATTGTGAGTATCAGGAGAGGCCATGTATTTTGCCAGAAAACAAATGTCACTGACCTTTATTTGTTTCATATCTAAGAACACTCAAATCACCAGCTCCCTTGGTCAACTCTACCACCCACGTTAGCAAAGAAATCTGGGAAATTGACAGTTTGATTTTCCTTTCAATAAATAATTGTGACTCTGTTTGCCTGCAGTCATCTCTTCCTAACTTTGGGCTTTCCTTCGTTTACAGTGGGGTTTAGCATCTTCCAAGTGACAGCAAAGATATTAGAGCAGTTGGAAGCATTTTCGCCGATCAAGTCGGCGGGTTTTCAATGAGATCACGGGCTGATTTGTTCAATCCTCAACTCCCCCTCTCAGCCTTATCTCCCTGGCCCTTGATGGTGAATTGACTAAATGTCTGTCTATCTCAGCCGTGAAAATACCTCGCCTTGACAGCCCTCTGTTAGATTACATTACAGTGTGGAAAGAGGCCCTTCGTCCCAACAAGTCTACACCGACCCACATAAGCGCAACCCACCCCTACCCCTACATTCACACCTCTACCTAACACTACGGACCAATTCAGCTTACCTGCACATCTTTGGACTGTGGGGGGAAACCGGAGCACCCGGAGGAAACCCACGCAGACACGGGGAGAACGGGCAAACTCCACACAGTCAGTCGCCTGAAGCGGGAATTGAACCCGGGTCTCCGGCGCTGTGAAGCAGCAGCTCACCACTGTGCCACCGTGCCGCCCACTGATTTACTACCCTCTCATAGAGAGAATATCCTCCCCATCAGAGTCTTCAATGTTTGACCCCTTCCGCTGTGATGAGGCCCTCTAGTCCCACATTATCCTGGGTGTAAATCCGAGCAGAATGAACCCCTGAAGGTAGATCTACACTCTCTACTGCCAGCTGTGAGTATGTGAAAAAAAAATCATATTTTGACATCTGATTAAACAATTAGAGCTGATTTTTCACAATAAATCACATATGTCCCATCGAACAACGCGAGCCATAAGTTTAGTTTACAGGCAATTCGTTTACAGGCGACTTAGTCTCTGTCTTTTCTTGGAGACAATCTCCTTCATTGTGAACATCAGGAAAGGCCATTTCTTTTGTCAGAAAAAAATGTCACTCACCTTTGTTTGTTTCTTGTCCAAGAACACTCAGATCAATAGCTCCCTTGATCAGCTCTGCTGGTCATGTTATAAAGAAACCTGGCAAATTTCCAAAAATGTTACTCCTTCCAATAAATAATTTTGACACAGTTTCACTGCAATCATCTCTTCCTATCTTTCTGCTTTTCTTCTTTTACAATGTTGTCTCGCATCTTCCAAGTAACAGCAAAGATATGAGAGCAGATGGAAGCTATTTAGCCGATCACGTGGGAGACAGGTTTCAATGAGATCCCGGCTAATTTGTTAATCCTCAACCCCCCCCCATTTCAGCCTGATCACCGTAGCATTTGATTGTGAATTAACTAAATGTTTGTCTATCTCAGTCTTAAATACAGCTAGCCTTCACAGCCCTTTGACCTATAGAATTCCATCGTTTTGCACCCCTCTGAAAGAAAGAATATCCTTCTCATCAGAGTCTGAAATTTGTGACCCGTTCCGCTGTTAGAAACCCCCCTGTTCCCAAATTGTCCCAGACGTAAATCAGAGCGGAATAACCCCCTGAGAATAGGTCTGCACTGTCCAGTGCCAGCTGTATGTACCTGAAATATTTTCCTGTTTTGACCTCTGATTAAACAAATCGACTAGATTTGCACTTTGGTTTGCCAATGGTGAATCTTTTCAAAAGCACGTCACTGACCGTAATCCAGCTCGCGGGGAAAGCGCTAGACAAGTACAAGGACATTTTTCTTTCTCGATCCACTGCTGTGTTTATGAATCTCTCTCCACATGAAAATGGATCCTTCCCATCCCCTTTACCTCTCATCAATGTGGGTGTCATTCAACTTGATCTCCCAGCATCCTCCTCCGTTCTGAACCAAGAGAGGGTGACAATGAATACTGGGGTCATGCTGTGGATAGGACAAGCCAAATACTGGTGTTTCAGGTGACAACTCTCCATTCTAGAAGAAATATTAAGCCTCTTGCACGCAAGAGTATTCGTGGCAGAGTGAGTAAGGCGATGGGTTAATAATCCATTGATGTTTCCCCATGCAGGGTTGAATCCTGCCGACTACATCTTGAACAACTTCCTGGAGGGTATATTCTCGCTCAAACTTCAGCAAGACAGGCTAATCATTTGATAAGACATGGGCTGCTCGAGTTCTCAAACAGAAATATATACCACACTCCAACCGTTATTTCTGTTTATCTTTTCACAGATACTGCTAGACCCATCGAGCTCCTGCCGTATTCTTTGAATGTGCTGAGACACCTGGAAAATGAAGAGGACAGTGTGGTTCTGGAATCGTCGATGCGTGTTTAAGGCAATGGACTTGAAATTCATTTGGCTTTACCCTCAGATTTGATGGCCCGAAGGGCATTTTCTGTGCTGCAGACCTCTTTGACCAGTTGCGGTGAGCTGGTCGGAGAAACTGGCGGATGGGAAGCATATGGAACGGGACTAATCCTGAGACCTCTGTTTGTTTCCATCTGTGGGTAAATATGAGGTTGAGTTCCTCGGCGGTGTTACAACATAATGTGACCATGTCCAACTTCAGTCATTGTTGGGTCATTTAAGATCACAGGGAGAATCCCATTTAGATTCACCCTGGTAACATCAGAAACGCAGGTTTATGGGAACTGGGACTAGAATAGATGGAAGTCCAGTGACCCGGACTGCAGATGGGCCGAAAGGTCTTTTTCACGCTGTAAAAATCGGAAGAAAGGGAGAAACTAACCTGCAGCTAAACTAATCACAGATGAAAAGACAAAAGCGGTTTCATGATGAAAACACACAGTGCCTTTTCTTTTTGCTTTCCCTGTTAGCCTCCTGGTGAGGATTCAGTTTTCTCACTGTTGCAGCAAGTGGAGTTTTCCTCGTCCCATTAATCGTAGGGTCAGCCTTCCCGAAGCAGGGAATGAAGTATGGAGCTGACAATTGATCAAGTGTTGTCCCATACTTAATGCAGAGGACCTTCAAACAAAGCACTGCGAATACTGGAAACCTGAATCAGAAACGGAAATTGACAGAGAAACTCGGCAGACTTGGCAGCATCTGTGGAGAGAAACAGGTTTAATGTTTCAGATCGACAGAACCAGACCAGTTATGTATTTTATTGTTTTAATGTCAGAGTAATTGTCAGTTTTATTTAGCAAATCAACATATTAATCAGAATATTATATTAGCCGAGAAATGTCAACTTTCTGAATGTCAACCGACCTTTCCGGGTGTAATGCTGATTCCGTTGCCTTCAGCTGGTGAAACACAGACCTTCAATTGTTCTTTTTTATTCCCCTTTCTGTCAGTGAGCACCCATTTTAAATGGAGAGTTTCTATTTTCAGGATCTCCCTCAATATGCTTCTCTACTCGTCTATCATTTCCTCATGTGTATCCACCTCACTCTCTCCCACATGCCCGCACTCTCTGTCTATCAATATCCCTTATTTTCCATTTCTGCTCTTTGAAAAGTCGGACATTCGGAGATAGTTTGAGAGTAGACCTTCTAAGCACAATTGCCGAAAGTGTTTGGTGCATTAGGCAGAAGGAAATGGGTCTGTGTGGGTTACTCTATGGAGGGACAGCATTGGGCCGAAAGGCCTGTTTCCACACGACAGTGAATATAACCACCATGTTCTAAACTCATTCGTGGCCTAGGACGCCACTCACTGGGATAGGAATCACTGTCCATCCCTATTTACTCCAGAGATTGAGATGTTGAGTTACTTTACAGAACCCTGGAAGAACTCAAGGTACAGCCATGATACTGTTAGGGAGGGAGTTCCATGATCTCGACCCAAAAGCACTGTAGGAGCAGCGAGATATTTCCAACTCAGAAAGGCGTGGTCCTAGATGGGTGATTTGTGGTTACAGTTCTCTCATGTATCTGTTGCTATTGTCCTTCTAGATAGATGTAAACAATCACTGGGTTGGTGTGGGTCGGTGTTCTGTGAGGAAGCAGGAGTTAGCTTTCAATAAGATAATTCACAAGAAGAGAAATAAATCTTCATTTCCTGACTGGGAATTGTATCCCGGTCTGGGCATTACAAACTCAGACTCCGAACCAGTGACCCTACTGAAGCTGACAGTAACACTTGTGACCTGATCTGTCCAGACTCTGTGTATGATCTTCACGTCATCATCTTCTTCAGCAGCAATGTTGCTCTCTCTAAGTTTCCAAACAATTCATATTGCCGCCCTGGTTTCAATGTGAAGAAAGCGGAGCTGTGCTAACCTGATTTACTGCAGGAAAGTACAGAACAGTTTGATACTAACAGCGGCTCGTTTTGAGGCGTTGATCTGCGGTGATGGGGCGGCCCCAATAAAGCCTTCGTTCAAATCGTCTGATTCCAAATTCCATGTTGGAAATGACCAGAGGTTTCTCGCTGAATTTGTTCAGGACCTTTACCGGAAGTGACACTAAATCCAAGTATGAAAGTACATTTCATTGTCGTGCATCATAAGATAGCGCAGTGACTGTGAATAAAATGCTGGAGACGTCCAGCAGAAGAACAGGCGACACAGAAGCAGGTACCTGAGGACAAATGTATTTGCTTTGCCATTGACGGGCCGTGTTACACAAAGTGGATTATCTTTGCTGGTTGATCACCTTATGAATGTTGTTTCCCAGATCTCCATGTTTACATCACATATGGAAAGGTGTCCAGCGTGTGCGTGTGCATCCTGCTAGTGAAGCAATAGATCAAACATCTGACTTTGACTCAGACGATTGTAGTTTTACATCCTACATGTCTCGAGTGTAACGTGTTAGTTCAGCCAATTGCATGTTGTCAGTTGCTATTTCCTTCGGTTCTTTCGAGCTGCAGAGATTGGATCATTGTGTATTCAAATGGAATGTTGCTTTTGGGTCCATTACAGCTCAATGTCAGACAGGTGTATGGCTGGTCCTGTTTTGTCAGGTTCTGAGGATCTGAATGGTTTGGATCAGTGTGTTGTCGAATTTAAAACTTGCATTTAGGTCTATTGTCCATTTTAAATTCCAGCTCTGCTCCACATCTCTCATTGCCTGTCAAACTGGCGAGTGTTCCACCTAAAGATGCCTTTGTCAGAGAAGCTGTTGTGTGGAGCAGAGAGCGGAAGTGAAGCACAAGGAGCTGGTATGATCCTGAGACATCTGTTCCTCCCGGGATGTGTTTCTGTGTGTCTCCCTCTGTGGGTGAAAATGAGGTTCAGGTCCTCAAGGTGGTTACAACACAGTGTGACCATGTCAACCCTCAGTCCCATTGTCGTGTCGTTTAAATTCACAGTGAGAATCGCGTTGATATTTGCTCTTAAAACATCAGGACACATAACATTTTGATCCAAAACTAGAAACTGGCACTGGAATACATGGATATCCGATGAGCTACAATGCACGATGGGCCGAACGGTCTCTTCCCACTCTGTGAAAGCTCGAAGGCAAGGAGGACCTAATCTGCAGCAAGACTGATCAGAAATGAAAAGGCAAAAGTGTTTTCATTCGGAATAAATGTAAGGGCGCCTTCTGCCTTCCCTTGGAGTCTCGTAGCCAGCATTTGGCGCTCTCACCGCCGTGACACGGGTTCTATTCCCGGTCAAGGAATGCGGGCTTTGTTCTGCACACACATCGTGGTAAGAATATTTCTGACCACTTTTCCAACCGTTTGTGCCAACCGTTTGAAAGTTGAACAGAAAACCAAGAGATGCAGATGTTGGAAATCTGAACCAAAAACAAGAATTGACGTGCAAACTGAATAATCCTGACATCATCTGTGGGGAGAAACAGAGACAATGATTCACAACGACAGAACCAGATTAGTTCTTCATTTCTAGACCACAATGCCGGGATAATGGTCAGTTTTATCTGTCGACTGAGGATAGTTATCAAAATCCTGTTTTTTTGCCAGTTTGCAGCCAGGTCGACCCGAGATCTGATTCTTTCAGGGTCTCCCTCAAGATGGGTCTCTAATTTTCTGTCTTTATCTCTGTGTATCCACCTCACCCTTTATCATATTCTTTGACCCTTTATTTGCCAATATCCCTCATTCCCCATTCCTACTCTATGAAAAGCCTGACGTTCAGGGATAGTTTGAGAATGGAGCTGCTGAGAGGTTTTCTGGAAACTGGCAGGAATCTGTAAAACTTGGCTCACATTCTATGGATAATACGTCTGCCACTTGGATGTGATACAAGGGGCATTTCTTCCTCAAAATATTGCAACCCTTTCGAAATTAAAGTTGCATTCCTTATCCAATAGAAAAAAAAACTACAACAAAGGAGAATATGGAAACATTACTGATGCTGTAAAATGAATGAATGGCGACAGCAGAGAATGAGGGTGATCCACTCGTGGTTTCTGTGCCATAACCACAACATCCAACGGCCTTTCTGCAGTGTCTCCTGCCTCACCTCGTTATTCCCACCAAACTTGGAATGAAGGAGGGAGAATAAAAGTGGAGGAGAAGAAGGAGTGCTTTTGGAACAGCGACAAGAAACTCCAGGTTGGTGTATTGGTTAGGAAGGACAACATGCCCTGCTGGACCTAAACCAGGAAAAAGGAGTGGGTTTACCAAACCATAACAGGCTCGAACTCAAACAGGATGCTGAGTCCCTTCATCAGTAACACGACACTTAATAAAAGGTGAACCTACGGGCCTTCAATACAACAAGCGGGCGCTGCTGGGATTGGACCCTATGGTCAGCTGCTTCCCAAGGAGGGGTTTGAAATAACTAAGGGACGGCCATATGTGCAGTTCCTTAACCACATGACCACAGTAACTCGGAAATACATTTCTGTATCAATAGTACTCAGTGTGATTTGCAATCAAACCCCGCTTTTGCAAAACCAGACATTTCACGATTGAACATTCTTCAATGCAAAGGCACATAAAAGGGCAATCTTCTCTTACATTGGCTTCAAACAGATATTTGTATCTGTTGAAACTGACAGGACAAATGGGACATTTTTCATCCTCTTGGGGAGTATTGACGGCTTTAATACACACAGAGGTAACCTCACACAAAGAGGAACAGTGTCATTGCCATGAATTGCCCAGGAATGGTGTGTGAGCCAATGTAAACAGTTTGCAGTAAAGGCTGACCCATTAGCAGCGACACTGAGCCTTGCACCACCAGATCCAGACTCACTTCCTGCCTCATGCCTCCCAGTCATCATTGTCATTCACGTCAATTTCACTTCCCTGCTCCACTTCCCAACTTACTACCGATCTCCTGTTGGTGTCCAATTGGAACCTCCCACTGTTAGAAACGTATTCCTGGGATAAAGATATGACTCAATGGAATAGGACTCGCTGTCCATCCCTAAATCCCCCAGACATGGAGGAGATGAGTTGCTTTTGTGAACCATTGAACTCCTTCACACGGAGGTACAGCCATGATGGTGCAAGCGCGGGATTTCCTGGATTTACACCCAGAGACACTGAAGGAACACCAACATATTCCCAACTCAGGAAGGTGAGATGATTGGAGGGAGATTTGAAGGGGTCACTATCGTATCTGTCCGCTGTCATTGTCCTTCTACATGGTTCAAGTAATCACTGGGCTGATTCTGTAGGGATCCCGGTCTGTCTTCTGTGTGGGACGGGGAATGGGTTTTCATTCAGACAATTCACATGAAGAGAATTAAACCTTCATTCCCTGAATGGGAACTGTATCCATGTCTGGACGATACAAACTTTGACTCCTCAGCACGGGCCCCCGGGAATGCTGACAGTATCCAAAGCGACCTGAATTGTACACACCCTTGTGTCTGTCCGTCCCTTCATAACCACCTTCGGCAACAAAGTTTCTCTCTTCAATTTTTCAAATGCTTCATATTATCGCCTTGGGTTTCAAAGTAAAGAAAGTGGAGCTGTGGTAATCTGATGTTGGTCAGTCGGTGTAATGCAGGAATGTACAGAACAGGTTGACGCGGGCAGAGACCCGTTTTGAGGCGTGAGGTTACAGTGAAGGGGTCCCACCAATAAAAGGCGCTGTTCATCTCGTCTGATTCTCCATCCCGGGATTCAAACCAACAGAGGTTTCTCACTGAACTGGTTCAGGATCTTGACTGGAAGAGGCCATGACGCAAGGTATGAAAAGATATTTCACTGGAGTGAATCAAAACATCGCGGAGTGACTGTGAATAAAATGTTGGCAACTTCCAGCAGAGGCGCAGGCGACCCTGAAGCAGGTACCTGAGGGCAAATATGTTTCCTTGGGCATTGAAAGACATTGCTTCACGGAGTGGGATATCCGATGTGAAACAGTGACGATAATTATTTTTACTGGTTGTTCACCTTGTGAATACGGTTTTCCCCAATGTCCATGTTTCCATTTCATATCGACTCCCTGTCAGACCTCCGGCTGCCGTTGGGCCACTGACATCATGGATAATGGCTCTGACTTTTGGTGGTTCGAATCCTTCCTGATTTGTGTGTAATGCACTGCAGGGATTGGATCAGTGGGTCTCGAATTTGGGAGTATTGTACCTCAATGTGCGACAGATTTTGAGGAGCTGCAGACTTTGGATCAGTGTTTTTTCAAATTTGAAAGTTGCATGTGAGGCAATTGTCCATTTTAAATTCCAGCGCATCGCAACGTCTCCCAATGTCTGTAAAACTGGCTTTAGTTACACCTAAAGCTGCCTTTTGTCGGAGAAACCTGTGTGTGGGAGGGGTGGGGGTTGTGTGGGTGGAGTCTGAAGAAGGTGGAGAGCTGTACTGAAGCACAAGGAGCTGGTATAATCCCGAAACCTCTGCCCTCCTTCCCCCCACCTCCGGGCATGTGTATCTGTGACTCACTCTATGGGTGAAAATGTGAATGGGTTGCTCGAGGGGATTACACTTCAGTCTGACGGTGTAGAACTCACTCCCATTGGTGTCTCGTTTAAGATCACAGGGATAATCTTTTCTGAATTTTGCTTTGGAAACATCAGAACACACAAGGTATCGTGCCAAAGCTGGACACTGGATCGAGAACAGATGGCTATCTGATGAGCCATACTGCACGATGGGCCGAATGGTATTTTCCTGTTGTGTTAAAAAAACCTCAAAGACACCGAGAAACTAATGTGCAGCGAAAATGATCCAAAATAAAATACATAAGTGGTTTCATTGAGAATAAATGCGACAGCTTCTGTCTCCTTCCCTTTTAATCTCACTGTTAGGAGTTGGTGCACTCTCTGAGGGGGAAAGGGTGATTCCTGGTCAGGGAATGGGCGATGTGTTCTGCAAAGATATCTTGCAAACAGTATTTCTGACCGATTTTCTGAAGCCGTCAGGTCATTGGTTTTGTCTCAAACGTTGTTAAGAATAACATGAAACAAAGAACTGCAGATGTTTGAAATCTGAACCAAAACCAAGATTTGATAGAAAAACTCAGTAGGACAGTGGAGAGAAACAGAGTTATTGCTTCATATCGGCAGAGCGAGGTTACTTCAACATTTCTGTAATATATTTTTGGTAAAATGATCAGTTTTCACTGTCAGGATATTGTCAGGATATTGTCTCCTGTCTCCTGGCTCACCTCGTTATTACCAACAAACTGGAAATGAACGGGGCGTAATAAAGGAGGAGAAGAAGCAGAAGTTCTTGTCAAACTCAGGAAGGAAACTCCAGATTGAATTAATGGTTCGGAAGAAACAATATCCACTGGAGGAACTAAAGCGGAACAGATCAGGATCACCAAAACAGGCTGACACTCAAACAGGACGCATGGTTGACTGATGAGCAACACTGACTTGGGAGATTGTGAAAAAACCATGCATTTCGTAAAATACACAGGCACCACTACGATGGAAAATAAAGGAGCTGGAGCAGCGTCTCTGCTTCCTCCTGTATTATAAAAAATAAAGGAGCTAGAGCAGCGTCTCTGCTTCCTCCTGTATTATAGAAAATAAAGGAGCTGGAGCAGTGTCTCTGCTTCCTCCTGTATTATAGAAAATAAAGGAGCTGGAGCAGTGTCTCTGCTTCCTCCAGTATTATAGAAAATAAAGGAGCTGGAGCAGCGTCTCTGCTTCCTCCTGTATTATAGAAAATAAAGAAGCTGGAGCAGTGTCTCTGCTTCCTCCTGTATTATAGAAAATAAATGAGCTGGAGCAGCGTCACTGCTTCCTCCTGTATTATAGAAAATAAAGGAGCTGGAGCAGCGTCACTGCTTCCTCCTGTATTATAGAAAATAAAGGAGCTGGAGCAGCGTCACTGCTTCCTCCTGTATTATAGAAAATAAAGGAGCTGGAGCAGCGTCACTGCTCCCTCCTGTATTATAGAAAATAAAGGAGCTGGAGCAGCGTCACCGCTTCCTCCTGTATTATAGAAAATAAAGGAGCTGGAGCAGCGTCACTGCTTCCTCCTGTATTATAGAAAATAAAGGAGCTGGAGCAGCGTCACTGCTTCCTCCTGTATTATAGAAAATAAAGGAGCTGGAGCAGCGTCACTGCTCCCTCCTGTATTATAGAAAATAAAGGAGCTGGAGCAGCGTCACCGCTTCCTCCTGTATTATAGAAAATAAAGGAGCTGGAGCAGCGTCACTGCTTCCTCCTGTATTATAGAAAATAAAGGAGCTGGAGCAGCGTCACTGCTTCCTCCTGTATTATAGAAAATAAAGGAGCTGGAGCAGCGTCACTGCTTCCTCCTGTATTATAAAAAATAAAAGAGCTGGAGCAGCGTCACTGCTTCCTCCTGTATTATAGAAAATAAAGGAGCTGGAGCAACGTCACTGCTTCCTCCTGTATTATAGAAAATAAAGGAGCTGGAGCAGCGTCTCTGCTTCCTCCTGTATTATAGAAAATAAAGGAGCTGGAGCAGCGTCACTGCTTCCTCCTGTATTATAGAAAATAAAGGAGCTGGAGCAGCGTCACTGCTTCCTCCTGTATTATAGAAAATAAAGGATCTGGAGCAGCGTCACTGCTTCCTCCTGTATTATAGAAAATAAAGGAGCTGGAGCAGCGTCTCTGCTTCCACCTGTATTATAGAAAATAAAGGAGCTGGAGCAGCGTCACTGCTTCCTCCTGTATTATAGAAAATAAAGGAGCTGGAGCAGCGTCACTGCTTCCTCCTGTACTATAGAAAATAAAGGAGCTGGAGCAGCGTCTCTGCTTCCTCCTGTATTATAGAAAATAAAGGGGCTGGAGCAGCGTCACTGCTTCCTCCTGTATTATAGAAAATAAAGGAGCTGGAGCAGCGTCACTGCTTCCTCCTGTATTATAGAAAATAAAGGAGCTGGAGCAGCGTCACTGCTTCCTCCTGTATTATAGAAAATAAAGGAGCTGGAGCAGCGTCACTGCTTCCTCCTGTATTATAGAAAATAAAGGAGCTGGAGCAGCGTCTCTGCTTCCTCCTGTATTATAGAAAATAAAGGAGCTGGAGCAGCGTCACTGCTTCCTCCTGTATTATAGAAAATAAAGGAGCTGGAGCAGCGTCACTGCTTCCTCCTGTATTATAGAAAATAAAGGATCTGGAACAGCGTCACTGCTTCCTCCTGTATTATAGAAAATAAAGGAGCTGGAGCAGAGTCTCTGCTTCCTCCTGTATTATAGAAAATAAAGGAGCTGGAGCAGTGTCTCTGCTTCCTCCTGTATTATAGAAAATAAATGAGCTGGAGCAGCGTCACTGCTTCCTCCTGTATTGTAGAAAATAAAGGAGCTGGAGCAGCGTCTCTGCTTCCTCCTGTATTATAGAAAATAAAGGAGCTGGAGCAGCGTCTCTGCTTCCTCCTGTATTATAGAAAATAAAGGAGCTGGAGCAGTGTCTCTGCTTCCTCCTGTATTATAGAAAATAAATGAGCTGGAGCAGCGTCACTGCTTCCTCCTGTATTATAGATAATAAAGGAGCTGGAGCAGCGCCACTGCTTCCTCCTGTATTATAGAAAATAAAGGAGCTGGAGCAGTGTCTCTGCTTCCTCCTGTATTATAGAAAATAAAGGAGCTGGAGCAGCGTCACTGCTTCCTCCTGTATTATAGAAAATAAAGGGGCTGGAGCAGCGTCACTGCTTCCTCCTGTATTGTAGAAAATAAAGGAGCTGGAGCAGCGTCACCGATTCCTCCTGTATTATAGAAAATAAAGGAGCTGGAGCAGCGTCACTGCATCCTCCTGTATTATAGAAAATAATGGAGCTGGAGCAGCGTCTCTGCTTCCTCCTGTATTATAGAAAATAAAGGAGCTGGAGCAGCGTCACTGCTTCCTCCTGTATTATAGAAAATAAAGGAGCTGGAGCAGCGTCACTGCTTCCTCCTGTATTACAGAAAATAAAGGAGCTGGAGCAGCGTCACTGCTTCCTCCTGTATTATAGAAAATAAAGGAGCTGGAGCAGCGTCTCTGCTTCCTCCTGTATTACAGAAAATAAAGGAGCTGGAGCAGCGTCACTGCTTCCTCCTTTATTAGAGAAACTAAAAGAGCTGGAGCAGCGTCTCTGCTTCCTCCTGTATTATAGAAAATAAAGAGGCTGGAGCAGTGTCACTGCTTCCTCCTGTATTATAGAAAATAAAGGAGCTGGAGCAGCGTCACTGCTTCCTCCTGTATTATAGAAAATAAAGGAGCTGGAGCAGCGTCACTGCTTCCTCCTGTATTATAGAAAATAAAGGGGCTGGAGCAGCGTCTCTGCTTCCTCCTGTATTATAGAATATAAAGGAGCTGGAGCAGCGTCACCGATTCCTCCTGTATTATAGAAAATAAAGGAGCTGGAGCAGCGTCACTGCTTCCTCCTGTATTATAGAAAATAAAGGAGCTGGAGCAGCGTCTCTGCTTCCTCCTGTATTATAGAAAATAAAGGAGCAGGAGCAGCGTCACTGCTTCCTCCTGTATTATAGAAAATAAAGGAGCTGGAGCAGCGTCACTGCTTCCTCCTGTATTATAGAAAATAATGGAGCTGGAGCAGCGTCACTGCTTCCTCCTGTATTATAGAAAATAAAGGAGCTGGAGCAGCGTCACTGCTTCCTCCTGTATTATAGAAAATAATGGAGCTGGAGCAGTGTCTCTGCTTCCTCCTGTATTATAGAAAATAAAGGAGCTGGAGCAGCGTCAATGCTTCCTCCTGTATTATAGAAAATAAAGGAGCTGGAGCAGCGTCTCTGCTTCCGCCTGTATTGTAGAAAATAAAGGAGCTGGAGCAGCGTCACTGCTTCCTCCTGTATTATAGAAAATAAAGGAGCTGGAGCAGCGTCACTGCTTCCTCCTGTATTATAGAAAGTAAAGGGGCTGGAGCAGCGTCACTGCTTCCTCCTGTATTATAGAAAATAAAGGAGCTGGAGCAGCGTCACTGCTTCCTCCTGTATTATAGAAAATAAAGGAGCTGGAGCAGCGTCACTGCTTCCTCCTGTATTATAGAAAATAAAGGAGCTGGAGCAGCGTCACTGCTCCCTCCTGTATTATAGAAAATAAAGGAGCTGGAGCAGCGTCACTGCTTCCTCCTTTATTAGAGAAACTAAAAGAGCTGGAGCAGCGTCTCCGCTTCCTCCTGTATTATAGAAAATAAAGGAGCTGGAGCAGTGTCACTGCTTCCTCCTGTAGTATAGAAAATAAAGGAGCTGGAGCAGCGTCACTGCTTCCTCCTGTATTATAAAAAATAAAGGAGCTGGAGCAGCGTCACTGCTTCCTCCTGTATTATAGAAAATAAAGGAGCTGGAGCAGCGTCACTGCTTCCTCCTGTATTATAAAAAATAAAGGAGCTGGAGCAGCGACTCTGCTTCCTCCTGTATTATAGAAAATAAAGGAGCTGGAGCAGCGTCACTGCTTTCTCCTGTATGATAGAAAATAAAGGAGCTGGAGCAGTGTCTCTGCTTCCTCCTGTATTATAATAAATAAAGGAGCTGGAGCAGCGTCACTGCTTCCTCCTGTATTATAGAAAATAAAGGAGCTGGAGCAGCGTCACTGCTTCCTCCTGTATTATAGAAAATAAAGGAGCTGGAGCAGCGTCACTGCTTCCTCCTGTATTATAGAAAATAAAGGAGCTGGAATAGCGTCACTGCTTCCTCCTGTATTATAGAAAATAAAGGAGCTGGAGCAGCGTCACTGCTTCCTCCTGTATTATAGAAAATAAAGGAGCTGGAGCAGCGCCTCTGCTTCCTCCTGTATTATAGAAAATAAAGGAGCTGGAGCAGCGTCTCTGCTTCCTCCTGTATTATAGAAAATAAAGGAGCTGGAGCAGCGTCTCTGCTTCATCCTGTATTATAGTAAATAAAGGAGCTGGAGCAGCGTCACTGCTTCCTCATTTATTAGAGAAACTAAAAGAGCTGGAGCAGCGTCTCTGCTTCCTCCTGTATTATAGAAAATAAAGGAGCTGGAGCAGTGTCACTGCTTCCTCCTGTAGTATAGAAAATAAAGGAGCTGGAGCAGCGTCACTGCTTCCTACTGTATTATAAAAAATAAAGGAGCTGGAGCAGCGTCACTGCTTCCTCCTGTATTATAGAAAATAAAGGAGCTGGAGCAGCGTCACTGCTTCCTCCTGTATTATAAAAAATAAAGGAGCTGGAGCAGCGACTCTGCTTCCTCCTGTATTATAGAAAATAAAGGAGCTGGAGCAGCATCACTGCTTCCTCCTGTATGATAGAAAATAAAGGAGCTGGAGCAGTGTCTCTGCTTCCTCCTGTATTATAAAAAATAAAGGAGCTGGAGCAGCGACTCTGCTTCCTCCTGTATTATAGAAAATAAAGGAGCTGGAGCAGCGTCACTGCTTCCTCCTGTATTATAAAAAATAAAGTAGCTGGAGCAGCGACTCTGCTTCGTCCTGTATTATAGAAAATAAAGGAGCTGGAGCAGCGTCACTGCTTCCTCCTGTAGTATAGAAAATAAAGGAGCTGGAGCAGCGTCACTGCTTCCTCCTGTATTATAAAAAATAAAGGAGCTAGAGCAGCGTCTCTGCTTCCTCCTGTATTATAGAAAATAAAGGAGCTGGAGCAGCGTCACTGCTTCCTCCTGTAGTATAGAAAATAAAGGAGCTGGAGCAGCGTCACTGCTTCCTCCTGTATTATAAAAAATAAAGGAGCTAGAGCAGCGTCTCTGCTTCCTCCTGTATTATAAAAAATAAAGGAGCTGGAGCAGCGACTCTGCTTCCTCCTGTATTATAGAAAATAAAGGAGCTGGAGCAGCGTCACTGCTTCCTCCTGTATTATAGAAAATAAAGGAGCTGGAGCAGTGTCTCTGCTTCCGCTTGTATTATAGAAAATAAAGGAGCTGCAGCAGCGTCACTGCTTCTTCCTGTATTATAGAAAATAAAGGAGCTGGAGCAACGTCTCTGCTTCCTCCTGTATTATAGAATATAAAGGAGCTGGAGCAGCGTCACTGCTTCCTCCTGTATTATAGAAAATAAAGGACCTGGAGCAGTGTCTCTGCTTCCGCCTGTATTATAGAAAATAAAGGAGCTGGAGCAGCGTCATTGCTTCCTCCTGTATTATAGAATATAAAGGAGCTGGAGCAGCGTCACTGTTTCCTCCTGTATTATAGAAAATAAAGGAGCTTGAGCAGTGTCTCTGCTTCCTCCTGTATTATAGAAAATAAAGGAGCTGGAGCAGCGTCACCGCTTCCTCCTGTATTATAGAAAATAAAGGAGCTGGAGCAGCGTCACTGTTTCCTCCTGTATTATAGAAAATAAAGGAGCTGGAGCAGCGTCACTGCTTCCTCCTGTATTATAGAAAATAAAGGAGCTGGAGCAGCGTCTCTGCTTCCTCCTGTATTATAGAATATAAAGGAGCTGGAGCAGCGTCACTGTTTCCTCCTGTATTATAGAAAATAAAGGAGCTTGAGCAGTGTCTCTGCTTCCTCCTGTATTATAGAAAATAAAGGAGCTGGAGCAGCGTCACTGCTTTCTCCTGTATTATAGAAAATAAAGGAGCTGGAGCAGCGTCACTGTTTTCTCCTGTATTATAGAAAATAAAGGAGCTGGAGCAGCGTCACTGCTTCCTCCTGTACTATAGAAAATAAAGGAGCTGGAGCAGCGTCACTGCTTCCTCCTGTATTATAGAAAATAAAGAGCTGGAGCAGCGTCTCTGCTTCCTCCTGTATTATAGAAAATAAAGGAGCTGGAGCAGCGTCTCTGCTTCCTCCGGTAATATAGAAAATAAAGGAGCTGTATCAGCGTCTCTGCTTCCTCCGGTATTATAGAAAATAAAGGAGCTGGAGCAGTGTCTCTGCTTCCTCCTGTATTATAGAAAATAAAGGAGCTGGAGCAGCGTCACTGCTTCCTCCTGTATTATTGAAAATAAAGCAGCTGGAGCAGCGTCACTGCTTCCTCCTGTATTATAGAAAATAAAGGAGCTGGAGCAGCGTCTCTGCTTCCTCCTGTATTATAGAAAATAAAGGACCTGGAGCAGCGTCACTGCTTCCTCCTGTATTATAGAAAATAAAGGAGCTGGAGCAGCGTCACTGCTTCCTCCTGTATTATAGAAAATAAAGGAGCTGGAGCAGCGTCACTGCTTCCTCCTGTATTATAGAAAATAAAGGAGCTGGAGCAGCGTCTCTGCTTCCTCCTGTATTATAGAAAATAAAGGAGCTGGAGCAGCGTCACTGCTTCCTCCTGTATTATAGAAAATAAAGGAGCTGGAGCAGCGTCACTGCTTCCTCCTGTATTATAGAAAATAAAGACGCTGCTGCAGCGTCACTGCTTCCTCCTGTATTATAGAAAATAAAGGAGCTGGAGCAGCGTCACTGCTTCCTCCTGTATTATAGAAAATAAAGGAGCTTGTGCAGCGTCACTGCTTCCTCCTGTATTATAGAAAATAAAGGAGCTGGAGCATCGTCACTGCTTCCTACTGTATTATAGAAAATAAAGGAGCTGGAGCAGAGTCACTGCTTCCTCTTGTATTATAGAAAATAAAGGAGCTGGAGCAGCGTCACTGCTTCCTCCTGTATTATAGAAAATAAAGGAGCTGGGGCAGCGTCACTGCTTCCTCCTGTCTTATAGAAAATAAAGGAGCTGGAGCAGCGTCACTGCTTCCTCCTGTATTATAGAAAATAAAGGAGCTTGTGCAGCGTCACTGCTTCCTCCTGTATTATAAAAAATAAAGGGGCTGGAGCAGCGTCTCTGCTTCCTCCTGTATTATAGAAAATAAAGGAGCTGGAGCAGCGTCACTGCTTCCTCCTGTATTATAGAAAATAAAGGAGCTGGAGCAGCGTCTCTGCTTCATCCTGTATTATAGTAAATAAAGGAGCTGCAGCAGCGTCACTGCTTCCTCCTGTATTATACAAAATAAAGGAGCTGGAGCAGTGTCTCTGCTTCCTCTTGTATTATAGAAAATAAAGGAGCTGGAGCAGCGTCACTGCTTCCTCCTGTATTATAGAAAATAAAGGGGCTGGAGCAGCGTCACTGCTTCCTCCTGTATTATAGAAAATAAAGGACCTGGAGCAGCGTCACTGCTTCCTCCTGTATTATAGAAAATAAAGGAGCTGGAGCAGCGTCACTGCATCCTCCTGTATTATAGAAAATAAAGGAGCTGGAGCAGCGTCACTGCATCCTCCTGTATTATAGAAAATAAAGGAGCTTGAGCAGGGTCTCCGCTTCCTCCTGTATTATAGAAAATAAAGGAGCTGGAGCAGCGTCTCTGCTTCCTCCTGTATTATAGAAAATAAAGGAGCTGGAGCAGCGTCACTGCTTCCTCCTGTATTATAGAAAATGAAGGAGCTGGAGCAGTGTCACTGCTTCCTCCTGTATTATAGAAAATAAAGGAGCTGGAGCAGCGTCACTGCTTTCTCCTGTATTATAGAAAATAAAGGAGCTGGAGCAGCGTCACTGCTTTCTCCTGTATGATAGAAAATAAAGGAGCTGGAGCAGCGTCACTGCTTCCTCCTGTATTATAGAAAATAAAGAGCTGGAGCAGCGTCTCTGCTTCCTCCTGTATTATAGAAAATAAAGGAGCTGGAGCAGCGTCTCTGCTTCCTCCGGTAATATAGAAAATAAAGGAGCTGTATCAGCGTCTCTGCTTCCTCCGGTATTATAGAAAATAAAGGAGCTGAAGCAGTGTCTCTGCTTCCTCCTGTATTATAGAAAATAAAGGAGCTGGAGCAGCGTCACTGCTTCCTCCTGTATTATTGAAAATAAAGGAGCTGGAGCAGCGTCACTGCTTCCTCCTGTATTATAGAAAATAAAGGAGCTGGAGCAGCGTCTCTGCTTCCTCCTGTATTATAGAAAATAAAGGACCTGGAGCAGCGTCACTGCTTCCTCCTGTATTATAGAAAATAAAGGAGCTGGAGCAGCGTCACTGCTTCCTCCTGTATTATAGAAAATAAAGGAGCCGGAGCAGCGTCACTGCTTCCTCCTGTATTATAGAAAATAAAGGAGCTGGAGCAGCGTCTCTGCTTCCTCCTGTATTATAGAAAATAAAGGACCTGGAGCAGCGTCACTGCTTCCTCCTGTATTAAAGAAAATAAATGAGCTGGAGCAGCGTCACTGCTTCCTCCTGTATTATAGAAAATAAAGGAGCTGGAGCAGCGTCACTGCATCCTCCTGTATTATAGAAAATAAAGGAGCTTGAGCAGCGTCTCCGCTTCCTCCTGTATTATAGAAAATAAAGGAGCTGGAGCAGCGTCTCTGCTTCCTCCTGTATTATATAAAATAAAGGAGCTGGAGCAGCGTCACTGCTTCCTCCTGTATTATAGAAAATAAAGGAGCTGGAGCAGCGTCTCTGCTTCCTCCTGTATTATAGAAAATAAAGGAGCTGGAGCAGCGTCACTGCTTCCTCCTGTATTATAGAAAATAAAGGAGCTGGAGCAGCGACTCTGCTTCCTCCTGTATTATAGAAAATAAAGGAGCTGGAGCAGCGTCACTGCTTCCTCCTGTATTATAGAAAATAAAGGAGCTGGAGCAGCGTCACTGCTTCCTCCTGTATTATAGAAAATAAAGGAGCTGGAGCAGTGTCACTGCTTCCTCTTGTATTATAGAAAATAAAGGAGCTGGAGCAGCGTCGCTGCTTCCTCCTGTATTATAGAAAATAAAGGGGCTGGAGCAGCGTCACTGCTTCCTCCTGTATTATAGAAAATAAAGGACCTGGAGCAGCGTCACTGCTTCCTCCTGTATTAAAGAAAATAAATGAGCTGGAGCAGCGTCACTGCTTCCTCCTGTATTATAGAAAATAAAGGAGCTGGAGCAGCGTCACTGCATCCTCCTGTGTTATGGAAAATAAAGGAGCTTGAGCAGCGTCTCCGCTTCCTCCTGTATTATAGAAAATAAAGGAGCTGGAGCAGCGTCTCTGCTTCCTCCTGTATTATAGAAAATAAAGGAGCTGGAGCAGCGTCTCCGCTTCCTCCTGTATTATAGAAAATAAAGGAGCTGGGGCAGCGTCTCTGCTTCCTCCTGTATAATAGAAAATAAAGGAGCTGGTGCAGCGTCACTGCTTCCTCCGGTATTATAGAAAATAAACGAGCTGGAGCAGCGCCTCTGCTTCCTCCTGTATTATAGAAAATAAAGGAGCCGGAGCAGCGTCACTGCTTCCTCCTGTATTAACGAAAATAAACGAGCTGGAGCAGCGTCTCTGCTTCCTCCTGTATTATAGAAAATAAAGGAGCTGGAGCAGCGTCTCTCCTTCCTCCTGTATTATAGAAAATAAACGAGCTGGAGCAGCGTCACTGCTTCCTCCGGTATTATAGAAAATAAAGGAGCTGGATCAGCGTCACTGCTTCCTCCAGTATTATAGAAAATAAAGGAGCTGGAGCAGCGTAACTGCTTCCTCCTGTATTATAGAAAATAAAGGAGCCGGAGCAGCGTCACTGCTTCCTCCAGTATTATAGAAAATACAGGAGCTGGAGCAGCGTCACTGCTTCCTCCTGAATTATAGAAAATAAAGGAGCTGGAGCAGCATCTCTGCTTCCTCCTGTATTATAGAAAATAAAGGAGCTGGAACAGCGTCCCTGCTTCCTCCTGTATTATAGAAAATAAAGGAGCTGGAGCAGCGTCTCTGCTTCCTCCTGTATTATAGAAAATAAATGAGCTGGAGCAGCGTCTCTCCTTCCTCCTGTATTATTGAAAATAAATGAGCTGGGGCAGCGTCACTGCTTCCTCCTGTATTATAGAAAACAAAGGAGCTGGAGCAGCGTCACTGCTTCCTCCTGTATTATAGAAAATAAAGGAGCTGGAACAGCGTCCCTGCTTCCTCCTGTATTAAAGAAAATAAAGGAGCTGGAGCATCGTCACTGCTTCCCCTTGTATTCTAGAAAATAAAGGAGCTGGAGCTGGGTCAATGCTTCCTCCTGTATTATAGAATATAAAGGAGCTGGAGCAGCGTCACTGCTTCCTCCTGTATTATAGAAAATAAAGGAGCTGGAGCAGTGTCACTGCTTCCTCCTGTATTATAGAAAATAAAGGAGCTGGAGCAGCGTCACTGCTTCCCCCTGTATTATAGAAAATAAAGGATCTGGAGCAGCGTCACTGCTTCCTCCTGTATTATAGAAAATAAAGGAGCTGGAGCAGCGTCACTGCTTCCTCCTGTATTATAGAAAATAAAGGAGCTGGAGCAGAGTCTCTGCTTCCTCCTGTATTATAGAAAATAAAGGAGCTGGAGCAGCGTCACTGCTTCCCCCTGTATTTTAGAAAATAAAGGAGCTGGAGCATCGTCACTGCTTCCTCCGGTATTATAGAAAATAAAGGATCTGGAGCAGCGTCACTCCTTCCTCCTGTACTATAGAAAATAGAGGAGCTGGAGCAGCGTCACTGCTTCCTCCTGTATTATAGAAAATAAAGGAGCTGGAGCAGCGTCTCTGCTTCCTCCTGAATTATAGAAAATTAAATAGCTGGAGCAGCGTCTCTGCTTCCTCCTGTATTATAGAAAATAAAGGAGCTGGAACAGCGTCCCTGCTTCCTCCTGTATTATAGAAAATAAAGGAGCTGGAGCAGCGTCTCTGCTTCCTCCTGTATTATAGAAAATAAAGGAGCTAGAGCAGCGTCACTGCTTCCTCCTGTATTATAGATAATAAAGGAGCTGGAGCAGCGTCACTGCTTCCTCCTGTATTATAGAAAATAAAGGAGCTGGAGCAGCGTCTCTGCTTCCTCCTGTATAATAGAAAATAAAGGAGCTGGTGCAGCGTCACTGCTTCCTCCGGTATTATAGAAAATAAACGAGCTGGAGCAGCGTCTCTGCTTCCTCCTGTATTATAGAAAAAAAAAAGGAGCCGGAGCAGCGTCACTGCTTCCTCCTGTATTAACGAAAATAAACGAGCTGGAGCAGCGTCTCTGCTTCCTCCTGTATTATAGAAAATAAAGGAGCTGGAGCAGCGTCTCTCCTTCCTCCTGTATTATAGAAAATAAACGAGCTGGAGCAGCGTCACTGCTTCCTCCGGTATTATAGAAAATAAAGGAGCTGGATCAGCGTCACTGCTTCCTCCAGTATTATAGAAAATAAAGGAGCTGGAGCAGCGTAACTGCTTCCTCCTGTATTATAGAAAATAAAGGAGCCGGAGCAGCGTCACTGCTTCCTCCAGTATTATAGAAAATACAGGAGCTGGAGCAGCGTCACTGCTTCCTCCTGAATTATAGAAAATAAAGGAGCTGGAGCAGCATCTCTGCTTCCTCCTGTATTATAGAAAATAAAGGAGCTGGAACAGCGTCCCTGCTTCCTCCTGTATTATAGAAAATAAAGGAGCTGGAGCAGCGTCTCTGCTTCCTCCTGTATTATAGAAAATAAATGAGCTGGAGCAGCGTCTCTCCTTCCTCCTGTATTATTGAAAATAAATGAGCTGGAGCAGCGTCACTGCTTCCTCCTGTATTCTAGAAAACAAAGGAGCTGGAGCAGCGTCACTGCTTCCTCCTCTATTATAGAAAATAAAGGAGCTGGAACAGCGTCCCTGCTACCTCCTGTATTATAGAAAATAAAGGAGCTGGAGCAGCGTCACTGCTTCCTCCTGTATTATAGAAAATAAAGGAGCTGGACAGCGTCACTGCTTCCTCCTGTATTATAGAAAATAAAGGAGCTGGAGCAGCGTCACTGCTTCCTCCTGTATTATAGAAAATAAAGGAGCTGGAGCAGCGTCTCTGCTTCCTTCTGTATTATAGAAAATAAAGGAGCTGGAGCAGCGTCACTGCTTCCTCCTGTATTATTGAAAATAAAGGAGCTGGAGCAGCATCACTGCTTCCTCCTGTATGAAAGAAAATAAAGGAGCTGGAGCAGCGTCTCTGGTTCCTCCTGTATTATAGAAAATAAAGGAGCTGGTGCAGCGTCACTGCTTCCTCCTGTATTATACAAAATAAAGGAGCTGGAGCAGCCTCTCTGCTTCCTCCTGTATTATAGAAAATAAAGAAGCTGGAGCAGCGTCACTGCTTCCTCCAGTATTATAGAAAATAAAGGAGCTGGAGCAGCGTCACTGCTTCCTCCTGAATTATAGAAAATAAAGGAGCTGGAGCAGCATCTCTGCTTCCTCCTGTATTATTGAAAATAAATGAGCTGGAGCAGCGTCACTGCATCCTCCTGTATTATAGAAAATAAAGGAGCTGGAGCAGCGTCACTGCTTCGTCATGTATTATAGAAAATAAAGGAGCTGGAGCAGCGTCTTTGCTTCCTCCTGTATGATTGAAAATAAAGAAGCTGAAGCCGCGTCACTGCTTCTTCCTGTATTATAGAAAATAAAGGATCTGGAGCAGCGTCACTGCTTCCTCCTGTATTATAGAAAATAAAGGAGCTGGAGCAGCGTCACTGCTTCCTCCTGTATTATAGAAAATAAAGGAGCTGGAGCAGCGTCACTGCTTCCTCCTGTATTATAGAAAATAAAGGAGCTGGAGCAGAGTCTCTGCTTCCTCCTGTATTATTGAAAATAAATGAGCTGGAGCAGCGTCACTGCTTCCTCCTGTATTATAGAAAATAAAGGAGCTGGAGCAGCATCTCGGCTTCCTCCTGTATTATAGAAAATAAAGGAGCTGGAGTAGCGTCTTTGCTTCCTCCTGTATTATTGAAAATAAAGAAGCTGAAGCCGCGTCACTGCTTCTTCCTGTATTATAGAAAATAAAGGAGCTGGAGCAGGGTCACTGATTCCTCCTGTATTATCGAAAATAAAGGAGCTGGAGCAGCGTCACTGCTTCCTCCTGTATTATAGAAAATAAAGGAGCTGGAGCAGCGTCACTGCTTCCTCCTGTATTATAGAAAATAAAGGAGCTGGATCAGCGTCACTGCTACCTCCTGTATTATAGAAAATAAAGGAGCTGGAGCAGCGTCTCTGCTTCCTCCTGTATTATAGAAAATAAAGGAGCTGGAGCAGCGTCACTGCTTCCTCTTGTACTATTGAAAATAAAGGAGCTGGAGCAGCGTCACTGCTTCCTCCTGTATTGTAGAAAATAAAGGAGCTGGAGCAGCGTCACTGCTTCCCCCTGTATTGTAGAAAATAAAGGATCTGGAGCAGCGTCACTCCTTCCTCCTGTATTATAGAAAAAAAAGGAGCTGGAGCAGCGTCACTACTTCCTCCTGTATTATAGAAAATAAAAGAGCTGGAGCAGCGTCTATGCATCCTGCCGTATTATAGAAAAAAAAGGAGCTGGAGCAGCGTCACTGCTTCCTCGTGAATTATAGAAAATTAAATAGCTGGAGCAGCGTCACTGCTTCCTCCTGTATTATAGAAAATAAAGGAGCTGGAACAGCGTCCCTGCTTCCTCCTGCATTATAGAAAATAAAGGAGCTGGAGCAGCGTCTCTGCTTCCTCCTGTATTATAGAAAATAAAGAAGCTAGAGCAGCGTCACTGCTTCCTCCTCTATTATAGATAATAAAGGAGCTGGAGCAGTGTCTCTGCTTCCTCCTGTATTATAGAAAATAAAGGAGCTGGAGCAGCGTCTCTGCTTCCTCCTGTATAATAGAAAATAAAGGAGCAGGAGCAGCGTCACTGCTTCCTCCGGTATTATAGAAAATAAACGAGCTGGAGCAGCGTCTCTGCTTCCTCCTGTATTATAGAAAATAAAGGAGCCGGAGCAGCGTCACTGCTTCCTCCTGTATTATAGAAAATAAACGAGCTGGAGCAGCGTCTCTGCTTCCTCCTGTATTTTAGAAAATAAAGGAGCTGGAGCAGCGTCTCTCCTTCCTCCTGTATTATAGAAAATAAAGGAGCTCGAGCAGCGTCACTGCTTCCTCCGGTATTATAGAAAATAAAGGAGCTGGATCAGCGTCACTGCTTCCTCCAGTATTATAGAAAATAAAGGAGCTGGAGCAGCGTCACTGCTTCCTCCGGTATTATAGAAAATAAAGGAGCCGGAGCAGCGTCACTGCTTCCTCCTGTATTATCGAAAATAAAGGAGCTGGAGCAGCGTCTCTGCTTCCTCCTGTATTATAGAAAATAAAGGAGCTGGAGCAGCGTCTCTGCTTCCTCCTGTATTATAGAAAATAAAGGAGCTGGAGTAGCGTCACTGCTTCCTCCTGTATTATAGAAAATAAAGGAGCTGGAGCAGCGTCACTGCTCCGTCCTGTATTATAGAAAATAAAGGAGCTGGATCAGCGTCACTGCTTCCTCCAGTATTATAGAAAATAAAGGAGCTGGAGCAGCGTAACTGCTTCCTCCTGTATTATAGAAAATAAAGGAGCCGGAGCAGCGTCACTGCTTCCTCCAGTATTATAGAAAATACAGGAGCTGGAGCAGCGTCACGGCTTCCTCCTGAATTATAGAAAATACAGGAGCTGGAGCAGCGTCACGGCTTCCTCCTGAATTATAGAAAATAAAGGAGCTGTAACAGTGTCCCTGCTTCCTCCTGTATTATAGAAAATAAAGGAGCTGGAGCAGCGTCTCTGCTTCCTCCTGTATTATAGAAAATAAATGAGCTGGAGCAGCGTAACTGCTTCCTCCTGTATTACTGAAAATAAATGAGCTGGAGCAGCGTCACTGCTTCCTCCTGTATTATAGAAAACAAAGGAGCTGGAGCAGCGTCACTGCTTCCTCCTGTATTATAGAAAATAAAGGAGCTGGAGCAGCGTCACTGCTTCCTCGTGAATTATAGAAAATTAAATAGCTGGAGCAGCGTCTCTGCTTCCTCCTGTATTATAGAATATAAAGGAGCTGGAACAGCGTCCCTGCTTCCTCCTGTATTATGGAAAATAAATGAGCTGGAACAGCGTCCCTGCTTCCTCCTGTATTATAGAAAATAAAGGAGCTGGAGCAGCGTCACTGCTTCCTCCTGTATTATAGAAAATAAAGGAGCTGGAGCAGCGTCACTGCTTCCTCCTGTATTATAGAAAATAAAGGAGCTGGAGCAGCGTCACTGCTTCCTCCTGTATTATAGAAAATAAAGGAGCTGGAACAGCGTCACTGCTTCCTCCTGTATTATAGAAAATAAAGGAGCTGGAGCAGCGTCTCTGCTTCCTCCTGTATTATAGAAAATAAAGGAGCTGGAGCAGCGTCACTGCTTCCTCCTGTATTATTAAAAATAAAGGAGCTGGAGCAGCATCACTGCTTCCTCCTGTACTATAGAAAATAAAGGAGCTGGAGCAGCGTCTCTGCTTCCTCCTGCATTATAGAAAATAAAGGAGCTGGTGCAGCGTCACTGCTGCCTCCTGTATTATAGAAAATAAAGGAGCTGGAGCAGAGTCACTGCTTCCTCCTGTATGATAGAAAATAAAGGAGCTGGAGCAGCGTCACTGCTTCCTCCTGTATAATAAAAAATAAAGGAGATGGTGCAGCGTCACTGCTTCCTCCTGTATTATAGAAAATAAAGGAGCTGGAGCAGAGTCACTGCTTCCTCCTGTATTATAGAAAATAAAGGAGCTGGTGCAGCGTCACTGCTTCCTCCTGTATTATAGAAAATAAAGGAGCTGGAGCAGCGTCACTGCTTCCTCCTCTATTATAGAATATACAGGAGCTGGAGCAGCGTCACTGCTTCCTCCTGAATTATAGAAAATAAAGGAGCTGGAGCAGCATCTCTGCTTCCTCCTGTATTATAGAAAATAAAGGAGCTGGAGCAGCGTCACTGCTTCCTCCTGTATTATTGAAAATAAATGAGCTGGAGCAGCGTCACTGCATCCTCCTGTATTATAGAAAATAAAGGAGCTGTAGCAGCGTCTCTGCTTCCTCCTGTATTATAGAAAATAAAGGAGCTGGAGCAGCGTCTCGGCTTCCTCCTGTATTATAGAAAATAAAGGAGCTGGAGCAGCGTCTTTGCTTCCTCCTGTATTATTGAAAATAAAGAAGCTGAAGCCGCGTCACTGCTTCTTCCTGTATTATAGAAAATAAAGGAGCTGGAGCAGCGTCTCTGCTTCCTCCTGAATTATAGAAAATAAAGGAGCTGGAGCAGCGTCACTGCTTCCTCCTGTATTATAGAAAATAAAGGAGCTGGAGCAGCGTCACTGCTTCCTCCTGTATTATAGAAAATAAAGGAGCTGGAGCAGCGTCACTGCTTCCTCCTGTATTATAGAAAATAAAGGAGCTGGAGCAGCGTCACTGCTTCCTCCTGTATTATTGAAAATAAAGGAGCTGGAGCAGAGTCACTGCTTCCTCCTGTATTATAGAAAATAAAGGTGCTGGAGCAGCGTCTCTGCTTCCTCCTGTATTATCGAAAATAAAGGAGCTGGAGCAGCGTCACTGCTTCCTCCTGTATTAAAGAAAATAAAGGAGCTGGAGCAGCGTCTCTGCTTCCTCCTGTATTATAGAAAACAAAGGAGCTGGAGCAGCGTCTCTGCTTCCTCCTGTATTATAGAAAATAGAGGAGCTGGAGCAGCGTCACCGCTTCCTCCTGTATTATAGATAATAAAGGAGCTGGAACAGCGTCACTGCTTCCTCCTGTATTATAGAAAATAAAGGAGCTGGAGCAGAGTCACTGCTTCCTCCTTTATTATAGAAAATAAAGGAGCTGGAGCAGAGTCACTGCTTCCTCCTGTATTATTAAAAATAAAGGAGCTGGAGCAGCGTCACTGCTTCCTCCTGTATTAAAGAAAATAAAGGAGCTGGAGCAGCGTCACTGCTTCCTCCTGTATTATAGAAAAAAAAGGAGCTGGAGCAGAGTCACTGCTTCCTCCTGTATTATAGAAAATAAAGGAGCTGGAGCAGCGTCACTGCTTCCTCCTGTATTATTAAAAATAAAGGAGCTGGAGCAGCGTCTCTGCTTCCTCCTGTATTATAGAAAAAAAAGGAGCTGGAGCAGAGTCACTGCTTCCTCCTGTATTATAGAAAATAAAGGAGCTGGAGCAGCGTCACTGCTTCCTCCTGTATTATTAAAAATAAAGGAGCTGGAGCAGCGTCTCTGCTTCCTCCTGTATTATAGAAAATAAAGGAGCTGGTGTAGCGTCTCTGCTTCCTCCTGTATTGTAGAAAATAAAGGAGCTAGAGCAGCGTCACTGCTTCCTCATGTATTTTAGAAAATAAAGGAGCTGGAGCAGCGTCACTGCTTCCTCCTGTATTATAGAAAATAAAGGAGCTGGAGCAGCGTCTCTGCTTCCTCCTGTATTATTGAAAATAAAGGAGCTGGAGTAGCGTCTCTGCTTCCTCCTGTATTAGAGAAAATAAAGGAGCTGGAGCAGCGTCAATGCTTCCTCCTGTATTATAGAAAATAAAGGAGCTGGAGCAGCGTCACTGCTTCCTCCTGAATTATAGAAAATTAAATAGCTGGAGCAGCGTCTCTGCTTCCTCCTGTATTATAGAAAATAAAGGAGCTGGAACAGCGTCCCTGCTTCCTCCTGTATTATAGAAAATAAAGGAGCTGGAGCAGCGTCTCTGCTTCCTCCTTTATTATAGAAAATAAAGGAGCTAGAGCAGCGTCACTGCTTCCTCCTGTATTATAGATAATAAAGGAGCTGGAGCAGCGTCACTGCTTCCTCCGGTATGATAGAAAATAAAGGATCTGGAGCAGCGTCACTCCTTCCTCCTGTACTATAGAAAATAGAGGAGCTGGAGCAGCGTCACTGCTTCCTCCTGTATTATAGAAAATAAAGGAGCTGGAGCAGAGTCACTGCTTCCTCCTGTATTATAGAAAATAAAGGAGCTGGAGCAGCGTCACTGCTTCCTCCTGTATTATTAAAAATAAAGGAGCTGGAGCAGCGTCTCTGCTTCCTCCAGTATTATAGAAAATAAAGGAGCTGGTGTAGCGTCTCTGCTTCCTCCTGTATTGTAGAAAATAAAGGAGCTAGAGCAGCGTCACTGCTTCCTCATGTATTTTAGAAAATAAAGGAGCTGGAGCAGCGTCACTGCTTCCTCCTGTATTATAGAAAATAAAGGAGCTGGAGCAGCGTCTCTGCTTCCTCCTGTATTATAGAAAATAAAGGAGCTGGAGTAGCGTCTCTGCTTCCTCCTGTATTAGAGAAAATAAAGGAGCTGGAGCAGCGTCAATGCTTCCTCCTGTATTATAGAAAATAAAGGAGCTGGAGCAGCGTCACTGCTTCCTCCTGAATTATAGAAAATTAAATAGCTGGAGCAGCGTCTCTGCTTCCTCCTGTATTATAGAAAATAAAGGAGCTGGAACAGCGTCCCTGCTTCCTCCTGTATTATAGAAAATAAAGGAGCTGGAGCAGCGTCTCTGCTTCCTCCTTTATTATAGAAAATAAAGGAGCTAGAGCAGCGTCACTGCTTCCTCCTGTATTATAGATAATAAAGGAGCTGGAGCAGCGTCACTGCTTCCTCCGGTATGATAGAAAATAAAGGATCTGGAGCAGCGTCACTCCTTCCTCCTGTACTATAGAAAATAGAGGAGCTGGAGCAGCGTCACTGCTTCCTCCTGTATTATAGAAAATAAAGGAGCTGGAGCAGCGTCACTGCTTCCTCCTGAATTATAGAAAATTAAATAGCTGGAGCAGCGTCTCTGCTTCCTCCAGTATTATAGAAAATAAAGGAGCTGGAACAGCGTCCCTGCTTCCTCCTGTATTATAGAAAATAAAGGAGCTGGAGCAGCGTCTCTGCTTCCTCCTGTATTATAGAAAATAAAGGAGCTAGAGCAGCGTCACTGCTTCCTCCTGTATTATAGACAATAAAGGAGCTGGAGCAGCGTCACTGCTTCCTCCTGTATTATAGAAAATAAAGGAGCTGGGGCAGCGTCTCTGCTTCCTCCTGTATAATAGAAAATAAAGGAGCTGGTGCAGCGTCACTGCTTCCTCCGGTATTATAGAAAATAAACGAGCTGGAGCAGCATCTCTGCTTCCTCCTGTATTATAGAAAATAAAGGAGCCGGAGCAGCGTCACTGCTTCCTCCTGTATTAACGAAAATAAACGAGCTGGAGCAGCGTCTCTGCTTCCTCCTGTATTATAGAAAATAAAGGAGCTGGAGCAGCGTCTCTACTTCCTCCTGTATTATAGAAAATAAACGAGCTGGAGCAGCGTCACTGCTTCCTCCGGTATTATAGAAAATAAAGGAGCTGGATCAGCGTCACTGCTTCCTCCAGTATTATAGAAAATAAAGGAGCTGGAGCAGCGTAACTGCTTCCTCCTGTATTATAGAAAATAAAGGAGCCGGAGCAGCGTCACTGCTTCCTCCAGTATTATAGAAAATACAGGAGCTGGAGCAGCGTCACTGCTTCCTCCTGAATTATAGAAAATAAAGGAGCTGGAGCAGCATCTCTGCTTCCTCCTGTATTAGAGAAAATAAAGGAGCTGGAACAGCGTCCCTGCTTCCTCCTGTATTATTGAAAATAAAGGAGCTGGAGCAGCGTCTCTGCTTCCTCCTGTATTATAGAAAATAAATGAGCTGGAGCAGCGTCTCTCCTTCCTCCTGTATTATTGAAAATAAATGAGCTGGAGCAGCGTCACTGCTTCCTCCTGTATTATAGAAAACAAAGGAGCTGGAGCAGCGTCACTGCTTCCTCCTGTATTATAGAAAATAAAGGAGCTGGAACAGCGTCCCTGCTTCCTCCTGTATTAAAGAAAATAAAGGAGCTGGAGCATCGTCACTGCTTCCCCTTGTATTCTAGAAAATAAAGGAGCTGGAGCTGGGTCAATGCTTCCTCCTGTATTATAGAAAATAAAGGAGCTGGAGCAGCGTCACTGCTTCCTCCTGTATTATAGAAAATAAAGGAGCTGGAGCAGTGTCACTGCTTCCTCCTGTATTATAGAAAATAAAGGAGCTGGAGCAGCGTCACTGCTTCCCCCTGTATTATAGAAAATAAAGGATCTGGAGCAGCGTCACTGCTTCCTCCTGTATTATAGAAAATAAAGGAGCTGGAGCAGCGTCACTGCTTCCTCCTGTATTATAGAAAATAAAGGAGCTGGAGCAGAGTCTCTGCTTCCTCCTGTATTATAGAAAATAAAGGAGCTGGAGCAGCGTCACTGCTTCCCCCTGTATTATAGAAAATAAAGGAGCTGGAGCATCGTCACTGCTTCCTCCGGTATTATAGAAAATAAAGGATCTGGAGCAGCGTCACTCCTTCCTCCTGTACTATAGAAAATAGAGGAGCTGAAGCAGCGTCAATGCTTCCTCCTGTATTATAGAAAATAAAGGAGCTGGAGCAGCGTCACTGCTTCCTCCTGAATTATAGAAAATTAAATAGCTGGAGCAGCGTCTCTGCTTCCTCCTGTATTATAGAAAATAAAGGAGCTGGAACAGCGTCCCTGCTTCCTCCTGTATTATAGAAAATAAAGGAGCTGGAGCAGCGTCTCTGCTTCCTCCTGTATTATAGAAAATAAAGGAGCTAGAGCAGCGTCACTGCTTCCTCCTATATTATAGATAATAAAGGAGCTGGAGCAGCGTCACTGCTTCCTCCTGTATTATAGAAAATAAAGGAGCTGGAGCAGCGTCTCTGCTTCCTCCTGTATAATAGAAAATAAAGGAGCTGGTGCAGCGTCACTGCTTCCTCCTGTATTATAGAAAATAAACGAGCTGGAGCAGCGTCTCTGCTTCCTCCTGTATTATAAAAAAAAAAGGAGCCGGAGCAGCGTCACTGCTTCCTCCTGTATTAACGAAAATAGACGAGCTGGAGCAGCGTCTCTGCTTCCTCCTGTATTATAGAAAATAAAGGAGCTGGAGCAGCGTCTCTCCTTCCTCCTGTATTATAGAAAATAAACGAGCTGGAGCAGCGTCACTGCTTCCTCCGGTATTATAGAAAATAAAGGAGCTGGATCAGCGTCACTGCTTCCTCCAGTATTATAGAAAATAAAGGAGCTGGAGCAGCGTAACTGCTTCCTCCTGTATTATAGAAAATAAAGGAGCCGGAGCAGCGTCACTGCTTCCTCCAGTATTATAGAAAATACAGGAGCTGGAGCAGCGTCACTGCTTCCTCCTGAATTATAGAAAATAAAGGAGCTGGAGCAGCATCTCTGCTTCCTCCTGTATTATAGAAAATAAAGGAGCTGGAACAGCGTCCCTGCTTCCTCCTGTATTATAGAAAATAAAGGAGCTGGAGCAGCGTCTCTGCTTCCTCCTGTATTATAGAAAATAAATGAGCTGGAGCAGCGTCTCTCCTTCCTCCTGTATTATTGAAAATAAATGAGCTGGAGCAGCGTCACTGCTTCCTCCTGTATTATAGAAAACAAAGGAGCTGGAGCAGCGTCACTGCTTCCTCCTGTATTATAGAAAACAAAGGAGCTGGAGCAGCGTCACTGCTTCCTCCTGTATTATAGAAAATAAAGGAGCTGGAGCAGCGGCACTGCTTCCTCCTGTATTATAGAAAATAAAGGAGCTGGAACAGCGTCACTGCTTCCTCCTGTATTATAGTAAATAAAGGAGCTGGAGCAGCGTCACTGCTTCCTCCTGTATTATAGAAAATAAAGGAGCTGGAGCAGAGTCTCTGCTTCCTCCTGTATTATAGAAAATAAAGGAGCTGGAGCAGCGTCACTGCTTCCCCCTATATTATAGAAAATAAAGGAGCTGGAGCATCGTCACTGCTTCCTCCGGTATTATAGAAAATAAAGGATCTGGAGCAGCGTCACTCCTTCCTCCTGTACTATAGAAAATAGAGGAGCTGGAGCAGCGTCACTGCTTCCTCCTGTATTATAGAAAATAAAGGAGCTGGAGCAGCGTCACTGCTTCCTCCTGAATTATAGAAAATTAAATAGCTGGAGCAGCGTCTCTGCTTCCTCCTGTATTATAGAAAATAAAGGAGCTGGAACAGCGTCCCTGCTTCCTCCTGTATTATAGAAAATAAAGGAGCTGGAGCAGCGTCTCTGCTTCCTCCTGTATTATAGAAAATAAAGGAGCTAGAGCAGCGTCACTGCTTCCTCCTGGATTATAGATAATAAAGGAGCTGGAGCAGCGTCACTGCTTCCTCCTGTATTATAGAAAATAAAGGAGCTGGGGCAGCGTCTCTGCTTCCTCCTGTATAATAGAAAATAAAGGAGCTGGTGCAGCGTCACTGCTTCCTCCGGTATTATAGAAAATAAACGAGCTGGAGCAGCATCTCTGCTTCCTCCTGTATTATAGAAAATAAAGGAGCCGGAGCAGCGTCACTGCTTCCTCCTGTATTAACGAAAATAAACGAGCTGGAGCAGCGTCTCTGCTTCCTCCTGTATTATAGAAAATAAAGGAGCTGGAGCAGCGTCTCTCCTTCCTCCTGTATTATAGAAAATAAACGAGCTGGAGCAGCGTCACTGCTTCCTCCGGTATTATAGAAAATAAAGGAGCTGGATCAGCGTCACTGCTTCCTCCAGTATTATAGAAAATAAAGGAGCTGGAGCAGCGTAACTGCTTCCTCCTGTATTATAGAAAATAAAGGAGCCGGAGCAGCGTCACTGCTTCCTCCAGTATTATAGAAAATACAGGAGCAGGAGCAGCGTCACTGCTTCCTCCTGAATTATAGAAAATAAAGGAGCTGGAGCAGCATCTCTGCTTCCTCCTGTATTATAGAAAATAAAGGAGCTGGAACAGCGTCCCTGCTTCCTCCTGTATTATAGAAAATAAAGGAGCTGGAGCAGCGTCTCTGCTTCCTCCTGTATTATAGAAAATAAATGAGCTGGAGCAGCGTCTCTCCTTCCTCCTGTATTATTGAAAATAAATGAGCTGGAGCAGCGTCACTGCTTCCTCCTGTATTATAGAAAACAAAGGAGCTGGAGCAGCGTCACTGCTTCCTCCTGTATTATAGAAAATAAAGGAGCTGGAACAGCGTCCCTGCTTCCTCCTGTATTAAAGAAAATAAAGGAGCTGGAGCATCGTCACTGCTTCCCCTTGTATTCTAGAAAATAAAGGAGCTGGAGCTGGGTCAATGCTTCCTCCTGTATTATAGAAAATAAAGGAGCTGGAGCAGCGTCACTGCTTCCTCCTGTATTATAGAAAATAAAGGAGCTGGAGCAGTGTCACTGCTTCCTCCTGTATTATAGAAAATAAAGGAGCTGGAGCAGCGTCACTGCTTCCCCCTGTATTATAGAAAATAAAGGATCTGGAGCAGCGTCACTGCTTCCTCCTGTATTATAGAAAATAAAGGAGCTGGAGCAGCGTCACTGCTTCCTCCTGTATTATAGAAAATAAAGGAGCTGGAGCAGAGTCTCTGCTTCCTCCTGTATTATAGAAAATAAAGGAGCTGGAGCAGCGTCACTGCTTCCCCCTGTATTATAGAAAATAAAGGAGCTGGAGCATCGTCACTGCTTCCTCCGGTATTATAGAAAATAAAGGATCTGGAGCAGCGTCACTCCTTCCTCCTGTACTATAGAAAATAGAGGAGCTGGAGCAGCGTCACTGCTTCCTCCTGTATTATAGAAAATAAAGGAGCTGGAGCAGCGTCACTGCTTCCTCCTGAATTATAGAAAATTAAATAGCTGGAGCAGCGTCTCTGCTTCCTCCTGTATTATAGAAAATAAAGGAGCTGGAACAGCGTCCCTGCTTCCTCCTGTATTATAGAAAATAAAGGAGCTGGAGCAGCGTCTCTGCTTCCTCCTGTATTATAGAAAATAAAGGAGCTAGAGCAGCGTCACTGCTTCCTCCTGTATTATAGATAATAAAGGAGCTGGAGCAGCGTCACTGCTTCCTCCTGTATTATAGAAAATAAAGGAGCTGGAGCAGCGTCTCTGCTTCCTCCTGTATAATAGAAAATAAAGGAGCTGGTGCAGCGTCACTGCTTCCTCCGGTATTATAGAAAATAAACGAGCTGGAGCAGCGTCTCTGCTTCCTCCTGTATTATAGAAAAAAAAAAGGAGCCGGAGCAGCGTCACTGCTTCCTCCTGTATTAACGAAAATAAACGAGCTGGAGCAGCGTCTCTGCTTCCTCCTGTATTATAGAAAATAAAGGAGCTGGAGCAGCGTCTCTCCTTCCTCCTGTATTATAGAAAATAAACGAGCTGGAGCAGCGTCACTGCTTCCTCCGGTATTATAGAAAATAAAGGAGCTGGATCAGCGTCACTGCTTCCTCCAGTATTATAGAAAATAAAGGAGCTGGAGCAGCGTAACTGCTTCCTCCTGTATTATAGAAAATAAAGGAGCCGGAGCAGCGTCACTGCTTCCTCCAGTATTATAGAAAATACAGGAGCTGGAGCAGCGTCACTTCTTCCTCCTGAATTATAGAAAATAAAGGAGCTGGAGCAGCATCTCTGCTTCCTCCTGTATTATAGAAAATAAAGGAGCTGGAACAGCGTCCCTGCTTCCTCCTGTATTATAGAAAATAAAGCAGCTGGAGCAGCGTCTCTGCTTCCTCCTGTATTATAGAAAATAAATGAGCTGGAGCAGCGTCTCTCCTTCCTCCTGTATTATTGAAAATAAATGAGCTGGAGCAGCGTCACTGCTTCCTCCTGTATTCTAGAAAACAAAGGAGCTGGAGCAGCGTCACTGCTTCCTCCTGTATTATAGAAAATAAAGGAGCTGGAACAGCGTCCCTGCTACCTCCTGTATTATAGAAAATAAAGGAGCTGGAGCAGCGTCACTGCTTCCTCCTGTATTATAGAAAATAAAGGAGCTGGACAGCGTCACTGCTTCCTCCTGTATTATAGAAAATAAAGGAGCTGGAGCAGCGTCACTGCTTCCTCCTGTATTATAGAAAATAAAGGAGCTGGAGCAGCGTCTCTGCTTCCTTCTGTATTATAGAAAATAAAGGAGCTGGAGCAGCGTCACAGCTTCCTCCTGTATTATTGAAAATAAAGGAGCTGGAGCAGCATCACTGCTTCCTCCTGTATGAAAGAAAATAAAGGAGCTGGAGCAGCGTCTCTGGTTCCTCCTGTATTATAGAAAATAAAGGAGCTGGTGCAGCGTCACTGCTTCCTCCTGTATTATACAAAATAAAGGAGCTGGAGCAGCCTCTCTGCTTCCTCCTGTATTATAGAAAATAAAGAAGCTGGAGCAGCGTCACTGCTTCCTCCAGTATTATAGAAAATAAAGGAGCTGGAGCAGCGTCACTGCTTCCTCCTGAATTATAGAAAATAAAGGAGCTGGAGCAGCATCTCTGCTTCCTCCTGTATTATTGAAAATAAATGAGCTGGAGCAGCGTCACTGTATCCTCCTGTATTATAGAAAATAAAGGAGCTGGAGCAGCGTCACTGCTTCGTCATGTATTATAGAAAATAAAGGAGCTGGAGCAGCGTCTTTGCTTCCTCCTGTATTATTGAAAATAAAGAAGCTGAAGCCGCGTCACTGCTTCTTCCTGTATTATAGAAAATAAAGGATCTGGAGCAGCGTCACTGCTTCCTCCTGTATTATAGAAAATAAAGGAGCTGGAGCAGCGTCACTGCTTCCTCCTGTATTATAGAAAATAAAGGAGCTGGAGCAGCGTCACTGCTTCCTCCTGTATTATAGAAAATAAAGGAGCTGGAGCAGAGTCTCTGCTTCCTCCTGTATTATTGAAAATAAATGAGCTGGAGCAGCGTCACTGCTTCCTCCTGTATTATAGAAAATAAAGGAGCTGGAGCAGCATCTCGGCTTCCTCCTGTATTATAGAAAATAAAGGAGCTGGAGCAGCGTCTTTGCTTCCTCCTGTATTATTGAAAATAAAGAAGCTGAAGCCGCGTCACTGCTTCTTCCTGTATTATAGAAAATAAAAGAGCTGGAGCAGCGTCTATGCATCCTGCCGTATTATAGAAAAAAAAGGAGCTGGAGCAGCGTCACTGCTTCCTCGTGAATTATAGAAAATTAAATAGCTGGAGCAGCGTCACTGCTTCCTCCTGTATTATAGAAAATAAAGGAGCTGGAACAGCGTCCCTGCTTCCTCCTGCATTATAGAAAATAAAGGAGCTGGAGCAGCGTCTCTGCTTCCTCCTGTATTATAGAAAATAAAGAAGCTAGAGCAGCGTCACTGCTTCCTCCTCTATTATAGATAATAAAGGAGCTGGAGCAGTGTCTCTGCTTCCTCCTGTATTATAGAAAATAAAGGAGCTGGAGCAGCGTCTCTGCTTCCTCCTGTATAATAGAAAATAAAGGAGCTGGAGCAGCGTCACTGCTTCCTCCGGTATTATAGAAAATAAACGAGCTGGAGCAGCGTCTCTGCTTCCTCCTGTATTATAGAAAATAAAGGAGCCGGAGCAGCGTCACTGCTTCCTCCTGTATTATAGAAAATAAACGAGCTGGAGCAGCGTCTCTGCTTCCTCCTGTATTTTAGAAAATAAAGGAGCTGGAGCAGCGTCTCTCCTTCCTCCTGTATTATAGAAAATAAAGGAGCTCGAGCAGCGTCACTGCTTCCTCCGGTATTATAGAAAATAAAGGAGCTGGACAGCGTCACTGCTTCCTCCTGTATTATAGAAAATAAAGGAGCTGGAGCAGCGTCACTGCTTCCTCCTGTATTATAGAAAATAAAGGAGCTGGAGCAGCGTCTCTGCTTCCTTCTGTATTATAGAAAATAAAGGAGCTGGAGCAGCGTCACTGCTTCCTCCTGTATTATTGAAAATAAAGGAGCTGGAGCAGCATCACTGCTTCCTCCTGTATGAAAGAAAATAAAGGAGCTGGAGCAGCGTCTCTGGTTCCTCCTGTATTATAGAAAATAAAGGAGCTGGTGCAGCGTCACTGCTTCCTCCTGTATTATACAAAATAAAGGAGCTGGAGCAGCCTCTCTGCTTCCTCCTGTATTATAGAAAATAAAGAAGCTGGAGCAGCGTCACTGCTTCCTCCAGTATTATAGAAAATAAAGGAGCTGGAGCAGCGTCACTGCTTCCTCCTGAATTATAGAAAATAAAGGAGCTGGAGCAGCATCTCTGCTTCCTCCTGTATTATTGAAAATAAATGAGCTGGAGCAGCGTCACTGTATCCTCCTGTATTATAGAAAATAAAGGAGCTGGAGCAGCGTCACTGCTTCGTCATGTATTATAGAAAATAAAGGAGCTGGAGCAGCGTCTTTGCTTCCTCCTGTATTATTGAAAATAAAGAAGCTGAAGCCGCGTCACTGCTTCTTCCTGTATTATAGAAAATAAAGGATCTGGAGCAGCGTCACTGCTTCCTCCTGTATTATAGAAAATAAAGGAGCTGGAGCAGCGTCACTGCTTCCTCCTGTATTATAGAAAATAAAGGAGCTGGAGCAGCGTCACTGCTTCCTCCTGTATTATAGAAAATAAAGGAGCTGGAGCAGAGTCTCTGCTTCCTCCTGTATTATTGAAAATAAATGAGCTGGAGCAGCGTCACTGCTTCCTCCTGTATTATAGAAAATAAAGGAGCTGGAGCAGCATCTCGGCTTCCTCCTGTATTATAGAAAATAAAGGAGCTGGAGCAGCGTCTTTGCTTCCTCCTGTATTATTGAAAATAAAGAAGCTGAAGCCGCGTCACGGCTTCTTCCTGTATTATAGAAAATAAAGGAGCTGGAGCAGGGTCACTGATTCCTCCTGTATTATAGAAAATAAAGGAGCTGGAGCAGCGTCACTGCTTCCTCCTGTATTATAGAAAATAAAGGAGCTGGAGCAGCGTCACTGCTTCCTCCTGTATTATAGAAAATAAAGGAGCTGGAGCAGCGTCTCTGCTTCCTTCTGTATTATAGAAAATAAAGGAGCTGGAGCAGCGTCACTGCTTCCTCCTGTATTATTGAAAATAAAGGAGCTGGAGCAGCATCACTGCTTCCTCCTGTATGAAAGAAAATAAAGGAGCTGGAGCAGCGTCTCTGGTTCCTCCTGTATTATAGAAAATAAAGGAGCTGGTGCAGCGTCACTGCTTCCTCCTGTATTATACAAAATAAAGGAGCTGGAGCAGCCTCTCTGCTTCCTCCTGTATTATAGAAAATAAAGAAGCTGGAGCAGCGTCACTGCTTCCTCCAGTATTATAGAAAATAAAGGAGCTGGAGCAGCGTCACTGCTTCCTCCTGAATTATAGAAAATAAAGGAGCTGGAGCAGCATCTCTGCTTCCTCCTGTATTATTGAAAATAAATGAGCTGGAGCAGCGTCACTGCATCCTCCTGTATTATAGAAAATAAAGGAGCTGGAGCAGCGTCACTGCTTCGTCATGTATTATAGAAAATAAAGGAGCTGGAGCAGCGTCTTTGCTTCCTCCTGTATTATTGAAAATAAAGAAGCTGAAGCCGCGTCACTGCTTCTTCCTGTATTATAGAAAATAAAGGATCTGGAGCAGCGTCACTGCTTCCTCCTGTATTATAGAAAATAAAGGAGCTGGAGCAGCGTCACTGCTTCCTCCTGTATTATAGAAAATAAAGGAGCTGGAGCAGCGTCACTGCTTCCTCCTGTATTATAGAAAATAAAGGAGCTGGAGCAGAGTCTCTGCTTCCTCCTGTATTATTGAAAATAAATGAGCTGGAGCAGCGTCACTGCTTCCTCCTGTATTATAGAAAATAAAGGAGCTGGAGCAGCATCTCGGCTTCCTCCTGTATTATAGAAAATAAAGGAGCTGGAGCAGCGTCTTTGCTTCCTCCTGTATTATTGAAAATAAAGAAGCTGAAGCCGCGTCACTGCTTCTTCCTGTATTATAGAAAATAAAGGAGCTGGAGCAGGGTCACTGATTCCTCCTGTATTATAGAAAATAAAGGAGCTGGAGCAGCGTCACTGCTTCCTCCTGTATTATAGAAAATAAAGGAGCTGGAGCAGCGTCACTGCTTCCTCCTGTATTATAGAAAATAAAGGAGCTGGATCAGCGTCACTGCTACCTCCTGTATTATAGAAAATAAAGGAGCTGGAGCAGCGTCTCTGCTTCCTCCTGTATTATAGAAAATAAAGGAGCTGGAGCAGCGTCACTGCTTCCTCTTGTACTATTGAAAATAAAGGAGCTGGAGCAGCGTCACTGTTTCCTCCTGTATTATAGAAAATAAAGGAGCTGGAGCAGAGTCTCTGCTTCCTCCTGTATTGTAGAAAATAAAGGAGCTGGAGCAGCGTCACTGCTTCCCCCTGTATTGTAGAAAATAAAGGATCTGGAGCAGCGTCACTCCTTCCTCCTGTATTATAGAAAAAAAAGGAGCTGGAGCAGCGTCACTGCTTCCTCCTGTATTATAGAAAATAAAAGAGCTGGAGCAGCGTCTATGCATCCTGCCGTATTATAGAAAAAAAAGGAGCTGGAGCAGCGTCACTGCTTCCTCGTGAATTATAGAAAATTAAATAGCTGGAGCAGCGTCACTGCTTCCTCCTGTATTATAGAAAATAAAGGAGCTGGAACAGCGTCCCTGCTTCCTCCTGCATTATAGAAAATAAAGGAGCTGGAGCAGCGTCTCTGCTTCCTCCTGTATTATAGAAAATAAAGAAGCTAGAGCAGCGTCACTGCTTCCTCCTCTATTATAGATAATAAAGGAGCTGGAGCAGTGTCTCTGCTTCCTCCTGTATTATAGAAAATAAAGGAGCTGGAGCAGCGTCTCTGCTTCCTCCTGTATAATAGAAAATAAAGGAGCTGGAGCAGCGTCACTGCTTCCTCCGGTATTATAGAAAATAAACGAGCTGGAGCAGCGTCTCTGCTTCCTCCTGTATTATAGAAAATAAAGGAGCCGGAGCAGCGTCACTGCTTCCTCCTGTATTATAGAAAATAAACGAGCTGGAGCAGCGTCTCTGCTTCCTCCTGTATTTTAGAAAATAAAGGAGCTGGAGCAGCGTCTCTCCTTCCTCCTGTATTATAGAAAATAAAGGAGCTCGAGCAGCGTCACTGCTTCCTCCTGTATTATAGAAAATAAAGGAGCTGGAGCAGCGTCACTGCTTCCTCCTGTATTATAGAAAATAAAGGAGCTGGATCAGCGTCACTGCTACCTCCTGTATTATAGAAAATAAAGGAGCTGGAGCAGCGTCTCTGCTTCCTCGTGTATTATAGAAAATAAAGGAGCTGGAGCAGCGTCACTGCTTCCTCTTGTACTATTGAAAATAAAGGAGCTGGAGAGCGTCACTGCTTCCTCCTGTGTTATAGAAAATAAAGGAGCTGGAGCAGAGTCTCTGCTTCCTCCTGTATTGTAGAAAATAAAGGAGCTGGAGCAGCGTCACTGCTTCCCCCTGTATTGTAGAAAATAAAGGATCTGGAGCAGCGTCACTCCTTCCTCCTGTATTATAGAAAAAAAAGGAGCTGGAGCAGCGTCACTGCTTCCTCCTGTATTATAGAAAATAAAAGAGCTGGAGCAGCGTCTATGCATCCTGCCGTATTATAGAAAAAAAAGGAGCTGGAGCAGCGTCACTGCTTCCTCGTGAATTATAGAAAATTAAATAGCTGGAGCAGCGTCACTGCTTCCTCCTGTATTATAGAAAATAAAGGAGCTGGAACAGCGTCCCTGCTTCCTCCTGCATTATAGAAAATAAAGGAGCTGGAGCAGCGTCTCTGCTTCCTCCTGTATTATAGAAAATAAAGAAGCTAGAGCAGCGTCACTGCTTCCTCCTCTATTATAGATAATAAAGGAGCTGGAGCAGTGTCTCTGCTTCCTCCTGTATTATAGAAAATAAAGGAGCTGGAGCAGCGTCTCTGCTTCCTCCTGTATAATAGAAAATAAAGGAGCTGGAGCAGCGTCACTGCTTCCTCCGGTATTATAGAAAATAAACGAGCTGGAGCAGCGTCTCTGCTTCCTCCTGTATTATAGAAAATAAAGGAGCCGGAGCAGCGTCACTGCTTCCTCCTGTATTATAGAAAATAAACGAGCTGGAGCAGCGTCTCTGCTTCCTCCTGTATTTTAGAAAATAAAGGAGCTGGAGCAGCGTCTCTCCTTCCTCCTGTATTATAGAAAATAAAGGAGCTCGAGCAGCGTCACTGCTTCCTCCGGTATTATAGAAAATAAAGGAGCTGGACAGCGTCACTGCTTCCTCCTGTATTATAGAAAATAAAGGAGCTGGAGCAGCGTCACTGCTTCCTCCTGTATTATAGAAAATAAAGGAGCTGGAGCAGCGTCTCTGCTTCCTTCTGTATTATTGAAAATAAAGGAGCTGGAGCAGCATCACTGCTTCCTCCTGTATGAAAGAAAATAAAGGAGCTGGAGCAGCGTCTCTGGTTCCTCCTGTATTATAGAAAATAAAGGAGCTGGTGCAGCGTCACTGCTTCCTCCTGTATTATACAAAATAAAGGAGCTGGAGCAGCCTCTCTGCTTCCTCCTGTATTATAGAAAATAAAGAAGCTGGAGCAGCGTCACTGCTTCCTCCAGTATTATAGAAAATAAAGGAGCTGGAGCAGCGTCACTGCTTCCTCCTGAATTATAGAAAATAAAGGAGCTGGAGCAGCATCTCTGCTTCCTCCTGTATTATTGAAAATAAATGAGCTGGAGCAGCGTCACTGCATCCTCCTGTATTATAGAAAATAAAGGAGCTGGAGCAGCGTCACTGCTTCGTCATGTATTATAGAAAATAAAGGAGCTGGAGCAGCGTCTTTGCTTCCTCCTGTATTATTGAAAATAAAGAAGCTGAAGCCGCGTCACTGCTTCTTCCTGTATTAGAGAAAATAAAGGATCTGGAGCAGCGTCACTGCTTCCTCCTGTATTATAGAAAATAAAGGAGCTGGAGCAGCGTCACTGCTTCCTCCTGTATTATAGAAAATAAAGGAGCTGGAGCAGCGTCACTGCTTCCTCCTGTATTATAGAAAATAAAGGAGCTGGAGCAGAGTCTCTGCTTCCTCCTGTATTATTGAAAATAAATGAGCTGGAGCAGCGTCACTGCTTCCTCCTGTATTATAGAAAATAAAGGAGCTGGAGCAGCATCTCGGCTTCCTCCTGTATTATAGAAAATAAAGGAGCTGGAGCAGCGTCTTTGCTTCCTCCTGTATTATTGAAAATAAAGAAGCTGAAGCCGCGTCACTGCTTCCTCCTGTATTATAGAAAATAAAGGAGCTGGAGCAGGGTCATTGATTCCTCCTGTATTATAGAAAATAAAGGAGCTGGAGCAGCGTCACTGCTTCCTCCTGTATTATAGAAAATAAAGGAGCTGGAGCAGCGTCACTGCTTCCTCCTGTATTATAGAAAATAAAGGAGCTGGATCAGCGTCACTGCTACCTCCTGTATTATAGAAAATAAAGGAGCTGGAGCAGCGTCTCTGCTTCCTCCTGTATTATAGAAAATAAAGGAGCTGGAGCAGCGTCACTGCTTCCTCTTGTACTATTGAAAATAAAGGAGCTGGAGCAGCGTCACTGCTTCCTCCTGTATTATAGAAAATAAAGGAGCTGGAGCAGAGTCTCTGCTTCCTCCTGTATTGTAGAAAATAAAGGAGCTGGAGCAGCGTCACTGCTTCCCCCTGTATTGTAGAAAATAAAGGATCTGGAGCAGCGTCACTCCTTCCTCCTGTATTATAGAAAAAAAAGGAGCTGGAGCAGCGTCACTGCTTCCTCCTGTATTATAGAAAATAAAAGAGCTGGAGCAGCGTCTATGCATCCTGCCGTATTATAGAAAAAAAAGGAGCTGGAGCAGCGTCACTGCTTCCTCGTGAATTATAGAAAATTAAATAGCTGGAGCAGCGTCACTGCTTCCTCCTGTATTATAGAAAATAAAGGAGCTGGAACAGCGTCCCTGCTTCCTCCTGCATTATAGAAAATAAAGGAGCTGGAGCAGCGTCTCTGCTTCCTCCTGTATTATAGAAAATAAAGAAGCTAGAGCAGCGTCACTGCTTCCTCCTCTATTATAGATAATAAAGGAGCTGGAGCAGTGTCTCTGCTTCCTCCTGTATTATAGAAAATAAAGGAGCTGGAGCAGCGTCTCTGCTTCCTCCTGTATAATAGAAAATAAAGGAGCTGGAGCAGCGTCACTGCTTCCTCCGGTATTATAGAAAATAAACGAGCTGGAGCAGCGTCTCTGCTTCCTCCTGTATTATAGAAAATAAAGGAGCCGGAGCAGCGTCACTGCTTCCTCCTGTATTATAGAAAATAAACGAGCTGGAGCAGCGTCTCTGCTTCCTCCTGTATTTTAGAAAATAAAGGAGCTGGAGCAGCGTCTCTCCTTCCTCCTGTATTATAGAAAATAAAGGAGCTCGAGCAGCGTCACTGCTTCCTCCGGTATTATAGAAAATAAAGGAGCTGGACAGCGTCACTGCTTCCTCCTGTATTATAGAAAATAAAGGAGCTGGAGCAGCGTCACTGCTTCCTCCTGTATTATAGAAAATAAAGGAGCCGGAGCAGCGTCTCTGCTTCCTTCTGTATTATAGAAAATAAAGGAGCTGGAGCAGCGTCACTGCTTCCTCCTGTATTATTGAAAATAAAGGAGCTGGAGCAGCATCACTGCTTCCTCCTGTATGAAAGAAAATAAAGGAGCTGGAGCAGCGTCTCTGGTTCCTCCTGTATTATAGAAAATAAAGGAGCTGGTGCAGCGTCACTGCTTCCTCCTGTATTATACAAAATAAAGGAGCTGGAGCAGCCTCTCTGCTTCCTCCTGTATTATAGAAAATAAAGAAGCTGGAGCAGCGTCACTGCTTCCTCCAGTATTATAGAAAATAAAGGAGCTGGAGCAGCGTCACTGCTTCCTCCAGTATTATAGAAAATACAGGAGCTGGAGCAGCGTCACGGCTTCCTCCTGAATTATAGAAAATACAGGAGCTGGAGCAGCGTCACGGCTTCCTCCTGAATTATAGAAAATAAAGGAGCTGTAACAGTGTCCCTGCTTCCTCCTGTATTATAGAAAATAAAGGAGCTGGAGCAGCGTCTCTGCTTCCTCCTGTATTATAGAAAATAAATGAGCTGGAGCAGCGTAACTGCTTCCTCCTGTATTACTGAAAATAAATGAGCTGGAGCAGCGTCACTGCTTCCTCCTGTATTATAGAAAACAAAGGAGCTGGAGCAGCGTCACTGCTTCCTCCTGTATTATAGAAAATAAAGGAGCTGGAGCAGCGTCACTGCTTCCTCGTGAATTATAGAAAATTAAATAGCTGGAGCAGCGTCTCTGCTTCCTCCTGTATTATAGAATATAAAGGAGCTGGAACAGCGTCCCTGCTTCCTCCTGTATTATGGAAAATAAAGGAGCTGGAACAGCGTCCCTGCTTCCTCCTGTATTATAGAAAATAAAGGAGCTGGAGCAGCGTCACTGCTTCCTCCTGTATTATAGAAAATAAAGGAGCTGGAGCAGCGTCACTGCTTCCTCCTGTATTATAGAAAATAAAGGAGCTGGAGCAGCGTCACTGCTTCCTCCTGTATTATAGAAAATAAAGGAGCTGGAACAGCCTCTCTGCTTCCTCCTGTATTATAGAAAATAAAGAAGCTGGAGCAGCGTCACTGCTTCCTCCAGTATTATAGAAAATAAAGGAGCTGGAGCAGCGTCACTGCTTCCTCCTGAATTATAGAAAATAAAGGAGCTGGAGCAGCATCTCTGCTTCCTCCTGTATTATTGAAAATAAATGAGCTGGAGCAGCGTCACTGTATCCTCCTGTATTATAGAAAATAAAGGAGCTGGAGCAGCGTCACTGCTTCGTCATGTATTATAGAAAATAAAGGAGCTGGAGCAGCGTCTTTGCTTCCTCCTGTATTATTGAAAATAAAGAAGCTGAAGCCGCGTCACTGCTTCTTCCTGTATTATAGAAAATAAAGGATCTGGAGCAGCGTCACTGCTTCCTCCTGTATTATAGAAAATAAAGGAGCTGGAGCAGCGTCACTGCTTCCTCCTGTATTATAGAAAATAAAGGAGCTGGAGCAGCGTCACTGCTTCCTCCTGTATTATAGAAAATAAAGGAGCTGGAGCAGAGTCTCTGCTTCCTCCTGTATTATTGAAAATAAATGAGCTGGAGCAGCGTCACTGCTTCCTCCTGTATTATAGAAAATAAAGGAGCTGGAGCAGCATCTCGGCTTCCTCCTGTATTATAGAAAATAAAGGAGCTGGAGCAGCGTCTTTGCTTCCTCCTGTATTATTGAAAATAAAGAAGCTGAAGCCGCGTCACTGCTTCTTCCTGTATTATAGAAAATAAAAGAGCTGGAGCAGCGTCTATGCATCCTGCCGTATTATAGAAAAAAAAGGAGCTGGAGCAGCGTCACTGCTTCCTCGTGAATTATAGAAAATTAAATAGCTGGAGCAGCGTCACTGCTTCCTCCTGTATTATAGAAAATAAAGGAGCTGGAACAGCGTCCCTGCTTCCTCCTGCATTATAGAAAATAAAGGAGCTGGAGCAGCGTCTCTGCTTCCTCCTGTATTATAGAAAATAAAGAAGCTAGAGCAGCGTCACTGCTTCCTCCTCTATTATAGATAATAAAGGAGCTGGAGCAGTGTCTCTGCTTCCTCCTGTATTATAGAAAATAAAGGAGCTGGAGCAGCGTCTCTGCTTCCTCCTGTATAATAGAAAATAAAGGAGCTGGAGCAGCGTCACTGCTTCCTCCGGTATTATAGAAAATAAACGAGCTGGAGCAGCGTCTCTGCTTCCTCCTGTATTATAGAAAATAAAGGAGCCGGAGCAGCGTCACTGCTTCCTCCTGTATTATAGAAAATAAACGAGCTGGAGCAGCGTCTCTGCTTCCTCCTGTATTTTAGAAAATAAAGGAGCTGGAGCAGCGTCTCTCCTTCCTCCTGTATTATAGAAAATAAAGGAGCTCGAGCAGCGTCACTGCTTCCTCCGGTATTATAGAAAATAAAGGAGCTGGACAGCGTCACTGCTTCCTCCTGTATTATAGAAAATAAAGGAGCTGGAGCAGCGTCACTGCTTCCTCCTGTATTATAGAAAATAAAGGAGCTGGAGCAGCGTCTCTGCTTCCTTCTGTATTATAGAAAATAAAGGAGCTGGAGCAGCGTCACTGCTTCCTCCTGTATTATTGAAAATAAAGGAGCTGGAGCAGCATCACTGCTTCCTCCTGTATGAAAGAAAATAAAGGAGCTGGAGCAGCGTCTCTGGTTCCTCCTGTATTATAGAAAATAAAGGAGCTGGTGCAGCGTCACTGCTTCCTCCTGTATTATACAAAATAAAGGAGCTGGAGCAGCCTCTCTGCTTCCTCCTGTATTATAGAAAATAAAGAAGCTGGAGCAGCGTCACTGCTTCCTCCAGTATTATAGAAAATAAAGGAGCTGGAGCAGCGTCACTGCTTCCTCCTGAATTATAGAAAATAAAGGAGCTGGAGCAGCATCTCTGCTTCCTCCTGTATTATTGAAAATAAATGAGCTGGAGCAGCGTCACTGTATCCTCCTGTATTATAGAAAATAAAGGAGCTGGAGCAGCGTCACTGCTTCGTCATGTATTATAGAAAATAAAGGAGCTGGAGCAGCGTCTTTGCTTCCTCCTGTATTATTGAAAATAAAGAAGCTGAAGCCGCGTCACTGCTTCTTCCTGTATTATAGAAAATAAAGGATCTGGAGCAGCGTCACTGCTTCCTCCTGTATTATAGAAAATAAAGGAGCTGGAGCAGCGTCACTGCTTCCTCCTGTATTATAGAAAATAAAGGAGCTGGAGCAGCGTCACTGCTTCCTCCTGTATTATAGAAAATAAAGGAGCTGGAGCAGAGTCTCTGCTTCCTCCTGTATTATTGAAAATAAATGAGCTGGAGCAGCGTCACTGCTTCCTCCTGTATTATAGAAAATAAAGGAGCTGGAGCAGCATCTCGGCTTCCTCCTGTATTATAGAAAATAAAGGAGCTGGAGCAGCGTCTTTGCTTCCTCCTGTATTATTGAAAATAAAGAAGCTGAAGCCGCGTCACTGCTTCTTCCTGTATTATAGAAAATAAAGGAGCTGGAGCAGGGTCACTGATTCCTCCTGTATTATAGAAAATAAAGGAGCTGGAGCAGCGTCACTGCTTCCTCCTGTATTATAGAAAATAAAGGAGCTGGAGCAGCGTCACTGCATTCTCCTGTATTATAGAAAATAAAGGAGCTGGAGCAGCGTCTCTGCTTCCTTCTGTATTATAGAAAATAAAGGAGCTGGAGCAGCGTCACTGCTTCCTCCTGTATTATTGAAAATAAAGGAGCTGGAGCAGCATCACTGCTTCCTCCTGTATGAAAGAAAATAAAGGAGCTGGAGCAGCGTCTCTGGTTCCTCCTGTATTATAGAAAATAAAGGAGCTGGTGCAGCGTCACTGCTTCCTCCTGTATTATACAAAATAAAGGAGCTGGAGCAGCCTCTCTGCTTCCTCCTGTATTATAGAAAATAAAGAAGCTGGAGCAGCGTCACTGCTTCCTCCAGTATTATAGAAAATAAAGGAGCTGGAGCAGCGTCACTGCTTCCTCCTGAATTATAGAAAATAAAGGAGCTGGAGCAGCATCTCTGCTTCCTCCTGTATTATTGAAAATAAATGAGCTGGAGCAGCGTCACTGCATCCTCCTGTATTATAGAAAATAAAGGAGCTGGAGCAGCGTCACTGCTTCGTCATGTATTATAGAAAATAAAGGAGCTGGAGCAGCGTCTTTGCTTCCTCCTGTATTATTGAAAATAAAGAAGCTGAAGCCGCGTCACTGCTTCTTCCTGTATTATAGAAAATAAAGGATCTGGAGCAGCGTCACTGCTTCCTCCTGTATTATAGAAAATAAAGGAGCTGGAGCAGCGTCACTGCTTCCTCCTGTATTATAGAAAATAAAGGAGCTGGAGCAGCGTCACTGCTTCCTCCTGTATTATAGAAAATAAAGGAGCTGGAGCAGAGTCTCTGCTTCCTCCTGTATTATTGAAAATAAATGAGCTGGAGCAGCGTCACTGCTTCCTCCTGTATTATAGAAAATAAAGGAGCTGGAGCAGCATCTCGGCTTCCTCCTGTATTATAGAAAATAAAGGAGCTGGAGCAGCGTCTTTGCTTCCTCCTGTATTATTGAAAATAAAGAAGCTGAAGCCGCGTCACTGCTTCTTCCTGTATTATAGAAAATAAAGGAGCTGGAGCAGGGTCACTGATTCCTCCTGTATTATAGAAAATAAAGGAGCTGGAGCAGCGTCACTGCTTCCCCCTGTATTGTAGAAAATAAAGGATCTGGAGCAGCGTCACTCCTTCCTCCTGTATTATAGAAAAAAAAGGAGCTGGAGCAGCGTCACTGCTTCCTCCTGTATTATAGAAAATAAAAGAGCTGGAGCAGCGTCTATGCATCCTGCCGTATTATAGAAAAAAAAGGAGCTGGAGCAGCGTCACTGCTTCCTCGTGAATTATAGAAAATTAAATAGCTGGAGCAGCGTCACTGCTTCCTCCTGTATTATAGAAAATAAAGGAGCTGGAACAGCGTCCCTGCTTCCTCCTGCATTATAGAAAATAAAGGAGCTGGAGCAGCGTCTCTGCTTCCTCCTGTATTATAGAAAATAAAGAAGCTAGAGCAGCGTCACTGCTTCCTCCTCTATTATAGATAATAAAGGAGCTGGAGCAGTGTCTCTGCTTCCTCCTGTATTATAGAAAATAAAGGAGCTGGAGCAGCGTCTCTGCTTCCTCCTGTATAATAGAAAATAAAGGAGCTGGAGCAGCGTCACTGCTTCCTCCGGTATTATAGAAAATAAACGAGCTGGAGCAGCGTCTCTGCTTCCTCCTGTATTATAGAAAATAAAGGAGCCGGAGCAGCGTCACTGCTTCCTCCTGTATTATAGAAAATAAACGAGCTGGAGCAGCGTCTCTGCTTCCTCCTGTATTTTAGAAAATAAAGGAGCTGGAGCAGCGTCTCTCCTTCCTCCTGTATTATAGAAAATAAAGGAGCTCGAGCAGCGTCACTGCTTCCTCCTGTATTATAGAAAATAAAGGAGCTGGAGCAGCGTCACTGCTTCCTCCTGTATTATAGAAAATAAAGGAGCTGGATCAGCGTCACTGCTACCTCCTGTATTATAGAAAATAAAGGAGCTGGAGCAGCGTCTCTGCTTCCTCGTGTATTATAGAAAATAAAGGAGCTGGAGCAGCATCACTGCTTCCTCTTGTACTATTGAAAATAAAGGAGCTGGAGAGCGTCACTGCTTCCTCCTGTGTTATACAAAATAAAGGAGCTGGAGCAGAGTCTCTGCTTCCTCCTGTATTGTAGAAAATAAAGGAGCTGGAGCAGCGTCACTGCTTCCCCCTGTATTGTAGAAAATAAAGGATCTGGAGCAGCGTCACTCCTTCCTCCTGTATTATAGAAAAAAAAGGAGCTGGAGCAGCGTCACTGCTTCCTCCTGTATTATAGAAAATAAAAGAGCTGGAGCAGCGTCTATGCATCCTGCCGTATTATAGAAAAAAAAGGAGCTGGAGCAGCGTCACTGCTTCCTCGTGAATTATAGAAAATTAAATAGCTGGAGCAGCGTCACTGCTTCCTCCTGTATTATAGAAAATAAAGGAGCTGGAACAGCGTCCCTGCTTCCTCCTGCATTATAGAAAATAAAGGAGCTGGAGCAGCGTCTCTGCTTCCTCCTGTATTATAGAAAATAAAGAAGCTAGAGCAGCGTCACTGCTTCCTCCTCTATTATAGATAATAAAGGAGCTGGAGCAGTGTCTCTGCTTCCTCCTGTATTATAGAAAATAAAGGAGCTGGAGCAGCGTCTCTGCTTCCTCCTGTATAATAGAAAATAAAGGAGCTGGAGCAGCGTCACTGCTTCCTCCGGTATTATAGAAAATAAACGAGCTGGAGCAGCGTCTCTGCTTCCTCCTGTATTATAGAAAATAAAGGAGCCGGAGCAGCGTCACTGCTTCCTCCTGTATTATAGAAAATAAACGAGCTGGAGCAGCGTCTCTGCTTCCTCCTGTATTTTAGAAAATAAAGGAGCTGGAGCAGCGTCTCTCCTTCCTCCTGTATTATAGAAAATAAAGGAGCTCGAGCAGCGTCACTGCTTCCTCCGGTATTATAGAAAATAAAGGAGCTGGACAGCGTCACTGCTTCCTCCTGTATTATAGAAAATAAAGGAGCTGGAGCAGCGTCACTGCTTCCTCCTGTATTATAGAAAATAAAGGAGCTGGAGCAGCGTCTCTGCTTCCTTCTGTATTATTGAAAATAAAGGAGCTGGAGCAGCATCACTGCTTCCTCCTGTATGAAAGAAAATAAAGGAGCTGGAGCAGCGTCTCTGGTTCCTCCTGTATTATAGAAAATAAAGGAGCTGGTGCAGCGTCACTGCTTCCTCCTGTATTATACAAAATAAAGGAGCTGGAGCAGCCTCTCTGCTTCCTCCTGTATTATAGAAAATAAAGAAGCTGGAGCAGCGTCACTGCTTCCTCCAGTATTATAGAAAATAAAGGAGCTGGAGCAGCGTCACTGCTTCCTCCTGAATTATAGAAAATAAAGGAGCTGGAGCAGCATCTCTGCTTCCTCCTGTATTATTGAAAATAAATGAGCTGGAGCAGCGTCACTGCATCCTCCTGTATTATAGAAAATAAAGGAGCTGGAGCAGCGTCACTGCTTCGTCATGTATTATAGAAAATAAAGGAGCTGGAGCAGCGTCTTTGCTTCCTCCTGTATTATTGAAAATAAAGAAGCTGAAGCCGCGTCACTGCTTCTTCCTGTATTAGAGAAAATAAAGGATCTGGAGCAGCGTCACTGCTTCCTCCTGTATTATAGAAAATAAAGGAGCTGGAGCAGCGTCACTGCTTCCTCCTGTATTATAGAAAATAAAGGAGCTGGAGCAGCGTCACTGCTTCCTCCTGTATTATAGAAAATAAAGGAGCTGGAGCAGAGTCTCTGCTTCCTCCTGTATTATTGAAAATAAATGAGCTGGAGCAGCGTCACTGCTTCCTCCTGTATTATAGAAAATAAAGGAGCTGGAGCAGCATCTCGGCTTCCTCCTGTATTATAGAAAATAAAGGAGCTGGAGCAGCGTCTTTGCTTCCTCCTGTATTATTGAAAATAAAGAAGCTGAAGCCGCGTCACTGCTTCCTCCTGTATTATAGAAAATAAAGGAGCTGGAGCAGGGTCACTGATTCCTCCTGTATTATAGAAAATAAAGGAGCTGGAGCAGCGTCACTGCTTCCTCCTGTATTATAGAAAATAAAGGAGCTGGAGCAGCGTCACTGCTTCCTCCTGTATTATAGAAAATAAAGGAGCTGGATCAGCGTCACTGCTACCTCCTGCATTATAGAAAATAAAGGAGCTGGAGCAGCGTCTCTGCTTCCTCCTGTATTATAGAAAATAAAGGAGCTGGAGCAGCGTCACTGCTTCCTCTTGTACTATTGAAAATAAAGGAGCTGGAGCAGCGTCACTGCTTCCTCCTGTATTATAGAAAATAAAGGAGCTGGAGCAGAGTCTCTGCTTCCTCCTGTATTGTAGAAAATAAAGGAGCTGGAGCAGCGTCACTGCTTCCCCCTGTATTGTAGAAAATAAAGGATCTGGAGCAGCGTCACTCCTTCCTCCTGTATTATAGAAAAAAAAGGAGCTGGAGCAGCGTCACTGCTTCCTCCTGTATTATAGAAAATAAAAGAGCTGGAGCAGCGTCTATGCATCCTGCCGTATTATAGAAAAAAAAGGAGCTGGAGCAGCGTCACTGCTTCCTCGTGAATTATAGAAAATTAAATAGCTGGAGCAGCGTCACTGCTTCCTCCTGTATTATAGAAAATAAAGGAGCTGGAACAGCGTCCCTGCTTCCTCCTGCATTATAGAAAATAAAGGAGCTGGAGCAGCGTCTCTGCTTCCTCCTGTATTATAGAAAATAAAGAAGCTAGAGCAGCGTCACTGCTTCCTCCTCTATTATAGATAATAAAGGAGCTGGAGCAGTGTCTCTGCTTCCTCCTGTATTATAGAAAATAAAGGAGCTGGAGCAGCGTCTCTGCTTCCTCCTGTATAATAGAAAATAAAGGAGCTGGAGCAGCGTCACTGCTTCCTCCGGTATTATAGAAAATAAACGAGCTGGAGCAGCGTCTCTGCTTCCTCCTGTATTATAGAAAATAAAGGAGCCGGAGCAGCGTCACTGCTTCCTCCTGTATTATAGAAAATAAACGAGCTGGAGCAGCGTCTCTGCTTCCTCCTGTATTTTAGAAAATAAAGGAGCTGGAGCAGCGTCTCTCCTTCCTCCTGTATTATAGAAAATAAAGGAGCTCGATCGGCGTCACTGCTTCCTCCGGTATTATAGAAAATAAAGGAGCTGGACAGCGTCACTGCTTCCTCCTGTATTATAGAAAATAAAGGAGCTGGAGCAGCGTCACTGCTTCCTCCTGTATTTTAGAAAATAAAGGAGCCGGAGCAGCGTCTCTGCTTCCTTCTGTATTATAGAAAATAAAGGAGCTGGAGCAGCGTCACTGCTTCCTCCTGTATTATTGAAAATAAAGGAGCTGGAGCAGCATCACTGCTTCCTCCTGTATGAAAGAAAATAAAGGAGCTGGAGCAGCGTCTCTGGTTCCTCCTGTATTATAGAAAATAAAGGAGCTGGTGCAGCGTCACTGCTTCCTCCTGTATTATACAAAATAAAGGAGCTGGAGCAGCCTCTCTGCTTCCTCCTGTATTATAGAAAATAAAGAAGCTGGAGCAGCGTCACTGCTTCCTCCAGTATTATAGAAAATAAAGGAGCTGGAGCAGCGTCACTGCTTCCTCCAGTATTATAGAAAATACAGGAGCTGGAGCAGCGTCACGGCTTCCTCCTGAATTATAGAAAATACAGGAGCTGGAGCAGCGTCACGGCTTCCTCCTGAATTATAGAAAATAAAGGAGCTGTAACAGTGTCCCTGCTTCCTCCTGTATTATAGAAAATAAAGGAGCTGGAGCAGCGTCTCTGCTTCCTCCTGTATTATAGAAAATAAATGAGCTGGAGCAGCGTAACTGCTTCCTCCTGTATTACTGAAAATAAATGAGCTGGAGCAGCGTCACTGCTTCCTCCTGTATTATAGAAAACAAAGGAGCTGGAGCAGCGTCACTGCTTCCTCCTGTATTATAGAAAATAAAGGAGCTGGAGCAGCGTCACTGCTTCCTCGTGAATTATAGAAAATTAAATAGCTGGAGCAGCGTCTCTGCTGTCTCCTGTATTATAGAATATAAAGGAGCTGGAACAGCGTCCCTGCTTCCTCCTGTATTATGGAAAATAAAGGAGCTGGAACAGCGTCCCTGCTTCCTCCTGTATTATAGAAAATAAAGGAGCTGGAGCAGCGTCACTGCTTCCTCCTGTATTATAGAAAATAAAGGAGCTGGAGCAGCGTCACTGCTTCCTCCTGTATTATAGAAAATAAAGGAGCTGGAGCAGCGTCACTGCTTCCTCCTGTATTATAGAAAATAAAGGAGCTGGAACAGCGTCACTGCTTCCTCCTGTATTATAGAAAATAAAGGAGCTGGAGCAGCGTCTCTGCTTCCTCCTGTATTATAGAAAATAAAGGAGCTGGAGCAGCGTCACTGCTTCCTCCTGTATTATAGAAAATAAAGGAGCTGGAACAGCGTCACTGCTTCCTCCTGTATTATAGAAAATAAAGGAGCTGGAGCAGCGTCTCTGCTTCCTCCTGTATTATAGAAAATAAAGGAGCTGGAGCAGCATCACTGCTTCCTCCTGTACTATAGAAAATAAAGGAGCTGGAGCAGCGTCTCTGCTTCCTCCTGCATTATAGAAAATAAAGGAGCTGGTGCAGCGTCACTGCTGCCTCCTGTATTATAGAAAATAAAGGAGCTGGAGCAGAGTCACTGCTTCCTCCTGTATGATAGAAAATAAAGGAGCTGGTGCAGCGTCACTGCTTCCTCCTGTATAATAAAAAATAAAGGAGATGGTGCAGCGTCACTGCTTCCTCCTGTATTATAGAAAATAAAGGAGCTGGAGCAGAGTCACTGCTTCCTCCTGTATTATAGAAAATAAAGGAGCTGGTGCAGCGTCACTGCTTCCTCCTGTATTATAGAAAATAAAGGAGCTGGAGCAGCGTCACTGCTTCCTCCTCTATTATAGAATATACAGGAGCTGGAGCAGCGTCACTGCTTCCTCCTGAATTATAGAAAATAAAGGAGCTGGAGCAGCATCTCTGCTTCCTCCTGTATTATAGAAAATAAAGGAGCTGGAGCAGCGTCACTGCTTCCTCCTGTATTATTGAAAATAAATGAGCTGGAGCAGCGTCACTGCATCCTCCTGTATTATAGAAAATAAAGGAGCTGTAGCAGCGTCTCTGCTTCCTCCTGTATTATAGAAAATAAAGGAGCTGGAGCAGCGTCTCGGCTTCCTCCTGTATTATAGAAAATAAAGGAGCTGGAGCAGCGTCTTTGCTTCCTCCTGTATTATTGAAAATAAAGAAGCTGAAGCCGCGTCACTGCTTCTTCCTGTATTATAGAAAATAAAGGAGCTGGAGCAGCGTCTCTGCTTCCTCCTGAATTATAGAAAATAAAGGAGCTGGAGCAGCGTCACTGCTTCCTCCTGTATTATAGAAAATAAAGGAGCTGGAGCAGCGTCACTGCTTCCTCCTGTATTATAGAAAATAAAGGAGCTGGAGCAGCGTCACTGCTTCCTCCTGTATTATAGAAAATAAAGGAGCTGGAGCAGCGTCACTGCTTCCTCCTGTATTATTGAAAATAAAGGAGCTGGAGCAGAGTCACTGCTTCCTCCTGTATTATAGAAAATAAAGGTGCTGGAGCAGCGTCTCTGCTTCCTCCTGTATTATCGAAAATAAAGGAGCTGGAGCAGCGTCACTGCTTCCTCCTGTATTAAAGAAAATAAAGGAGCTGGAGCAGCGTCTCTGCTTCCTCCTGTATTATAGAAAACAAAGGAGCTGGAGCAGCGTCTCTGCTTCCTCCTGTATTATAGAAAATAGAGGAGCTGGAGCAGCGTCACCGCTTCCTCCTGTATTATAGATAATAAAGGAGCTGGAACAGCGTCACTGCTTCCTCCTGTATTATAGAAAATAAAGGAGCTGGAGCAGAGTCACTGCTTCCTCCTTTATTATAGAAAATAAAGGAGCTGGAGCAGAGTCACTGCTTCCTCCTGTATTATTAAAAATAAAGGAGCTGGAGCAGCGTCACTGCTTCCTCCTGTATTAAAGAAAATAAAGGAGCTGGAGCAGCGTCACTGCTTCCTCCTGTATTATGGAAAAAAAAGGAGCTGGAGCAGAGTCACTGCTTCCTCCTGTATTATAGAAAATAAAGGAGCTGGAGCAGCGTCACTGCTTCCTCCTGTATTATTAAAAATAAAGGAGCTGGAGCAGCGTCACTGCTTCCTCCTGTATTAAAGAAAATAAAGGAGCTGGAGCAGCGTCTCTGCTTCCTCCTGTATTGTAGAAAATAAAGGAGCTGGAGCAGCGTCTCTGCTTCCTCCTGTATTATAGAAAATAAAGGAGCTGGTGTAGCGTCTCTGCTTCCTCCTGTATTGTAGAAAATAAAGGAGCTGGAGCAGCGTCACTGCTTCCTCATGTATTTTAGAAAATAAAGGAGCTGGAGCAGCGTCACTGCTTCCTCCTGTATTATAGAAAATAAAGGAGCTGGAGCAGCGTCTCTGCTTCCTCCTGTATTATAGAAAATAAAGGAGCTGGAGTAGCGTCTCTGCTTCCTCCTGTATTAGAGAAAATAAAGGAGCTGGAGCAGCGTCACTGCTTCCTCCTGTATTATAGAAAATAAACGAGCTGGAGCAGCGTCACTGCTTCCTCCTGGATTATAGAAAATAAAGGAGCTGGAGCAGCGTCTCTGCTTCCTCCTGTATTATAGAAAATAAAGGAGCTGGAGCAGCGTCACTGCTTCCTCCTGTATTATAGAAAATAAAGGAGCTGGAGCAGCGTCACTGCTTCCTCCTGTATTATAGAAAATAAAGGAGCTGGTGCAGCGTCACTGCTTCCTCCTGGATTATAGAATATAAAGGAGCTGGAGCAGCGTCACTGCTTCCTTCTGTATTATAGAAAATAAAGGAGCTGGTGCAGCGTCTCTGCTTCCTTCTGTATTGTAGAAAATAAAGGAGCTGGAGCAGCGTCACTGCTTCCTCCTGTATTATAGAAAATAAATGAGCTGGAGCAGCGTCACTGCTTCCTCCTGTATTATAGAAAATGAAGGAGCTGGAGCAGCGTCTCTGCTTCCTCGTGTATTATAGAAAATAAAGGAGCTGGAGCAGCGTCACTGCTCCCTCCTGTATTATAGAAAATAAAGGAGCTGGAGCAGCGTCACTGCTTCCACCTGTATTATAGAAAATAAAGGAACTGTAGCAGCGTCACTGCTTGCTCCTGTATTATAGAAAATAAAGGAGCTGGAGCAGCGTCACTGCTTCCTCCTGTATTATAGAAAATAAAGGAGCTGGAGCAGCGTCTCTGCTTCCTCCTGTATTATAGAAAATAAAGGAGCTGGAGCAGCGTCACTGCTTGCTCTTGTATTATAGAAAATAAAGGAGATGGAGTAGCGACTCTGCTTCCTCTTGTATTATTGAAAATAAAGGAGCTGGAGCAGCGTCACTGCTTCCTCCTGTATTATAGAAAATAAAGGAGCTGGAGCAGCGTCACTGCTTCCTCCTGTATTATAGAAAATAAAGGAGCTGGAGCAGCGTCACTGCTTCCTCCTGTATTATAGAAAATAAAGGAGCTGGAACAGCGTCACTGCTTCCTCCTGTATTATAGAAAATAAAGGAGCTGGAGCAGCGTCTCTGCTTCCTCCTGTATTATAGAAAATAAAGGAGCTGGAGCAGCGTCACTGCTTCCTCCTGTATGAAAGAAAATAAAGGAGCTGGAGCAGCGTCTCTGGTTCCTCCTGTATTATAGAAAATAAAGGAGCTGGTGCAGCGTCACTGCTTCCTCCTGTATTATACAAAATAAAGGAGCTGGAGCAGCCTCTCTGCTTCCTCCTGTATTATAGAAAATAAAGAAGCTGGAGCAGCGTCACTGCTTCCTCCAGTATTATAGAAAATAAAGGAGCTGGAGCAGCGTCACTGCTTCCTCCAGTATTATAGAAAATACAGGAGCTGGAGCAGCGTCACGGCTTCCTCCTGAATTATAGAAAATACAGGAGCTGGAGCAGCGTCACGGCTTCCTCCTGAATTATAGAAAATAAAGGAGCTGTAACAGTGTCCCTGCTTCCTCCTGTATTATAGAAAATAAAGGAGCTGGAGCAGCGTCTCTGCTTCCTCCTGTATTATAGAAAATAAATGAGCTGGAGCAGCGTAACTGCTTCCTCCTGTATTACTGAAAATAAATGAGCTGGAGCAGCGTCACTGCTTCCTCCTGTATTATAGAAAACAAAGGAGCTGGAGCAGCGTCACTGCTTCCTCCTGTATTATAGAAAATAAAGGAGCTGGAGCAGCGTCACTGCTTCCTCGTGAATTATAGAAAATTAAATAGCTGGAGCAGCGTCTCTGCTGTCTCCTGTATTATAGAATATAAAGGAGCTGGAACAGCGTCCCTGCTTCCTCCTGTATTATGGAAAATAAAGGAGCTGGAACAGCGTCCCTGCTTCCTCCTGTATTATAGAAAATAAAGGAGCTGGAGCAGCGTCACTGCTTCCTCCTGTATTATAGAAAATAAAGGAGCTGGAGCAGCGTCACTGCTTCCTCCTGTATTATAGAAAATAAAGGAGCTGGAGCAGCGTCACTGCTTCCTCCTGTATTATAGAAAATAAAGGAGCTGGAACAGCGTCACTGCTTCCTCCTGTATTATAGAAAATAAAGGAGCTGGAGCAGCGTCTCTGCTTCCTCCTGTATTATAGAAAATAAAGGAGCTGGAGCAGCGTCACTGCTTCCTCCTGTATTATAGAAAATAAAGGAGCTGGAACAGCGTCACTGCTTCCTCCTGTATTATAGAAAATAAAGGAGCTGGAGCAGCGTCTCTGCTTCCTCCTGTATTATAGAAAATAAAGGAGCTGGAGCAGCATCACTGCTTCCTCCTGTACTATAGAAAATAAAGGAGCTGGAGCAGCGTCTCTGCTTCCTCCTGCATTATAGAAAATAAAGGAGCTGGTGCAGCGTCACTGCTGCCTCCTGTATTATAGAAAATAAAGGAGCTGGAGCAGAGTCACTGCTTCCTCCTGTATGATAGAAAATAAAGGAGCTGGTGCAGCGTCACTGCTTCCTCCTGTATAATAAAAAATAAAGGAGATGGTGCAGCGTCACTGCTTCCTCCTGTATTATAGAAAATAAAGGAGCTGGAGCAGAGTCACTGCTTCCTCCTGTATTATAGAAAATAAAGGAGCTGGTGCAGCGTCACTGCTTCCTCCTGTATTATAGAAAATAAAGGAGCTGGAGCAGCGTCACTGCTTCCTCCTCTATTATAGAATATACAGGAGCTGGAGCAGCGTCACTGCTTCCTCCTGAATTATAGAAAATAAAGGAGCTGGAGCAGCATCTCTGCTTCCTCCTGTATTATAGAAAATAAAGGAGCTGGAGCAGCGTCACTGCTTCCTCCTGTATTATTGAAAATAAATGAGCTGGAGCAGCGTCACTGCATCCTCCTGTATTATAGAAAATAAAGGAGCTGTAGCAGCGTCTCTGCTTCCTCCTGTATTATAGAAAATAAAGGAGCTGGAGCAGCGTCTCGGCTTCCTCCTGTATTATAGAAAATAAAGGAGCTGGAGCAGCGTCTTTGCTTCCTCCTGTATTATTGAAAATAAAGAAGCTGAAGCCGCGTCACTGCTTCTTCCTGTATTATAGAAAATAAAGGAGCTGGAGCAGCGTCTCTGCTTCCTCCTGAATTATAGAAAATAAAGGAGCTGGAGCAGCGTCACTGCTTCCTCCTGTATTATAGAAAATAAAGGAGCTGGAGCAGCGTCACTGCTTCCTCCTGTATTATAGAAAATAAAGGAGCTGGAGCAGCGTCACTGCTTCCTCCTGTATTATAGAAAATAAAGGAGCTGGAGCAGCGTCACTGCTTCCTCCTGTATTATTGAAAATAAAGGAGCTGGAGCAGAGTCACTGCTTCCTCCTGTATTATAGAAAATAAAGGTGCTGGAGCAGCGTCTCTGCTTCCTCCTGTATTATCGAAAATAAAGGAGCTGGAGCAGCGTCACTGCTTCCTCCTGTATTAAAGAAAATAAAGGAGCTGGAGCAGCGTCTCTGCTTCCTCCTGTATTATAGAAAACAAAGGAGCTGGAGCAGCGTCTCTGCTTCCTCCTGTATTATAGAAAATAGAGGAGCTGGAGCAGCGTCACCGCTTCCTCCTGTATTATAGATAATAAAGGAGCTGGAACAGCGTCACTGCTTCCTCCTGTATTATAGAAAATAAAGGAGCTGGAGCAGAGTCACTGCTTCCTCCTTTATTATAGAAAATAAAGGAGCTGGAGCAGAGTCACTGCTTCCTCCTGTATTATTAAAAATAAAGGAGCTGGAGCAGCGTCACTGCTTCCTCCTGTATTAAAGAAAATAAAGGAGCTGGAGCAGCGTCACTGCTTCCTCCTGTATTATGGAAAAAAAAGGAGCTGGAGCAGAGTCACTGCTTCCTCCTGTATTATAGAAAATAAAGGAGCTGGAGCAGCGTCACTGCTTCCTCCTGTATTATTAAAAATAAAGGAGCTGGAGCAGCGTCACTGCTTCCTCCTGTATTAAAGAAAATAAAGGAGCTGGAGCAGCGTCTCTGCTTCCTCCTGTATTGTAGAAAATAAAGGAGCTGGAGCAGCGTCTCTGCTTCCTCCTGTATTATAGAAAATAAAGGAGCTGGTGTAGCGTCTCTGCTTCCTCCTGTATTGTAGAAAATAAAGGAGCTGGAGCAGCGTCACTGCTTCCTCATGTATTTTAGAAAATAAAGGAGCTGGAGCAGCGTCACTGCTTCCTCCTGTATTATAGAAAATAAAGGAGCTGGAGCAGCGTCTCTGCTTCCTCCTGTATTATAGAAAATAAAGGAGCTGGAGTAGCGTCTCTGCTTCCTCCTGTATTAGAGAAAATAAAGGAGCTGGAGCAGCGTCACTGCTTCCTCCTGTATTATAGAAAATAAACGAGCTGGAGCAGCGTCACTGCTTCCTCCTGGATTATAGAAAATAAAGGAGCTGGAGCAGCGTCTCTGCTTCCTCCTGTATTATAGAAAATAAAGGAGCTGGAGCAGCGTCACTGCTTCCTCCTGTATTATAGAAAATAAAGGAGCTGGAGCAGCGTCACTGCTTCCTCCTGTATTATAGAAAATAAAGGAGCTGGTGCAGCGTCACTGCTTCCTCCTGGATTATAGAATATAAAGGAGCTGGAGCAGCGTCACTGCTTCCTTCTGTATTATAGAAAATAAAGGAGCTGGTGCAGCGTCTCTGCTTCCTTCTGTATTGTAGAAAATAAAGGAGCTGGAGCAGCGTCACTGCTTCCTCCTGTATTATAGAAAATAAATGAGCTGGAGCAGCGTCACTGCTTCCTCCTGTATTATAGAAAATGAAGGAGCTGGAGCAGCGTCTCTGCTTCCTCGTGTATTATAGAAAATAAAGGAGCTGGAGCAGCGTCACTGCTCCCTCCTGTATTATAGAAAATAAAGGAGCTGGAGCAGCGTCACTGCTTCCACCTGTATTATAGAAAATAAAGGAACTGTAGCAGCGTCACTGCTTGCTCCTGTATTATAGAAAATAAAGGAGCTGGAGCAGCGTCACTGCTTCCTCCTGTATTATAGAAAATAAAGGAGCTGGAGCAGCGTCTCTGCTTCCTCCTGTATTATAGAAAATAAAGGAGCTGGAGCAGCGTCACTGCTTGCTCTTGTATTATTGAAAATAAAGGAGCTGGAGCAGCGTCACTGCTTCCTCCTGTATTATAGAAAATAAAGGAGCTGGAGCAGCGTCACTGCTTCCTCCTGTATTATAGAAAATAAAGGAGCTGGAGCAGCGTCACTGCTTCCTCCTGTATTATAGAAAATAAAGGAGCTGGAACAGCGTCACTGCTTCCTCCTGTATTATAGAAAATAAAGGAGCTGGAGCAGCGTCTCTGCTTCCTCCTGTATTATAGAAAATAAAGGAGCTGGAGCAGCGTCACTGCTTCCTCCTGTATTATTAAAAATAAAGGAGCTGGAGCAGCATCACTGCTTCCTCCTGTACTATAGAAAATAAAGGAGCTGGAGCAGCGTCTCTGCTTCCTCCTGCATTATAGAAAATAAAGGAGCTGGTGCAGCGTCACTGCTGCCTCCTGTATTATAGAAAATAAAGGAGCTGGAGCAGAGTCACTGCTTCCTCCTGTATGATAGAAAATAAAGGAGCTGGTGCAGCGTCACTGCTTCCTCCTGTATAATAAAAAATAAAGGAGATGGTGCAGCGTCACTGCTTCCTCCTGTATTATAGAAAATAAAGGAGCTGGAGCAGAGTCACTGCTTCCTCCTGTATTATAGAAAATAAAGGAGCTGGTGCAGCGTCACTGCTTCCTCCTGTATTATAGAAAATAAAGGAGCTGGAGCAGCGTCACTGCTTCCTCCTCTATTATAGAATATACAGGAGCTGGAGCAGCGTCACTGCTTCCTCCTGAATTATAGAAAATAAAGGAGCTGGAGCAGCATCTCTGCTTCCTCCTGTATTATAGAAAATAAAGGAGCTGGAGCAGCGTCACTGCTTCCTCCTGTATTATTGAAAATAAATGAGCTGGAGCAGCGTCACTGCATCCTCCTGTATTATAGAAAATAAAGGAGCTGTAGCAGCGTCTCTGCTTCCTCCTGTATTATAGAAAATAAAGGAGCTGGAGCAGCGTCTCGGCTTCCTCCTGTATTATAGAAAATAAAGGAGCTGGAGCAGCGTCTTTGCTTCCTCCTGTATTATTGAAAATAAAGAAGCTGAAGCCGCGTCACTGCTTCTTCCTGTATTATAGAAAATAAAGGAGCTGGAGCAGCGTCTCTGCTTCCTCCTGAATTATAGAAAATAAAGGAGCTGGAGCAGCGTCACTGCTTCCTCCTGTATTATAGAAAATAAAGGAGCTGGAGCAGCGTCACTGCTTCCTCCTGTATTATAGAAAATAAAGGAGCTGGAGCAGCGTCACTGCTTCCTCCTGTATTATAGAAAATAAAGGAGCTGGAGCAGCGTCACTGCTTCCTCCTGTATTATTGAAAATAAAGGAGCTGGAGCAGAGTCACTGCTTCCTCCTGTATTATAGAAAATAAAGGAGCTGGAGCAGCGTCTCTGCTTCCTCCTGTATTATCGAAAATAAAGGAGCTGGAGCAGCGTCACTGCTTCCTCCTGTATTAAAGAAAATAAAGGAGCTGGAGCAGCGTCTCTGCTTCCTCCTGTATTATAGAAAACAAAGGAGCTGGAGCAGCGTCTCTGCTTCCTCCTGTATTATAGAAAATAGAGGAGCTGGAGCAGCGTCACCGCTTCCTCCTGTATTATAGATAATAAAGGAGCTGGAACAGCGTCACTGCTTCCTCCTGTATTATAGAAAATAAAGGAGCTGGAGCAGAGTCACTGCTTCCTCCTTTATTATAGAAAATAAAGGAGCTGGAGCAGAGTCACTGCTTCCTCCTGTATTATTAAAAATAAAGGAGCTGGAGCAGCGTCACTGCTTCCTCCTGTATTAAAGAAAATAAAGGAGCTGGAGCAGCGTCACTGCTTCCTCCTGTATTATGGAAAAAAAAGGAGCTGGAGCAGAGTCACTGCTTCCTCCTGTATTATAGAAAATAAAGGAGCTGGAGCAGCGTCACTGCTTCCTCCTGTATTATTAAAAATAAAGGAGCTGGAGCAGCGTCACTGCTTCCTCCTGTATTAAAGAAAATAAAGGAGCTGGAGCAGCGTCTCTGCTTCCTCCTGTATTGTAGAAAATAAAGGAGCTGGAGCAGCGTCTCTGCTTCCTCCTGTATTATAGAAAATAAAGGAGCTGGTGTAGCGTCTCTGCTTCCTCCTGTATTGTAGAAAATAAAGGAGCTGGAGCAGCGTCACTGCTTCCTCATGTATTTTAGAAAATAAAGGAGCTGGAGCAGCGTCACTGCTTCCTCCTGTATTATAGAAAATAAAGGAGCTGGAGCAGCGTCTCTGCTTCCTCCTGTATTATAGAAAATAAAGGAGCTGGAGTAGCGTCTCTGCTTCCTCCTGTATTAGAGAAAATAAAGGAGCTGGAGCAGCGTCACTGCTTCCTCCTGTATTATAGAAAATAAACGAGCTGGAGCAGCGTCACTGCTTCCTCCTGGATTATAGAAAATAAAGGAGCTGGAGCAGCGTCTCTGCTTCCTCCTGTATTATAGAAAATAAAGGAGCTGGAGCAGCGTCACTGCTTCCTCCTGTATTATAGAAAATAAAGGAGCTGGAGCAGCGTCACTGCTTCCTCCTGTATTATAGAAAATAAAGGAGCTGGTGCAGCGTCACTGCTTCCTCCTGGATTATAGAATATAAAGGAGCTGGAGCAGCGTCACTGCTTCCTTCTGTATTATAGAAAATAAAGGAGCTGGTGCAGCGTCTCTGCTTCCTTCTGTATTGTAGAAAATAAAGGAGCTGGAGCAGCGTCACTGCTTCCTCCTGTATTATAGAAAATAAATGAGCTGGAGCAGCGTCACTGCTTCCTCCTGTATTATAGAAAATGAAGGAGCTGGAGCAGCGTCTCTGCTTCCTCGTGTATTATAGAAAATAAAGGAGCTGGAGCAGCGTCACTGCTCCCTCCTGTATTATAGAAAATAAAGGAGCTGGAGCAGCGTCACTGCTTCCACCTGTATTATAGAAAATAAAGGAACTGTAGCAGCGTCACTGCTTGCTCCTGTATTATAGAAAATAAAGGAGCTGGAGCAGCGTCACTGCTTCCTCCTGTATTATAGAAAATAAAGGAGCTGGAGCAGCGTCTCTGCTTCCTCCTGTATTATAGAAAATAAAGGAGCTGGAGCAGCGTCACTGCTTGCTCTTGTATTATAGAAAATAAAGGAGATGGAGTAGCGACTCTGCTTCCTCTTGTATTATTGAAAATAAAGGAGCTGGAGTAGCGTCTCTGCTGCTTCCTCCTGTATTATAGAAAATATTTTGGCACTCCCACCAATTTTCCGATGTCACGGCGCTCTGCACTGAATCTCCCATTTATTGTTTCCACCTAATCACTCAGTTACTGATATCCCTGTCCTAATTCCTCCATTTACTCTGCCTGAGCCCGATTCGATCAATTAAGGGTCCGCTACCCTAATTCTCCCATTTCCTGGTGCCATGCCCCCATTCTGTAATTCAGCTCCACTGTGCACCAGGTCTTCCATTCAGTATTTCCCTGCAATAATTCTCCCATTTCGTAGTCTGCTACCAGAATTCTCAAATCTTGCAATCCCTGCATCAAATCTGCAAATTCCTGATCCTAGACATATCTTCCCTTTCGTTTTGAACTGCACCAACTCCCTCATTTCGTGGTACACTGTATTGAATCTGGACCACTAATCCTTTGCAACATTTGTCCTATTTCCTGATTCACTGCCCGTGTCCTCCCATTTACTCCAAATCTCGAAGTTATCAGCACCCTGCACCAGGTCTCTCATTTACTGATACCCCACACCAATTCTCCAATTCAGTGTTGCTGAGCACCACTTTCCCCAATTACTGATGTCCTGAATAGGTTCAGTTTTGCCTTACCCCAATCCCCATACTGACTGATGCCCTCGTCCAATTTAGGGGTGCGCTACTCTAAATCTCCCAAAAGGTAATGTCCTGCTCCAATTCTCCCATTAAGTGCAACACAGCATAACTCACCCAATTAACATTGAACTGCACTAATTCACCGATTATCTGATGGTCTGTTGCAAATTCTCACATTTCGATAAGCTCTTTCCCAACTTTTCCATTTAGTAGTTTCTTGCAATGATTCTGCATTTAGTGCAGAGCTTACAAGAATTTTTACATTTGGACGTGGACAATTTGGTCGGAAGGGTCTGTTTCCGTGCTGTACGTCTCTAATGCTGTAATTAGCGCTTTCCTTTCCTGCACCTATTCTCCCATTTACCAATCCTGCACTAAATCGGGAATTTCACCAACTCACCCATTGAGGTTATCCTGCCCCAGTCCTCCCACTTAGAATTTAACGGCACTTGCATGAATTCTCCAATTATTGTTGTTCTGCATCAATTCCTTCCATTTAGTTGTTCCCTGATACACATTTTCACCGTACAGATGCCCGACTGATTATATTTGTTCATTTAGTGATGCACTGACCAGACTCTCCAATTTACCGATGCTTCCAACATTTCTTTTTATTGATTCCCTGGCCCCTCTTCCCCAATTTAGACATGCTCTGCTCCAACTTTCTAATATATAGACACTCCCACCAATTTTCCAATGTAAGGGCACTGTGCACAGAATCTCCCATTTATTGATTCTCACCAAATCTCGAATTGACTCATACTCCTGTACTACCTCTTCTCCTTACTGATGCCCGACCCCGATTCGACCATTTAAGGGTGCACTACCCTAATTCTCCCATTTCCTGGTGCCATACACCCATTCTGTAATTGAGCTCCACTGTGCACCAGGTCTTCCATTCAGTATTTCCCTGCAACAATTCTCCCGTTTAGTCGACTGCTGACAGAATTCTCTAATCTTTACAATCATATCTCCAAATTCCCCGAACTGCAAATATCCCCCCTTTTGTGGCGAACTGCACCAACTCCCCCATTTCATGGTGCACTGTATTGAATCTTTACCATTAAGCCTTTTCAACATTTGTCCTATTTTCTGATTCACTGCCCGCATTCTCCCATTTGCTCCAATTCCAGAAGTTATCAGCACCCCTACCAGCACTCTCATTTACTGATACCCCACACAAATTCTCCAATTCAGTGTTGCTTAGCACCGTGTCCCCCAATTACTGAAGTTCTTCACTCAGTTTTGCCTTACACCGATCCTCCTAGTGAATGATGCCCTCGCCCAATTTAGGGGTGCTCTCCTCTAAATCTCCCTGTCCCAATTCTCCCATTTAGTGAAACACAGCATAACGCACCTATTTAGTGCTGAACTGCACTAATTCACCCATTATCCGATGCCCTGTTGCAAAATCTCACATTTCGAGAAGCTCTTTCCCAACTTTTCCATTTAGTAGTTTCTTGCAATGATTCTCCAATTTAGTGAAGAGCTGCCAGGAATTCTTAAATTTAAGCATGGACAGGTTGGATTGAAGGTTCTGTTTCCGTGCTGTATATCTCTCAGTCTGTAATTAGTGCTCCGCTTCCCTGCACCAATTCTCCCATTTCCCAATCCGGCACGAATTCGGGAATTTCACCAACTCACCCAATGAGGTTATCCTGCCCCTATCCTCCCACTTAGAATTGCATGAATTCTCCAATTATTGTTGCCCTACATCAATTCCTTCCATTTAATTGTTCCCTAAAATACATCTTCCACGTACGGGTGCCCTGCTGATTTTTTTTTCATTTAATGATGCCCTGAACTGAATCTCCAATTTACCGATGCTTGCAACATTTCTTCTTTTTATTGAATACCTGGCCCCTATTCCCCAATTTAGACATGCTCTACTCCAATTTTCCAATATATTGGCACTCCCACCAATTTTCTAATGTAACTGCACTGTGCAATCGATCTCCAAATTATTGTTTCCACCAAATCTCTGATTTACTCATACCCCTGTACTAATCCTTCCATTTACTGGTGCCCGAGCCCGATTCTACCATTTAAGGGTGCGCTACTCTAATTCTCCCATTTACTGTTGCCATGCACCAATTCTCGAACTGAGCTCCACTGTGCACCAGGTCTCTCATTTACTGATGTCCCGCATCAATTCTCCAATTCTTTGTTGCCTCGTACCATTTCCGTGGTTCTGTTCGCCGAGCTGGGAATTTGTGTTGCAGACGTTCCGTCCCCTGTCTCGGTGAGATCCTCAGTGTTTGGAAGCCTCCTGTGAAGCGCTTCTGAGATCTTTCCTCCGGCATTTGTAGTGGTTTGAATCTGCCGCGTCCGTTGTCAGTTCCAGCTGTCCGCTGCAGTGGTCGGTATATTGGGTCCAGGTCGATGTGTTTATTGATTGAATCTGTGGATGAGTGCCATGCCTCTAGGAATTCCCTGGCTGTTCTCTGTTTGGCTTGTCCTATAATAGCAGTGCTGTCCCAGTCGAATTCACGTTGCTTGTCATCTGCGTGTGTGGCTACTAAGGATAGCTGGTCATGTCGTTTTGTGGCTAGTTGGTGTTCGTGTATACGGATCGTTAGCTGTCTTCCTGTTTGTCCGATGTAGTGTTTTGTGCAGTCCTTGCATGGGATTATGTACACTACGTTGGTTTTGCCCATGTTGGGTATCGGGTCCGTTGTTCTGGTGAGTTTTTGTCTGAGAGTGGCTGTTGTTTTGTGTGCTGTTATGAGTCCTAGTGGCCTCAGTAGTCTGGCTGTCAGTTCGGAAATGCTCCTGATGTATGGTAACATGGCTAGTCCTTTGGGTTGTGGTTCGCTGTCTTTCCCTTAGGAATCTGTTGATGAAATTGCGCGGGTATCCGTTTTTGTCGAATACATTGTATAGGTATCCTTCTTCCTCTTTTTGCTGTTCTGGTGTGCTGCAGTGTGTTGTGGCTCTTTTGAACAGTATCTTGATGCAACTTCTTTTGTGTGTGTTGGGCTGGTTGCTTTCATAGTTCAGAACTGGGTCTGTGTGTGTGGCTTTCCTGTATACCTGAATTCACCACAAAGGTGTACAGGAAAGCCACACACACATTCCCGCATCAAGTATTGTCCTGATCGAATGCTCCCATTTAGTGCTACACTGCACCAATTCTCCCATTTACTGCTAAATGAAACTCTCCCATTTGGTTCTAACTGCACTAATTTGACAATATCAGATCCCTGTTCCAAATTCTCTTATTTCGATAAGCCCTTTACCAATCCTTCCATTTAGTATTTCCTTGGAATGATTCTCCAAATTCATGGAGCGCTGCCAGAATTCTAAAATTGAGTCATAGACAAGTTGGACTGAAGTGTCTGTTTCCATGGTGTACATCTCTATGACTGTTTGACTCTATGACTCCACTGCTCTGCACCATTTCTCCCATTTACCAATCCTGCACAAATCCTGAAACTGCACCAACTCTCCCATTGAGTATTATCCTGCCCTATTTAAAAGCCACTGCATACATTCTCCCATTATTGAATCCCTGCTTCAGTTCCTTCCATTTAATTGTTCCCTGAATCACTTCCACGTACGGATGCCCTGCTGAATGGTTTTCATTTAGTGATGCACTGAACTGAATCTCTAATTTACCGAACCTTGCAACATTTCTTTTTATTGATTTCCTGGCCCCGATTCCCCAATCAGGAATAGAATCTTGTTGTACTTTTGAGACTGGTGTCATAATTTTAAACTTGTATGTTGGGGCAGTAGAATTGCCCTTTGGGTAGAGAACTGACTCGAAGGTAGAAGACAGAGGGTGGTGTGGGAGGGTTGCTTTTCAGACTGGAGGCCTGTGCCCAGTGGTGTGTCACAAGGACCGGTGCTGGGTCCACTGTTGTTTTGTCATTTATATAAATGATTTGGATGTGACCACAGGACGAATGGATAGTCAGTTTGCAGATGACATAAAAATTGGAGGTGTGGAGGACAGTGAAGATGGTTACCTCAGACTACAATGGGATCTTGATCAGATGGGCCAATGGGCCGAGGAGTGGCAGATGGAGTTTAATTTAGATAAATGTGAGGTGCTGCATTTTGGAAAGGCAAAAGACAGCAGGACATTTACACTGAATAGCAAGGTACTAGGGATGTTGCTGAACAAATAGACCTGGAGTACAGCTTCATCGATCGTTGAAGGTGGACTAACATTTCGATAGGATAGTGAAGAAAGCGTTTGTCATTTTTGTCTTTATTGCTCAGTTAATTGTGTAAATGAGTTGGGAGGTCATGTTGCAGTATTGGTTCAGCCACTTTTGGTATATCGTGCAATTCTGGACTCCTTCCTATAAGAACGATGTTGTGAAACTTGAAAGGGTTCAGAAAAGATTTACAAGGTTGTTGCCAAGGTTGGAGGGTTTGTGCTGGAGGTTAAGACTGTATAGGTTGAGGCTATTATCCCTGGAGCGGCAGTAGCTGAGGGGCAACCTTATAGAGGTTCACAAAATCATGAAGGACCCTCAATAGGATAAAAAGGCAAGGTGATTTCCCTGTGGTGTGGGAGTCCAGAAGCAGATGGCATATGTTAAAGTTGAGAGGGGAAACATAAAAGGGACCGAAGGGGAACATTTTTCACGCAGAGGGCACTGTGTGCATGAGCTGCCAGAGGAAGTAGTGGAGGCTGGTACAATTACAACATTTAAAAGGTATCTGGGTGGGTGTAGGAATTAAAAAGGGTTCAGAGGAACATGGGCCAAATTCTGACAAATAGGATGAGATTGACATCGGATATCAGTTCAGCATGGATGTGTTGGACTGAATGATTTGTTTCTGAGCTTATATTGCTCTGAGTGGGTTGAGCTCCGGATTGTAGATTTATGAAGCAGAAAATAAAGTATGGTACAGAGTTAGACCAAGAAATCCTGGTGATCTCATGAGCTTTATCCTGTTTCCCTGATCCTTCTCCTTCAATCAATGCATTTTTCCGATCCTCATTCAGAATTCCTGGAGCTCTGTAACTGACCTGGAACAATGTGTTGAAAGTCCTATTGCAGTCCACACGAGGTACCTTTCCCACTGCCCTGCTCCCACGGCCTGCAATGCTGCAGACTGAGCAGACAACCCGAAGCACAATGATGAGCTCCTTCTGGCCCACGGCCCTCCTTCTCACTGAATGAAGACAATCACCAGAAGCAGAATCCAGCTCTTGTTGGAGCCTTGAATACCTGACTCTGTCTCACTGAGTGAAGATTGGACTCAGAAACAGAAATGAAATCAACTTCCTATCTGCATTGTGTCACTCTTTAAGATCTCTGTGTGTCTGAGTTCAGGTCATTTGATTGGAGACTGTGGATAGTGGGTCCCCAGTGAAATGGAAAGAATGGTGAAGGAGCTCACTGAGGGACATCTCTCAAAGTGAGAGTCAGAAAGATGGTATTCCACATTGGAAGGGTTTAAGGGGAATTGATGGCTCAGAAAATGTTATACGGATGTTTGTAAAACTTAGGAACTCTGACTGTTTTGTGGCTGAAGTTTATTTTATCCTTGTGTCGATTTGACACATTAACCCTCCCTCCCCACCACTACAGAAGCTGTTGGAACTGTTCAGTGTTTCCAGCGGCTTCTGTAATTATTTCAGGTTCCTGACAGGAGCAGTCTCTCACTTTTCGAACAAAACAAACCCATCCTTGTGCTGCAACCAATATTTCAATAAGAAATGGGAAGCAGCAGAGGGGAAAGCTTCCGAGATGCCGAGCAATGCTGCCCGGTTCCACACTGCAATTCACAGGAACCATCGCCAGGAAAAACAAGGAGCAATCTGACAGATCTGGTTATATCCCGGTACCTTTCCTTCAAAGTGCTGTTTACACACCACAACACTGCGGTGGCCAAGAATCGAACCCGGATCAACTGCTTGGAATGCAGCTCTGCTCCCCACTATCCCACCATCACCCTGCTAGCAGCTCCCTCCCCATTCCCAACCACACTTAACAAGGCCGTGATCATCATCAACTGGATTGGGACTCAAATCCAAACAAGAAATTGCTGGGGAATCTCAGCAGGTCTGACAGAGCCTTAGAGTGAAGCGCTGACTCCTCATCTCAGTCCCAAATAACCTGCCCCTTACCCTGAGAGGGTGGGAATCAAACCCGAATGAACTGCGGATGCTGTAACATTAACGCTGATTTCTCTGCACAGATGCTGCCTGACTTGCTGAGCTTTTCCAGCAACTCCTGAGACTGTGTTATCGTGTTTCAGATTCCCAGACCCACAGGAGTAATTTCTCAGCATCTCCCCTCTCAAGCCTCTTCACAATCTGAGATAATCAAATGAAATAGCCTTTCATTTTTCTAGAATATCGACCCAATTTATTCAGATACTCAGCACTGGAGCACACGGGTCCCAAATACTGAGCTTTATTTTGTGATTCATTCATGTGTTTGGGTCATTGCCGCTGGGTCCCCACGGATTGCTCAGATATAATTGCTCTGGTGAAGGTGACGGTGAGTTATTGCCTTGAACTGCTGCCATTTATTTGGTGCAGATAAACCCACAATGATGTAAGGGAGGGAGCTCCAGGATTTCCAACCAATGGCACTTGTGGGACTGAGATGTTTTTCCAAGCCAGGGTGGGGAGTGTCTTGATGTGGAATTGTCACCTGGTGGTGTTCCCGTGTATCTGCTGTGTTCAGCATTCCACATGATAGTGCCGTGGGTCTGGAAGCTGCTCTGGAAGGAACCTTGGGGAATTTCTCCAGTCCATCTTGTCTATGGTACACACTGCTGTTACTGAGTGTCGGTGGTGGAGACAGGGGATGTTTGTAGCTGTGGTGCTGAACAAGCTGCACTGCAAGTTGATTCCACCTAATTCTGGAGAACCCAACTCCTCTCCAACATCATCAATCCATTTCCCAGACGGACACCCAGTGATTACACGGATCTGTTCATTGTCCAAATGACCATGAGATTGTAACCAGATTCCCCTCTTCCCTGACAATGGTCTGAGGGACATCCCGTGACTGTGACACTTTCTCCTGGACATTCCATCTGTAAAAGCTGGGAATGAGCTGATGGGACCCAGACTGTGTTACAGATGGTTACACTCAGGGGGGACTCTCACTCACTGCACACCGATTCTGTCTGTCTTTGTGTCCGTGTCTCTCTGAATGTGTGTGCACATTATCGTGTGTGTTTCTGTCTCTGTGTTTCCGTCTGTGTCACCCCATCTATCTCTGTATGGCGACCAGTGTCTGTGTGAGTATGTGTGTGTCTCATTGTGTGTATTAGTGAGTGTCTCCATTTTTCTCTATCTCTGTGTCTGTATCTCTGTGCAGCGGACTCCCTGTTGTTTTGGGAACTGTATGTATTAAAGTGGGGCTTAAACTCGCCTCTATCTTTGTCTCTGTCTATTTCTCTTATGTTAAAGTGACACAATGCTTTTGGTCATGATGATGCGTGTTTGTGTGAATGTGTTTGTATGTTTCGTGTCTGTGTGTGTGTGTGACAGATGTCAATACATACAGATACTCAGAGACAGACACACGCAGTGACGTGCAGAGAAACGTACAGCAGCACACAGAGAGACACACATACAGATACAATCACACAGGCACACACACACACACACACACACAGATATTGATGGAGACAGCAAAAGTGAAGACACTGACAGAATTCCTTGTTCCTAAAACTAAATGAGAAACTAATAGATTTTTTTTGGGAATATTTGACTTTACTCGAAAGTTTCCCATGATTTTAGCTGGATGGCTGTGCCTTTAACAGATTTGTGATGGAAATAAGAAAAAGTGACCTAGTTATCAGAGAGCGAGGTTACCTTTGAAAGGTGAAAGCAGTTTGAATCAATGAACCACTTTTGGCCATCTCTGAGTGTTCCAGTCTTATCAAAATGGCCGCTGATGCTGGTGAACTGGGGCGAAGTTCTGTCTTGTTCCAGGATGACGAGTTAGGAATTGTGAAAACTTGAGGATGGTGCTATTAGAAACAATACCAGTCATTGGGAAAAATCCTCTCCCATAGGAAAGGGGGCTTTGGGATTACTGTTGGCTCTTCAGCACTTTGAAGTCTATCGAACAAAGAACAATGACATACTAAATGACACTGATTGTAATCCACTGGCCTTCCTTACAAAGGATCAAATAAACAATGCAGGACTGTTCCGATCGAATATGTTGTTGTCACCATTTTATAGAAACGTCCTACACATTACTGGGTAACTTAATGGGAATTCAGATGGATTGTCCCAAGAGGCAGATGCTGGAATATGTAAAAGATTTAAAAATTGTTATGATTGCATAACATTGTAAGAAGGGAGAAAGAATACATAGATTGCAGGTTTTTCTGTTTAAACAAAGGAGCTGGAGCATCGCCCCTGCTTCACTCCTGTATTACGGAAAATAAAGGAACAGGAGCTGCGTCTCTGTTTCCTCCGATATAATAGAAAATAAAGGAGCTGGAGCAGCGTCTCTGCTTCCTCCTGTATTATAGAAAATAAAGGAGCTGGAGCAGTGTCACTGCTTCCTCCTCTATTATAGAAAATAAAGGAGCCGGAGCAGCGTCACTGCTTCCTCCTGTATTATAGAAAATAAAGGAGCTGGAGCAGCGTCACTGCTTCGTCCAGTATTATAGAAAATAAAGGAGCTGGAGCAGCGTCTCTGCTTCCTCCTGTATTATAGAAAATAAAGGAGCTGGAGCAGCGTCACTGCATCCTCCTGTATTATAGAAAATAAAGGAGCTGGAGCAGCGTCACTGCTTCCTCCTGTATTATAGCAAATAAAGGAGCTGGAGCAGCGTCACCGCTTCCTCCTGTATTATAGAAAATAAAGGAGCTGGAGCAGCGTCACTGCTTCCTCCTGTATTATAGAAAATAAAGGAGCTGGAGAAGCGTCACTGCTTCCTCCGATATAATAGAAAATAAAGGAGCTGGAGCAGCGTCACTGCTTCCTCCTGATTATAGAAAATAAAGGAGCTGGAGAAGCGTCACTGCTTCCTCCGATATAATAGAAAATAAAGGAGCTGGAGCAGCGTCACTGCTTCCTCCTGATTATAGAAAATAAAGGACCTGGAGCAGCGTCACTGCTTCCTCCTGTATTATAGAAAATAAAGGAGCTGGAGCAGTGTCACTGCTTCCTCATGTATTATAGAAAATAAAGGAGCTGGAGCAGCGTCACTGCTTCCTCCTGTATTATAGAAAATAAAGGAGCTGGAGCAGCGTCACTGCTTCCTCCGATATAATAGAAAATAAAGGAGCTGGAGCAGCGTCTCTGCTTCCTCCTGTATTATAGAAAATAAAGGAGCTGGAGCAGCGTCACTGCTTCCTCCTGTATTATAGAAAATAAAGGAGCTGGAGCAGCGGCACTGCTTCCTCCCGTATTATAGAAAATAAAGGAGCTGGAGCAGCGGCACTGCTTCCTCCCGTATTATAGAAAATAAAGGAGCTGGAGCAGCGTCACTGCTTCCTCCTGATTATAGAAAATAAAGGAGCTGGAGCAGCGTCTCTGCTTCCTCCTGTATTATAGAAAATAAAGGAGCTGGAGCAGCGTCACTGCTTCCTCCTGATTATCGAAAATAAAGGAGCTGGAGAAGCGTCACTGCTTCCTCCTGTATTATAGAAAATAAAGGAGCTGGAGCAGCGTCTCTGCTTCCTCCTGTATTATAGAAAATAAAGGAGCTGGAGCAGCGTCACTGCTTCCTCCTGATTATAGAAAATAAAGGAGCTGGAGCAGCGTCACTGCTTCCTCCGATATAATAGAAAATAAAGGAGCTGGAGCAGCGTCTCTGCTTCCTCCTGTATTATAGAAAATAAAGGAGCTGGAGCAGCGTCACTGCTTCCTTCTGTATTATAGAAAATAAAGGAGCTGGAGCAGCGTCACTGCTTCCTCCTGTATTATAGAAAATAAAGGAGCTGGAGCAGTGTCACTGCTTCCTCCAGTATTATAGAAAATAAAGGAGCTGGAGCAGCGTCTCTGCTTCCTCCTGTATTATAGAAAATAAAGGAGCTGGAGCAGCGTCACTGCTTCCTCCTGTATTATAGAAAATAAAGGAGCTGGAGCAGTGTCACTGCTTCCTCCTGTATTATAGAAAATAAAGGAGCTGGAGCATCGTCTCTGCTTCTTCCTGTATTATAAAAAATAAAGGAGCTGGAGCAGCGTCTCTGCTTCCTCCTGTATTATAGAAAATAAAGGAGCTGGAGCAGCGTCACTGCTTCCTCCTGTATTATAGAAAATAAAGGAGCTGGAGCAGCGTCACTGCTTCCCCCTGTATTATAGAAAATAAGGGAGCTGGAGCAGATTCTCTTCTCCTCCTGTATCATCAAAAATAAAGGAGGTGGAGCAGCGTCACTGCTTCCTCCTGTATTATAGAAAATAAAGGAGCTGGAGCAGCGTCACTGCTTCCTCCTGATTATAGAAAATAAAGGAGCTGGAGAAGCGTCACTGCTTCCTCCTATTATAGAAAATAAAGGAGCTGGAGCAGATTCTCTTCTCCTCCTGTATCATAAAAAATAAAGGAGGTGGAGCAGCGTCACTGCTTCCTCCTGTATTATAGAAAATAAAGGAGCTGGAGCAGCGTCTCTACTTCCTCCTGTATGATAGAAAATATGTTGGCAATCTCACCAATGTTCTGATGGAATGGCAATCTGCACTGATTCTCCCATTTAGTGTTTCCACCAAATCTCCCTTTTACTCATATCCCTCTATTAATTCCTCCATTTACTGATTCCCGACCCCGATTCTACCATTTAAGGGTGCGCTACTCTAATTCTCCCATTTCCTGGTGCCATACACCCGTTCTCTAATTGAGCTCCACTGTGCACCAGGTCTTCCATTCAATATTTCCCTGCAACAATTCTCCCATTTCGTCGTCTGGTGACAGAATTCTCTAATCTTGGAGATCCCTGCATCAAATCTCCAAAATACCGATCCCACACATATCTTCCCTTTAGTGGTGAACTGCATCAACTCCCCCATTTTGTGGTGCACTGTATTGAATCTCGACCATTAATACTTTGCAACATTTGTCCTATTTACTGATTCACTGCCCGGGGTCTCCCAGTTGCTCCAATTCTCTAAGTTATCAGCACCCTCCACCAGGTCTCTCATTTACTGATACCCCACACCAATTCTCCAATTCAGTGTTGCTCAGCACCATTTCCCCCAATTACTGATGTCCTGAACAAGTTGCCTCAGTGTTCCCACTCAGTGCCACTCAGTGCTGCCTTAAATCAATCCTTATACTGACTGATGCTCTCGCCCAATTTAGGGGTGCCCTACTCTAAATCTCCCAAAAGGTATTGTCCTGCCCCAATTCTCCCATGTAGTTGCAACACAGCATAACTCACCCACTGAGCACTGAACTGCACTAATTCACCCATTACTTAATGTCCTGTTGAAAATTCTCACATTTCTATCAGCCATTGCGAAATTTACCCATTTAGCATTTTATTGCAATGTTTCTCCAATTTAGTGTAGAGCTTACAGAATTCTTAAATTTGAGTGTGGCTGGGTTGGACTGAGGGATCTGTTTCCGGTACATCGCTAAGTCTGTATTTAGTGCTCCACTTCCCTGCACCAATTCTCCCATTTCCCAATCCTGCACTAATTCGGGAATTTCACCAACTCACCCACTGAGGTTATCCTGCCCCAGTCCTCCCACTTAGAATGTAACGGCACCTGCATGAATTCTCCAATTATTGTTGTTCTGCATCAATTCCTTCCATTTAGTTGTTCCCTGATACACATTTCCAATGTACGGATTCCCTGCTGATTATATTTGTTCATTTAGTGATGCACTGACCTGACTCTCCAATTTACTGATGCTTCCAACATTTCTTTTTATTGATTCCCTGGCCCCTATTCCCCAATTGAGACATGCTCCACTCCAATTTTCTAATATATAGACATTCCCACCAATTTTCCAATGTAATGGCACTGTGCACCGAATCTCCCATTTATTGAAACCCTCCAAATCTCGAATTAACTTATACCCCTGTACTCCCTCTTCTCCTTACTGATGCCCGACCCCGATTTTACCATTTAAGGGTGCGCTACCCTAATTCTCCCATTTCCTGTTGCCATACACCCATTCTCTAATTGAGCTCCACTGTGCACCAGGTCTTCCATTCAGTCTTTCTCTGCAACAGTTCTCCCATTTAGTAGACCGCTGACAGAATTCTCTAATCTTGGCAATCCCTGCATCATATCTCCAAATTCCCCAAACAGCAAGTATCCCCCCTTTCGTGGTGAACTGCACCAACTTTTCATTTCGTGGTGCACTGTATTGAATCTCGATCACGAATCCTTTGCAACATTTGTCCTATTTACTGATTCACTGCCAGTGTTCTCCCAGTTGCTCCAATTCTCGAAGTTATCAGCACCCTTCACCAGGTCTTTCATTTGCTGATACCCCACGCCAATTCTCCAATTCAGTGTTGCTTAGCACCATTTCGCCCAATTACTGATATCCTGAACAGGTTCTTCATTCAGTTTTGCCTGACACCAATCCTCATACTGACTGATGCTCTCGCCCAATTTAGGGGTGCCCTACTCTAAATCTCCCTGCCCCAATTCTCCAATTTAGTGCAACACAGCATAACGCACCCATTTAGTGCTGAACGACACTAATTCACCCATTATCTGATGTCCTGTTGCAAATTGTCACATTTTGATCAGCTCTTTCCCAATTTTTCCATTTACTAGTTCCTTGCAATGATTCTCCAATTTAGTGGAGAGCTGCCAGAATTCTTAAATTTAGGCGTGGGCAAGTTGGATCGAAGGGTCTGTTTCCGTGCTGTACATCTCTAAGACTGTAATTAGTGCTCCGCTTCCCGGCACCAATTCTCCCATTTCCCAATCCTGCACAAATCAGGGAATTTCACCAACTCACCCATTGAGGTTATCCTGCCCCAGTCCTCCCACTTAGAATGCAATGACACTGACATGAATTCTCCAATTATTGTTGCCCTGCATCAATTCCTTCCATTTAGTTGTTCCCTGATACACTTCTTCCACGTACGGATGCCCTGGTGAATTGTTTTCATTTAGTGATGCACTGAACTGAATCTCCAATTTACCAAACCTTGCAACATTTCTTCTTTTTATTGATTCCCTGGGCCCTATTCCCCAATTTAGACATGCTCTGCTCCGATTTTCCAATATATTGGCATTCACATCAGTTTTCCAATGTAATGGCTCTATGCACCGAATCTGCCATTTAATGATTCCCACCTAATCTCCCATTTACTCATACCCCTGTACTAATTCTTCCATTTACTGATGCCCGAGTCTGATTCTACCATTTAAAGGTGCCATTTATGGCGACACGGGGGCACAGTGGTTTGCACTGCTGCCTCACAGGACCAGAGATCCGGCTTCAATTCCCGCATCGGGCAACTGTCAATGTAGAGTTTGCACATTCTCCCCGGGTCTGCGTGGGTTTCCTCTGGTTTCTCCCACAGACCAAAGATATGCAGGTTAAGTGAATTGGCCATGCTAAATTGCCGATAGTGTTAGGTGTAGGGGAATGGGTCTGGGTGGGTTACTCTTTGGAGGGTTGGTGTGGACTTGGTGGGCCAAATGGCCTGTTTCTACACTGTAGGTAATCTAATCATATCCTCATTCTCCCAATTACTGGTGCCATACACCCATTCTGTAATTTAGCTCCACTGTGCACCAGGTCTTCCATTCAGTATTTCACTGCAACAATTCTCCCATTTAGTAGTCCAGTGCCAGAATTCTCTATCTTGGGACCCCTACATCATATCTGCAAATTACTGATCCTACACATATCCTCCCTTTATTGATGAACTGCACTAACTCCCCCATTTTGTGGTTCACTGTATTGAATCTGGACCACTAATCCTTTGCAGCGTTTGTCCTATTTCCTGATTCACTGCCTGTGTTCTCCCATTTACTCCAATTCTCGAAGTTATCAGCACCCTGCACCAGGTCTCTCATTTGCTGATACCCCACACCAATTCTCCAATTCAGTGTTACTGAGCACCATTTCACCCAATTACTGATGTCCTGATCAAGCTCTTCACTCAGTGTTTCCTTAAACCAATCCCCATACTGACTGATGTCTTCGAACAATTTAGGGGTGCGCTACTCTAAATCTGCCAAAAGGTATTGTCCTGCCCCAATTCTCCCATTTAGTGCAACACAGCATACCCTACCCATTTAGTGCTGAACTACACTAATTCACCCATTATCTGATGCCCTGTTGCAAATTCTCACACTTCGATAAGCTCTTTCGTAATTTGTTCATTTCGTATTTTCTTGCAATGATTCTCCAATTTAGTGGAGAACTGTCGGAATTCTTAAACTTGGGCGTGGACATGTTGGACTGAGGGATCTGTTTCCGTGCTGTACATCTCTAAGGCTGTAATTAGTGCTCCACTTCCCTGCACCATTTCTCCCATTTCCCAATTCTGCACTAATTCGGGAATTTCACCATCTCACCCATTGAGGTTATCCTGCCCCAGTTCTCCCACTGAGAATTTAATGGCACCTGCATGAATTCTCCAATTATTGATGCCCTGTATCAATTCCTTCCATTTAGTTGTTCCCTGATACATACCTTCCACTTACGGATGTCTTGCTGTATTTTTTTCATTTAATGATGCCCTGAACTGAATCTCCAATTTTTCCGATGCTTGCAACATTTCTTCTTTTTATTGAATCCCTGGCCCCTATTCCCCAATTTAGACATGCTATGCTCCAATTTCCCAATATATTGGCACTCCCATCAATTTTCTAATGTAACGGCACTGTGCACCAGATCACCCATTTATTGATTCCCACCAAATCTCCCATTTACTCATATCCCTGTACCAATTCTTCCATTTACTGATGCCAGAGCCCGATTCTACCATTTAAGGGTGCGCTACTCTAATTCTCCCATTTACTGTTGCCATGCACCAATTCTCTAATTTAGCTCCACTGTTCACCGGATCTCATTTACTGATACCCCACACCAAGTCTCCAATTCAGTGTTGCTTAGCAACATTTCCCCCAATTACTGACGCCCTGAAGAAGTTCTCCATTCCGCTTTGCCTTACACCAATCCTCACACTGACTGATGCCCTCGCCCAATTTAGGGGTGCCCTACTCTCATTCCCACATCAAGTATTGTCATGTCCCAATTCTCCCATTTAGTGCTACACTGCACCAATTCTCCCATTCACTGTGAAACTGAAACTATCCCATTCGGTTCTAACTGCACTAATTTGACAATCTCAGATGCCCCGTTCCAAATTCTCTTATTTCGATAAGCCCTTGCCCAATCCTTCCATTTAGTAGTTCCTTGGAATGATTCTCCAATTTTGTGGAGCACTGCCAGAATTCTAAAATTAAGTCATAGACAAGTTGGACTGAAGTGTCTGTTTCCATGTTGTACATCTCTATGATTGTATGACTCTGTTTATGACTCCGCTGCTCTGCACCATTTCTCCCATTTACCAATCCTGCACTAATCCTGAAACTGCACCAACTCTCCCATTGAGTATTATCCTGCCCTATTTAAAGGCACCGGCATAAATTCTCCAATTACTGTTGCCCTACATCAATTCCTTCCATTTAACTGTTCCCTGATGCACTTCTTCCACATACAGGTGCCCTGCTGAATTGTTTTGATTTAGTGATGCACTGAACTGAATCTCCAATTTACCGATACTTGCAACATTTTTTATTGTTTCCCTGGCCCCTATTCCCCAACTTAGACAAGCTGTGCTCCAATTTTCTAATATATTAACACTCCCATCAGTTTTCCAAAGTAATGGCACTGTACACCAAATCTCCCATTTATTGATTCTCGCCAAATCACCCATTTGCTCACCCCCCTGTACTAACTCTTCCATTTAGAGATGCCCGAGCCCGGTTTACCATTTAAAGGTGCGCTCCTCTAATTCTCCCATTTACTGGTGCCATGCACCCATTTTGTATTTTGGCTCCACTGTGCGCCAGGTCTTCCATTTTTTATTCCTCTCCAACACTTCTCTAATTTACTAGTCTGCTGCCAGAATTCTCTAATCTTTGCAATCCCTGCACCATATCTACAAATTATCGATCCTATATATTTCTTCCCTTTAGTGGTGATCTACATCAATGCTCCCATGTCGTGGTGCACTGTATTGAATCTGGACCACGAATCCTTTGAAACATTTGTCCTATTTACTGATTCACTGCCCGTGTTCTCCCATATGCTCCAATTCTCGAAGTTATCAGCACCCTCCACCAGGTCTCTCATTTACTGATACCCCACACCAATTCTCCAATTCTGTGTTGCTCAGCACCATTTCCCCCAATTACTGACTTCCGGATCAAGTTCTCCACTCAGTGTTGCCTTACACCAAACCTCATACTGACTGATGTCCTCGAACAATTTAGGGGTGTCCAACTCTAAATCTCCCATCAAGTATTGTCCTGCCCGAATTCTCCCATTTAGTGTTACACTGCACCAATTCTCCAATTAACTGATGCCCTGTTACATTTCTCACATTTCGATCAGCCCTTCCCCAATTCTCCAGTAAGTAGTTCCTTGCGATGATTCTCCTTGCAATTTAGTGGAGCACTGCCAGAATTCTTAAATTGTGCCGTGGACAAGTTGGACCAAAGTATCTGTGTGTGTGTTGTAAATCTCTGTGATTGTATGACTCTATTTATGGCTGTTTTCCCCATTTCCCAATCCTGCACACATCCTGGAACTGCACTACTTCTCCCACTGAGTGTTATCCTGCCCCAGTTCTCCGACTTCGAATTTAAATGGCACCTGCATGAATTCTCCAATTAATGATGCCCTGCATTTTTCTTTTAATTTAGTGACGCACTGATCTGAATCTCCAGTTAACTGATACTTTCAACACTTCTTTTTACTGAAGGTCGAAGACAGAGGGTGATGGGGAGGGTTGCTTTTGAGACTGAAGGCCTGTGACCAGCGGTGTGCCAAAGGATCGGTGCTGGGTCCACTGTTATTTTGTCATTTATATAAATGATTTCAATGTGACCATAGGACGAATGGTCCCACTGCCCCGCTCCCACGGCCTGCAATGCTGCAGACTGAGCAGACAACCCGAAAGTTTGCAGATGATAGTAAAATTGGAGGTGTCGAGGACAGTGAAGATGATTATCTCAGATTTCAACTGGATCTTGATCGATTGGCCACTGGGCTGAGGAGTGGCAGATGAAGATTAATTAAGATAAGTCTGAGGTGCTGCATTTTAGAGATCCAAAAGAGAGCAGGATATATACACTTAATGGCAAGGTACGAGGGATGTTGCTGAACAAATAGACCTGGAGTAGAGCTTCATAGTTCGTTGAAGGTAGATGAACATTTCAATAGGATAGTGAAGAAAGCGTTTGGCACTTTTGTCTTTATTGCTCAGTTAAGTGTGTAAAGGGATGGGGAGGTCATGTTGCAGTATTGGTTCGGCCACTTTTGGTATATAATGTGCAATTCTGGACTCCCTCCTATCCCTCCTCTGTGTTGTGAAACTTTAAAGGGTTCAGAAAAGATTTACATGGATGTTGCCAAGGGTGGAGGGTTTGTGCTGGAGGGTAAGACTGTATAGGTTGAGACTATTATCCCTGGAGGGTCAGTAGCTGAGAGGTAACCTTATAGAGGTTCACAAAGTCATGAAGGACCCTCAATGGGGTAAAAAGGCAAGGTAATTTCCCTGCAGTGGGGGAGTCCAGAAGCAGATGGCATATGTTAAAGTTGAGAGGGGAAACATAAAAGGGACCTAAGGGGAACATTTTTCACACAGAGGGCACTGTGTGCATGAGCTGCCAGAGGAAGTAGTGGAGGCTGGTACAATTACAACATTTAAAAGGTATCTGGGTGGGTGTAGGAATTAAAAAGGGTTCAGAGGAACATGGGCCAAATTCTGACAAATAGGATGTGATTTACATCGGATATCAGTTCAGGATGGATGTGTTGGACTGAATGATTTGTTTCTGAGCTTATATTGCTCTGAGTGGATTGAGCTCCGGATTTTAGATTTATGAAGCAGAAAATAAAGAATGTCACAGAGTTTTACCGAGAAATCCTGCTGATCTCATCAGCTTTATCCTGTTTCCCTGATCCTCCTCCTTCAATCAATGCATTTTTCCGATCCTCATTCAGAATTCCTGGAGCACTGTAACTGGTCTGGAACAATGTGTTGAAAGTCCTATTGCAGTCCACACGAGGTACCTTTCCCACTGCCCTGCTCCCACGGCCTGCAATGCTGCAGACTGAGCAGACAACCCGAAGCACAATGATGAGCTCCTTCTGGCCCACGGCCCTCCTTCTCACTGAATGAAGACAATCACCAGAAGCAGAATCCAGCTCTTGTTTGAGCCTTGAACACCGGACTCTGTTTCACTGAGTGAAGATTGGACTCAGAAACAGAAATGAAATCAACTTCCTATCTGCATTGTGTCACTCTTTAAGATCTCTGTGTGTCTGAGTTCAGGTCATTTGATTGGAGACTGTGGATAGTGGGTCCCCAGTGAAATGGAAAGAATGGTGGAGGAGCTCACTGAGGGACATCTCTCAAAGTGAGAGTCAGAAAGATGGTATTCCACATTGGAAGGGTTTAAGGGGAATTGATGGCTCAGAAAAATGTTATGCGGATGTTTGTAAAACTTAGGAACACTGACTGTTTTGTGGCTGGAGTTTATTTTATCCTTGCATAGATTTGACACATTAATCCTCCCTCCCCAGCACTACAGAAGCTGTTGGAACTGTTCAGTGTTTCCAGCGGCTTCTGTAATTATTTCAGGTTCCTGATGGGAGCAGTCTCTCACTTTTCGAACAAATCAAACCCATCCTTGTGCTGTACCCAATATTTCAATAAGAAATGGGAAGCAGCAGAGGGGAAAGCTTCCGAGATGCCGAGCAATGCTGCCTGGTTCCACACTGCAATCCACAGGAACCATCACCAGGAAAAGCAAGGAACAATCTGACAGATCCGTTTATATTCTGGGACAGTGTAAATCTCTTGGTTATATATATTTAACCAGCCAGCACAGAGTCAGTTCCCGAAACTGAGGACAGTGTAAATCTCCTGTTTATATATATTTATCCAGCCAGCACAGTGTCAGAGTCCTAAACTGACGGGAGTGTAAATCTCCTGGTTATATATATTTATCCAGCCAGCACAGAGTCAGTGCCCTAAACTGAGAAGAGTGTAAATCTCCTGGTTATATAAATTTAGCCAGCCAGCACAGAGTCATTGCCTTAAACAGAGGAGAGTGTAATCTCCTGGTTATATAAATTTAGCCAGCCAGCACAGAGTCATTGCCTTAAACTGAGGAGAGTATAATCTCCTGGTTATATATATTTAACCAGCCAGCGCAGAGTCAGTGCCCTAAACTGAGGAGAGTGTAAATCTCCTGGTTATATAAATTTAGCCAGCCAGCACAGAGTCAATGCCCAAAACTGAGGAGAGCGTAAATCACCTGAATATATATATTTAACCAGCCAGCGCAGAGTCAGTGCCCTAAACTGAGGAGAGTGTAAATCTCCTGGTTATATAAATTTAAACAGCCAGCACAGATCATGTTCCTAAACTGAGGAGAGGGTAAATCTCCTGGTTATATATATTTAACCAGCCAGGACAGAGACAGTGCCCAAAACTAAGGACAGTGTAAATCTCTTATTTATATATATTTAACGAGCCAGTGTAGGGTCGGTGCCCTAAACTGAGGAGAGTGTAAATCTCCTGGATATCTATATTAAACCAGCCAGCACAGATTCAGTGCCCTAAACTGAGGAAAGGTTAAATCCCCTGGTTATATATATTCAACCAGCCAGCACGGACTCAGTGCCCTAAACTGAGGAGAGTGTATATCCCCATGCTGTATATATTTAACCAGCCAGCGCAGAATCAGTGCCGTAAACTGAGGAGAGTGTAAATCTCCTGGTTATATATATTCAACCAGCCAGCGCAGAGTCAGTGCCCTAAACTGAGGAGAGTGTAAATCTCCAAGTTTTATATATATATATATTTAACCAGCCAGCACAGAGACATTGTCCTAACGTGAGGAGAGTGTAAATCTCCTGTTTATGTATATTTAAACAGCCAGCTCACAGCCAGTGCCGTAAACGGCGGAGAGAATAAAATATCCTCGTCATATAAATTTAACCAGCCAGCACAGAGTCATTGCCTTAAACTGAGGAGAGTGTAAATCACCTGGTGAAATATACTTAACCAGCCAGCGCAGAGTGAGTGCCCTAAACTGAGGAGATTGCAAATCACCTGGTTATATATATTTAACCAGCCAGCACGGACTCAGTGCCCTAAACGCAGGAGAGTGGAAATCTCCTGGTTATATAAATTTAAACAGCCAGCACAGATCATGTCCCTAAACTGACGAGAGTGTAAATCTACTGGTTATATATATTTAACCAGCAGGGACAGAGACAGTGCCCAAAACTAAGGAAAGTGTAAATTTCCTATTTATATATATTTAACGAGCCAGTATAGAGTCAGTGCCCTAAACTGAGTAGAGCGTAAATCTCCTGGTTATCTATATTAAACCAGCCAGCACAGAGCCAGTGCCCTAAACTGAGGAGAGGATAAATATCCTCGTTATATATAGTTAACCAGACAGCACAGACTCAGTGCCCTAAACTGAGGAGAGTGTAAACCTCCTGGTTATATATATTTAACCAGCCAGCACAGAGTCAGTGCCCTAAACTGAGGAGAATGTAAATCTCCTGGTTATATATATTTAACCTGCCAGTGCAGAGTTAGTGCCCGAAACTGAGCAGAGTGAAAATCGCTAGGTTATATAGATTTAACCAGCCAGCACGGACTCAGTGCCCTAAATTGAGGAGAGTATAAATCGCCTGGTTTTATAAATTCAACCAGCCAGCACTGAGTCAGTGCCCTAAACTGATGCAAGGTTAAATCTCCCGGTTATATACATATTTAACCAGCCAGCACGGAGTAAGTGTCCAAAACTGATCAGAGTTTAAATCTCCTGGCTATAAATATTTAACCAGCCTGCACATAGTCATTGCCCTAAACTGAGGAGAGTGTAAATCTCCTGGTTATATATAATTAAACAGCCAGCACAGAGTCAGTGCCCTAAACAGAGAAGAGTGCAAATATCCTTGTTATAAATATTGAACAAGCCAGTAAAGAGACAGTGCCCTAAACTGAGGAGAGTGTAAATATCCTGGCTAGGTATATTCAACCAACCAGCACAGACTCAGTGCCCTAAACTGAGGAGAGTGTTAATCTCCTGGTTATATATATTTAACCAGCCAGCACAGATTCACTGCCCGAAACTGAGGAGAGAGAAAATCCCCAGGTTATATATACTTAACCAGCCAGCATAGAGTCAGTGCTCGAACTGAGGAGAGTGTCAATCTCCTGGTTATGTATTTTCAACCAGCAAGCACAGTCAGTGTTCTAAACTGAGGAGAGTGTAAATCTCCTGATTAAATATATTTCACCAGCCTGACATAGTCAGTGCCCTAAACTGAGAAAAGTGAAGATCTCCTGGTTATATATATTGAAACAGGGAGCGCAATGTCAGTGCGCTAAACTGAGGAGAGTGTAAATCTCCTGGTTATATATATTCAACTAGCCAGCACAGTGTCAGTGCCCTCAACTGAGGAGAGAGTAAATCTACTGGTTCTATATATTCAACCAGAAAGCACAGATTCAGTGTCCTAAACTGAGGAGAGGTGAAATCTCCTGGATTTATATATTTAAGCAGCAAGCATAGGGTCAGTGCCCTCAACTGAGGAGAGTGTAAATCTCCTGGTTATATATATTTAACCAGCCAGCGCAGACGTAGTACCCTAAACTGAGTAGAGTGCACATCTTTTGGTTGTATATGTTCAACCAGCCAGCACAGAGTCAGTGCCCTAAACTGAGGAGAGTGTAAATCTTCTGGTTATAGATATTTAACCAGCCAGCACGGAGTCAGTGTCCAAAACTGAGGAGAGTGTAAATCTCCTGGCTATATTTATTGAAACAGCCAGCACAGACTCGGTGCCCTAAACGGAGGAGAGTGTTAATCTCCTGGTTATATATATTTAACTAGCCCCCCCAGATCCAATGCCCTAAACTGAGGAGAGGGAAAATCCCCAGGTTATATATATTTAACCAGCGAGGACAGAGACAGTGCCCTCAACTAAGGACAGTGTAAATCTCCTGGTTATATATACTTAACCAGCCAGCACAGAGTCAGTGCCCGAAACTGAGGAGAGTGTCAATCTCCTGGTTATATATATTTAACCAGCCTGACATAGTCAGTGCCCTAAACTGAGAAAAGTGAAGATGTCCTGGTTATATATATTGAAACAGGGAGTGCAATGTCAGTGCGCTAAACTGAGGAGAGTGTAAATCTCCTGGTTATATATATTCAATCAGCCAGCACAGTGCCAGTGCCCTCAACGGAGGAGAGAGTAAATCTACTGGTTCTATATATTCAACCAGAAAGCACAGATTCAGTGTCCTAAACTGAGGAGAGGTGAAATCTCCTGGATTTATATATTTAAGCAGCAAGCAGTGCCCTCAACTGAGGAGAGTGTACATCTCCTTGTTATATATATTAAACCAACCAGCACAGAGTCAGTGCCCAAAACTGAGGAGAGTGTAAGTCTCCTGGGTATATATATTTAACCATCGTGACATAGTCAGCTCTCTAAACTGAGGAGATTGTAAATCTCCTGGTTATGTATATTTAACCAGCCAGCACAGTGTCAGTGCCCTAAAATGAGGACAGTGTAAATCTCCTCGTTATTTATATTAAAGCAGCCAGCACAGAGTCAGTGCCATAAACTAAGGACAGTGTACATCTGCTATTTATATATATTTAACCAGCCAGCAAAGAGTCAGTTCCCTAAACTGAAGAGAGTATAAATCTCCTGGTTATGTATTTATTTAAACAGCAAGTTCAGTGTCATTGCCTTAAGCTGAGGAGAGTGTAAATCTCCTGGTTGTATATATTTAACCAGCCAGCGCAGAATTAGTGCCCTAAACTGAGTAGAATGCAAATCTTTTGGTTATATATGTTCAACCAGCCAGCACAGAGTCAGTGCCCTAAACTGACGAGAGTGTAGATCTCCGGGTTATAAATATTTCCCCAGCCAGCACAGAGTCAGTGCCCTAAACTGAGGAGATTGTAAATCTCCTGGCGAAATTCATTGAAACAGACAGCACAGACTCAGTGCCCTAAACTGAGAAGAGGGAAAATCTTCTGGTTATATATATTTGACCAGTCAGCACAGAGTCATTGCCCTAAACTGAGGAGAGTGTAAATATCCTGGTTATAAATATTTAACAAGCCAGTACAGACTCAGTGCCCTAAACTGAGGAGAGAGTTAATCTCCTGGTTATATATAATTAACCAGCCAGCACAGAGTCAGTGCCCTAAACGGAGGAGAGTGATAATCTCCTGGTTATATATATTCAACTAGCCCCCACAGATCCAATGCCCTAAACTGAGGAGAGGGAAAATCCCCAGGTTATATATATTTAACCAGCGAGGACAGAGACAATGCCCTCAAATAAGGAGAGTGTAAATCTCCTGGTTATATATATTTAACCAGCCAGTAAAGAGTCGGCGGCCTAAACTGAGGAGAGTGTAAATTTCCTGGCTTGATATATTCAACCAGTCAGCACAGACTCAGTGCCCTAAACTGAGAAGAGGGAAAATCTTCTGGTTATATATATTTGACCAGCCAGCACAGAGTCATTGCCCTAAACTGAGGAGAGTGTAAATCTCCTGGTTATATATAATTAACCAGCCAGCACAGAGTCAGTGCCCTAAATTGAGGAGAGTGCACATCTCCTGTTTATATATATTTAACCAGCCAGCACAGTGTCATTGCCTTAAACTGAGGAGCGGGTAAATGTCATGGTTGTATATATTTAACCAGCCAGCGCAGAGTCTGTGCCCAAAACTGAGGAGAGTGTAAACCTCCTGGTTATATATGTATTTAACCAGCAAGCGCAGAGTCAATGCCCGAAACAGAGAAGAGTGCAAATCTCCTGGTTATATATATTTACCCAGACAGCACAGAGTAAGTGCTCGAAACTGAGAAGAGTGCAAATCTCCTGGTTATATATATTTAACCAGACATCACACAGTCAGTGCGCTAAACTGAGGAAAGTGTAAATCTCCTGGTTATATATCTTTAACCTGCCAGCAGAGTCAGTGCCCTAAACTGAGGACAGTGTAAATATTCTGTTTATATATATTTATACAGTCAGCGCAGAGTCAGTACCCAAAACAGAGGAGAGGGTAAATCTACAGGCAATATATATTCAACCAGCCAGTATTGATTCAGTGCCGTAAACTGAGGAGAGTGCAAATCTCCTGGTTATAAATATTTAACCAGCCAGCACAGAATCAGTGCCCTAAACTGAATCGAGTGTATATCTTTTGGTTAGACATATTCAACCAGCCAGCACAGAGTCAGTCCCCTAAACTGAGGAAAGTGTCAATCTCCTGGTTGTATATCTTTAACCAGCCAGCACAGAGTCAGTGCCCGAAACTGAGGAGAGGGTAAGTCTCCTGATTATATATATTTAACGAGCCTGGACAAAGTCAGTGCCCTAACTTAAGGACAGTGTAAATCCCCTGATTATATATATTTAACCAGCCAGCACGGAAACAGTGTCCAAAACTGAGGAGAGTGTCAGTCTCCTGGTAATAAATATTTACCCAGCCTGCACATAGTCAGTGCCCAAAACTGGGGAGAGTGTAAATTTCCTGGTTATATATACTCAACCAGCCAGAACAGATTCAGTGCCCTAAACAGAAGAGAGGGTTAAATCACGTGGTTAAATATATGTAACCAGCCTGCACAGAGTCAGTGCCCTAAACTGAGGAGAGAGTAAATCTCCTGGTTATATATATTCAACCAGCCAGCGCAGAATCAGTGCCCGAAACTGAGGAGAGAGTAAATCTCCTGGTTATATATATTCAACCAGCCAGCACAGAGTCAGTGCCCGAAACTGAGGAGAGTGTAAATCTCCTGGTTATATATATTCAACCAGCCAGCACAGAGTCAGTGCCCGAAACTGAGGAGAGAGTAAATCTCCTGGTTATATATATTCAACCAGCCAGCACAGAGTCAGTGCCCGAAACTGAGGAGAGAGTAAATCTCCTGGTTATATATATTCAACCAGCCAGCACAGAGTCAGTGCCCTAAACTGAGGAGAGAGTAAATCTCCTGGTTATATATATTCAACCAGCCAGCACAGAGTCAGTGCCCTAAACTGAGGAGAGAGTAAATCTCCTGGTTATATATATTCAACCAGCCAGCACAGAGTCAGTGCCCTAAACTGAGGAGAGAGTAAATCTCCTGGTTATATATATTCAACCAGCCAGCGCAGAATCAGTGCCCGAAACTGAGGAGAGAGTAAATCTCCTGGTTATATATATTCAACCAGCCAGCACAGAGTCAGTGCCCTAAACTGAGGAGAGAGTAAATCTCCTGGTTATATATATTCAACCAGCCAGCACAGAGTCAGTGCCCGAAACTGAGGAGAGAGTAAATCTCCTGGTTATATATATTCAACCAGCCAGCACAGAGTCAGTGCCCGAAACTGAGGAGAGAGTAAATCTCCTGGTTATATATATTCAACCAGCCAGCACAGAGTCAGTGCCCTAAACTGAAGAGAGGGTAAATCTCGTGGTTATATATATTTAACCAGTCAGCACAGAGTCAGTGCCGAAACTGAGGAGAGCGTAAATCCCCTGGTTAAAAATATTTAAACAGCCAGCACAGAGTCTGTACCCTAAAATGAGGAGAGGGTACATCTTCTGGTTTTATATATTTAACTAGCCAGCACATAGTCAGTGCCCTAACCTGAGGAGAGGGTAAATCCCCTGGTTATATATATTTAACCAGCCAGCACAGAGTCATTGCCCCCAACTGAGGAGAGTGTAAATCTCCTGGTTATATATATTCAACCAGCGAGCAGAGATTCAGTGCCCTAAACTGAGGAGAGTGTAAATCTCCTGGTTATATATATTTAACCAGCCAGCACAGATTCAATGCCCTAAACTGAGGAGAGTGTAAATCTCCTGGCAGTATAGAATTAACCAGCCAGGACAGAGACAGTGCCCTAAGCTAAGGACAGTGTAAATCTCCTGGTTATATATATTTAACCAGCCAGCACAGAGTCAGTGCCCTAAGCTAAGGACAGTGTAAATCTCCTGGTTATATATATTTAACCAGCCAGCACAGAGTCAGTGCCCTAAGCTGAGGAGAGTGTAAATCTCCTGGTTATATATATTTAACCAGCCAGCACAGATTCAGTGCCCTGAACTGAGGAGAGTGTAAATCTCCTGGTTATATATTTTTAACCAGCCAAGAGAGAGTCAGTGCCCTAAACTGAGGAGATTGTAAATCTCCTGGCGAAATTCATTGAAACAGACAGCACAGACTCAGTGCCCTAAACTGAGAAGAGGGAAAATCTTCTGGTTATATATATTTGACCAGTCAGCACAGAGTCATTGCCCTAAACTGAGGAGAGTGTAAATATCCTGGTTATAAATATTTAACAAGCCAGTACAGACTCAGTGCCCTAAACTGAGGAGAGAGTTAATCTCCTGGTTATATATAATTAACCAGCCAGCACAGAGTCAGTGCCCTAAACGGAGGAGAGTGATAATCTCCTGGTTATATATATTCAACTAGCCCCCACAGATCCAATGCCCTAAACTGAGGAGAGGGAAAATCCCCAGGTTATATATATTTAACCAGCGAGGACAGAGACAATGCCCTCAAATAAGGAGAGTGTAAATCTCCTGGTTATATATATTTAACCAGCCAGTAAAGAGTCGGCGGCCTAAACTGAGGAGAGTGTAAATTTCCTGGCTTGATATATTCAACCAGTCAGCACAGACTCAGTGCCCTAAACTGAGAAGAGGGAAAATCTTCTGGTTATATATATTTGACCAGCCAGCACAGAGTCATTGCCCTAAACTGAGGAGAGTGTAAATCTCCTGGTTATATATAATTAACCAGCCAGCACAGAGTCAGTGCCCTAAATTGAGGAGAGTGCACATCTCCTGTTTATATATATTTAACCAGCCAGCACAGTGTCAGAGCCCTAAACTGAAGAGAGTATAAATCTCCTGGTTATATATATTTAACCAGCCAGCACAGAGTCATTGCCTTAAACTGAGGAGCGGGTAAATGTCATGGTTGTATATATTTAACCAGCCAGCGCAGAGTCTGTGCCCAAAACTGAGGAGAGTGTAAACCTCCTGGTTATATATGTATTTAACCAGCAAGCGCAGAGTCAATGCCCGAAACAGAGAAGAGTGCAAATCTCCTGGTTATATATATTTACCCAGACAGCACAGAGTAAGTGCTCGAAACTGAGAAGAGTGCAAATCTCCTGGTTATATATCTTTAACCTGCCAGCAGAGTCAGTGCCCTAAACTGAGGACAGTGTAAATATTCTGTTTATATATATTTATACAGTCAGCGCAGAGTCAGTACCCAAAACAGAGGAGAGGGTAAATCTACAGGCAATATATATTCAACCAGCCAGTATTGATTCAGTGCCGTAAACTGAGGAGAGTGCAAATCTCCTGGTTATAAATATTTAACCAGCCAGCACAGAATCAGTGCCCTAAACTGAATCGAGTGTATATCTTTTGGTTAGACATATTCAACCAGCCAGCACAGAGTCAGTCCCCTAAACTGAGGAAAGTGTCAATCTCCTGGTTGTATATCTTTAACCAGCCAGCACAGAGTCAGTGCCCGAAACTGAGGAGAGGGTAAGTCTCCTGATTATATATATTTAACGAGCCTGGACAAAGTCAGTGCCCTAACTTAAGGACAGTGTAAATCCCCTGATTATATATATTTAACCAGCCAGCACGGAAACAGTGTCCAAAACTGAGGAGAGTGTCAGTCTCCTGGTAATAAATATTTACCCAGCCTGCACATAGTCAGTGCCCAAAACTGGGGAGAGTGTAAATTTCCTGGTTATATATACTCAACCAGCCAGAACAGATTCAGTGCCCTAAACAGAAGAGAGGGTTAAATCACGTGGTTAAATATATGTAACCAGCCTGCACAGAGTCAGTGCCCTAAACTGAGGAGAGAGTAAATCTCCTGGTTATATATATTCAACCAGCCAGCGCAGAATCAGTGCCCGAAACTGAGGAGAGAGTAAATCTCCTGGTTATATATATTCAACCAGCCAGCACAGAGTCAGTGCCCGAAACTGAGGAGAGTGTAAATCTCCTGGTTATATATATTCAACCAGCCAGCACAGAGTCAGTGCCCGAAACTGAGGAGAGAGTAAATCTCCTGGTTATATATATTCAACCAGCCAGCACAGAGTCAGTGCCCGAAACTGAGGAGAGAGTAAATCTCCTGGTTATATATATTCAACCAGCCAGTACAGAGTCAGTGCCCTAAACTGAGGAGAGAGTAAATCTCCTGGTTATATATATTCAACCAGCCAGCACAGAGTCAGTGCCCTAAACTGAGGAGAGAGTAAATCTCCTGGTTATATATATTCAACCAGCCAGCACAGAGTCAGTGCCCTAAACTGAGGAGAGAGTAAATCTCCTGGTTATATATATTCAACCAGCCAGCGCAGAATCAGTGCCCGAAACTGAGGAGAGAGTAAATCTCCTGGTTATATATATTCAACCAGCCAGCACAGAGTCAGTGCCCTAAACTGAGGAGAGAGTAAATCTCCTGGTTATATATATTCAACCAGCCAGCACAGAGTCAGTGCCCGAAACTGAGGAGAGAGTAAATCTCCTGGTTATATATATTCAACCAGCCAGCACAGAGTCAGTGCCCGAAACTGAGGAGAGAGTAAATCCCCTGGTTATATATATTCAACCAGCCAGCACAGAGTCAGTGCCCTAAACTGAAGAGAGGGTAAATCTCGTGGTTATATATATTTAACCAGCCAGCACAGAGTCAGTGCCGAAACTGAGGAGAGCGTAAATCCCCTGGTTAAAAATATTTAAACAGCCAGCACAGAGTCTGTACCCTAAAATGAGGAGAGGGTACATCTTCTGGTTTTATATATTTAACTAGCCAGCACATAGTCAGTGCCCTAACCTGAGGAGAGGGTAAATCCCCTGGTTATATATATTTAACCAGCCAGCACAGAGTCATTGCCCCCAACTGAGGAGAGTGTAAATCTCCTGGTTATATATATTCAACCAGCGAGCAGAGATTCAGTGCCCTAAACTGAGGAGAGTGTAAATCTCCTGGTTATATATATTTAACCAGCCAGCACAGATTCAATGCCCTAAACTGAGGAGAGTGTAAATCTCCTGGCAGTATAGAATTAACCAGCCAGGACAGAGACAGTGCCCTAAGCTAAGGACAGTGTAAATCTCCTGGTTATATATATTTAACCAGCCAGCACAGAGTCAGTGCCCTAAGCTAAGGACAGTGTAAATCTCCTGGTTATATATATTTAACCAGCCAGCACAGAGTCAGTGCCCTAAGCTGAGGAGAGTGTAAATCTCCTGGTTATATATATTTAACCAGCCAGCACAGATTCAGTGCCCTGAACTGAGGAGAGTGTAAATCTCCTGGTTATATTTTTTTAACCAGCCAAGACAGAGTCAGTGCCCTAAACTGAGGAGATTGTAAATCTACTGGCTCGATATATTCAACCAGCCAGAACAGATTCAGTGCCCTAAACTGAGGAAAGGGTAAATCTCCTGGTTATATATATTTAACCAGCCAACACAGAGTCATTGTCCTAAACTGTTGAGAGTGTAAATCTCCTGGTTATGTATATTTATCCAGCCAGCATCGACTCAGTGCCCTTAACAAAGGAGAGGTTAAATCTCCTGGTTATATATCTTTAAACAGCCAGCACGGAGTCAGTGCCCTAAAGTGGTAGAGGGTAAATCTTCTCGTTATATATTTTAAAACAGCCAGCACATAGAAACTGCCCGAAACTGAGGAGAGTGGTAATCTCCTGGTTATATACATTTAACCAACCAGTGCAGAGTCAGTGCCCTAAACTGAGGAGTGTGTAAATCTGCTGGTAAAAAATTTTTAATCAGCCAGCACAGATTCTGTGGCCTAAACTGAGTGGAGGGTAAATCTGCTGGTTATATATATATTGAACAGAGTCAGTGCCCGAAAATGTGCAGAGCGTAAATCTCCTGGTTAAAAATATTTAAACAGCCAGCACAGAATCAGTGCCGTAAAGTTGGAGAGGGGAAATCTTCTCGTTATATATATTTAAACTGCCATCACAGAGTCAGTGCCTTAAACTGAGGAGCTGGTAAATGTCCTGGTTATATATATTTAACCAGCCAGGACAGAGACAGTGCCCTAAACTAAGGACAGTGTAAATCTCCTGGTTATATATTTTTAACCAGACAGCATAGACTCAGTGCCCTAAACTGAGGAGAGGTTAAATCTCCTGGTTATATATATTTAACCAGCCAGCACAGAGTCAGTGCCTTAAACTGAGGAGCGGGTAAATGTCATGGTTGTATATATTTAACCAGCCAGCGCAGAGTCTGTGCCCTAAACTGGGGAGAGGGTAAATCTGCTGATTATCTATATATTTAACCGGCCAGCACAGAGTCAGTGCCCTAAACTGAGGATAGTGTAAATCTCCTGGTTATATATAATTAACCAGCCATCACAGAGACAGTGGCCAAAACTGAGGAGAGTGTAAATCCCCTGGTTATAGATATTCAACCAGCAAGCACAGATTCAGTGCTCGAAACGAAGGAGAGTGTAAATCTCCAGGTTATATAGAATTAACCAGCCAGCACGGAGTCAGTGCCCTAAACTAAGGACAGTGTAAATCTCCTTGTTATATATTTTTAACCAGCCAAGACAGAGTGAGTGCCCTAAACTGAGGAGATTGTAAATCTCCTGGTTGTATATATTTAAACAGCCAGCACAGACTCAGTGCCCTAAACTGTGGATGGCGTAAATCTCCTGGTTATATATTTTTAAGCAGCCAGCACAGCGTAAGTGCCCTGAACTGAGGAGAGAGTAAATCTCCTGGTTATATATATTCAACCAGAAAGCACAGAGTCAGTGTCCTAAACTGTGGAGAGGGGAAATCTCCTGGATATATATATTCAACCAGCCAGCACAGAGTCAGTGCCCTAAACTGAAGAGAGTGTAAATCTCCTGGTTATATATATTTAACCAGCAAGCACAGATTCAGTGCCCTAAACTGAGGAGAGGGTAAATCTGCTGGTTATATATATATTTATCCAGCCAGCACAGAGTCAGTGCCCAAAACTGAGGAGAGCATATGTCTCCTGGTTAAAAATATTTAAACAGCCAGCGCAGAGTCAGTTCCCTAAAGTAGTAGAGGGGAAATCTTCTCGTTATATATAATTAAATATCCAGCACAGAGTCAGTGCCCTAAACTGAGGAGAGGGGAAATATCCTGGTTATATCTATTTAACCAGCCAGCACAGATTCAGTGCCCTAAACTGAGGAGAGTGTAAATCTCTAGGTGATATATATTTAACCAGCCAACGCAGAATCAGTGCCCTAAATTGAGAAAACTGTAAAATTTTGGTTATATATATATTTAACCATCCAGCACAGAGTCAGTCCCCTAAACGGAGGAGTGTGTAAATCTCCTGGTTATGTTTCTTTAAACGGCCAGTACAGATTCAGTGCTAAAAACTGAGGAGATGTAAAATCTCCTGGTTATATATATTTAACCAGACAGCACAGATTCAGTGCCCTAAACTGAGGAGAGGGTAAATCTCCTGGTTATATATAATTAAACAGCCAGCGCAGAGTCAGTGCCCAAAACAGAGGAGAGTGTAAATCTCCAGGTTATATGTATTCAACCAGCCAGCACGGACTCAGTGCCCTAAACTGAGGAGAGTGTAAATCTCCAGGTTATATATATTTAACCAGTCAGCACAGAGTCAGTGCCTGAAACTGAGGAGAGCGTAAATCTCCTAGTTAAAAATATTTAAACAGCCAGCAGAGTCAGTGCCCTAATGTGGTAGAGGCGTAATCTTCTCGTTATATATTTTTAAACAGCCAGCACAGAGTCAGTGCCCTAAACTGAGGAAAGTGTAAATCTCCTGGTTATTTATATTTAACCAGCCAGCACGGAGACAGTGCCCAAAATTGAGAAGACTGTAAATCTTTTGGTTATATATATTTAACCATCCAGCACAGAGTCAGTCCCCTAAACGGCGGAGAGTGTAAATCTCCTGGTTATGTATCTTTAAACAGCCAGTACAGATTCAGTGCTCTAAACTGAGGAGAGGGTAAATCTCCTGGTTACGTATATTATAAACAGCCAGCTCAGAGGCATTGCCCTAAACTGAGGAGAGTGTAAATTTCCTGGTTATATATATTTAAACAGCCAGCGCAGTGTCAGTGCCCAAAACAGAGGAGAGTGTAAATCTCCTGGTATATATATATTCAACCAGCCAGCACGGACTCAGTGCCCTAAACTGAGGAGAGCGTAAATCTCCTTGTTAAAAATATTTAAACAGCCAGCAGAGTCAGTGCCCTAATGTGGTAGTGGGGTAATCGTCTCGTTATATATTTTTAAACAGCCAGCACAGAGTCAGTGCCCGAAACTGAGGAGAGTGTAAATCCCCTGGTTATATATATTCAACCAGCAAGCACAGAGTCAGTGCTCTAAACGAAGGAGAGTGTAAATCTCCAGGTTATATATAATTAACCAGCCAGCACGGAGTCAGTGCCCTAATCTACGGACAGTGTAAATCTCCTGGTTATATATTTTTATCCAGCCAAGACAGAGTGAGTGCCTTAACTGAGGAGATTGTAAATCTCCTGGCTATATATATTCAACCAGCCAGCACAGAGTCAGTGCCCTAAAATGAGGAGAGTGTAAATTTCCTGGTTATATATATTTAACCAGCAAGCACAGGTTCAGTGACCTAAACTGAGGAGAGTGCAAATTTCCTGTTTGTATATATTTAACCAGCCAGCATAGACTCAGTGCCCTAAACTGAAGAGAGGTTAAATCTTCTGGTTATGTATATTTAACCAGCCAGCACTGAGTCAGTGCCTTAAACTGAGGAGTGGGTAAATGTCCTGGTTGTATATATTTAACCAGCCAGCGCAGAGTCAGTGCCCTAAACTGAGGAGCGGGTAAATCTGCTGGTCATATATATATTTAACCAGCCAGCACAGAGTCAGTGCCCTTAACTGTGGACAGGGAAAATCTTCTGGTAATATATATTTAACCAGTCAGCACAGAGTCATTGCCCGAAACTGTGCATACATTAAAACTCCAGGTTAAAAGTATTTAAAGAGTCAGCACGGTGTCAGTGCCCTAAACTGAGGAGAGGGGTAATCTTCTGGTTATATATATTTAACCAGCCAGCACAGATTCAGTGACCTAAACTAAGGAGAGTGTGAATTTCCTGGTTACATCTTTTTAACCAGACAGCGCTGAATCAGTGCCCTAAATTGAGTAGATTGTAAATCTTTTGGTTATATATATTCAACCATTCAGCACAGAGTCAGTGCCCTAAACTGAAGGGAGTGTAAATCTCCTGGTTATATGTCTTTAACCGGCCAGTACAGATTCAGTGCCATAAACTGAGGATAGTGTAATCTCCTGGTTATTTTTATTTAACGAGCCAACATATACTCAGTTCCCTAAACTGAGGAGAGGTTAAATCTCCTGGTTATATATATTAAACCAGCCAGCACGGTGTCAGTGCCCTAAACTAAGGACAGTGTAAATCTCCTGGTTATATGTATTTAACCAGCCAGGACAGAGACATTGCACTAAACTAAGGACCGTGTAAATCTCCTGGTTATATATATTTATCCAGCCAGCGCAGATTCAGTGCCCTAAAGTGGTAGAGGGGAAATCTTCTCGTTATATATATTTAAACATCCAGCACAGAGCCAGTGCCCTAAACTGAGGAGAGCGTAAATCTGCTGGTTAAAAATATTTAACCAGTCAGCACAGAGTCAGTGCCCTAAACTGAGGAGAGGGGTAATCTTCTGGTTATATCTATTTAACCAGCCAGCACAGATTCAGTGCACTAAACTGAGGAGAGAGTAAATCATCTGGTTATATAAATTTAACCAGCCAGCACAGAGTCATTGCCCTAAACTGAGGAGAGTGCAAATCTCCTGGTTATGTATATTTAACCAGCAGGCGCAGAGTCAGTGCCCTAAACTGAGGAGAGTGTAAATCTCCTGGTGATATATATTTAACCAGCCAGCACAGAGTGATTGCCCTAAACTGAGGAGAGTGTGAATCTCCTGGTTAAATATATTTAAACAGCTAGCACAGACTCAATGGCCTAAACTAAGGAGAGCGTAAATCTCCTGATTATATATAGTTAACCAGCCAGCATAGATTCAGTGCCCAAAACTGAGGAGAGTGTAAGTCTCCTGGTTATATATATTTAACCGGCCAGGACAGAGACAGTGCCCTAAACTGAGGAGAGCGTAAATCACGTGGTTAAAAATATTTAAACAGCCAGCACCCAGTCAGTGCCCTAAACTGAGGAGAGGGGAAATATCCTGGTAATATATATTTATACAACCATCACTAAGTCAGTGCCCTAATATGAGGAGAGTGGAAATCTCCTGGGCATATACAATTAACCAGCCAGCACAGAGTCATTGCCTGAAAATGAGGCGAGTGTAAATCTCCTGGTTATATATATTCAACCAGCCAGCACAGAGTCAGTGCCCTAAACTGAGGAGAGTGTAAATCTCCACGTTATATATATTACACCAGCCAGCACAGAATCAGTGCCCTAAACTAAGGAGAGTGTCAATCAGAATCAGTGCCCTAAACTGAGGAGAGTGTAAATCTCCTGGTTATATATATTTAACCAGCCAGCACAGAGTCATTGCCCCAAACTGTGTCGAGTGCAATTCTTCCAGTTGTATATATTTTACCAGCAGGCGCAGAGTCAGTGCCTGAAACTTAGGAGAGTGTATATCTCGTGTTTAGAAACATTTAACCACATAGCACTGACTCAGTGCCATAAAATGAAGAGAGTGTAAATCTCCTGGTTATATATATTTAACCAGCCAGCACAGAATCATTGCTCTAAACTGAGGAGAATGCAAACCTCCTGGTTTTATATATTTAAACAGCCAGCACAGAGTCACAGTCCAAAACTGAGGAGGGTGTAAAACTCGTGGTTATATATATTTTAACAGCCAGCGCAGAGTCAGAGCCCGAAAGTTAGGAAAGTGTAAATCTCCTGGTTATATACATTTAATCAGCCAGAACAGAGTCAGTGCCCTCAACTGAAGAGAGTGTTAATCTCCTGGTTATGTATATTTAAACAGCCAGCACAGCGTAAATGCCCGAAACAGAGGAGATTGTAAATCCCCTGGTTATATATATTACACCAGCCAGCACAGAGTCAGTGCCCTAAACTGAGGAGAGAGTTAATCCACTGGTTATATATGTTTAACCAGCCAGCACAGCGTAAATGCCCTAAACTGAGGAGAGTGTAAATCTCCTGGTTATATATATTTAACCGGAAGGGACAGAGTCAGTGCACTAAACTGAGGAGAAGGTAAATCTCCTAGTTATATATATTTAACCAGCCAGCACAGACTCAGTGCCCTAAACTGAGCAGACTGTAAATCTCCTTGTTATATATTTTTAACCAGCCAGCACAGCGTAAGTGCCCTGAACTGAGGAGAGAGTAAATCTCCTGGTTATACATATTGAACAAGCCAGTATAGAGTCATTGCCCCAAACTGTGTAGAGTGCAAATCTCCCGGTTATATATATTTTACAATCAGGCGCAGAGTCAGTTCCCGAAACTGAGGAGAGTGTAAATCTCCTGGTTAGATATATTTAACCAGCAACCGTAGAGTAAGTGCCCGAAACTGAGGAGAGTGTAAATCTCCAGGTTATATATATTCAACAAGAAAGCACAGAGTCATGTCCTAAACTGGGAAAAGGGAAAATCTCCTGGTTATATATATTTAACCAGCCAGCACGGAGTCAGTGCCCTAAACTGAGGAGAGTGTAAATCTCCTGGTAAAATATATTTAAACAGCCAGCACAGAGTCAGTGCCCTAAACTGAGGAGAGCGTAAATCTCCTGGTTATATATATTTAACCAGCCAGCACAGAGTCAGTGCCCGAAACTAAGGACAGTGCAAATCTCCTGGCTATATGCATGCAACCAGCCAGCACGGCCTCAGTGCCCTAAACTGTGAAGATTTATAAATCTCATGGTTATATATATAATTAACCAGCCAGCACAGAGTCATTGCCCTAAACTGAAAAGAGCGTAAATCTCCTGGTTATATATATTTAAATAGCCAGCACAGTTTTAGTGCCCTTAACTGAGGAGAGGGTAAATCTCCTGGTTATGAAAATATATATAACCAGCCAGCACAGAATCATTGCTCTAAACTGAAGAGAGTGAAAATCTCCTGGTTATATATATTTAAATAGCCAGCACAGTTTCAGTGCCCTTAACTGAGGAGAGGGTAAGTCTCCTGGTGATATATATTTTAGCAGCCAGCACAGACACAGTGACCGAAACTGAGGAGAGTGTAAATCTCCTGGTTATATATATTTAAACAGCCAGCACCAAGTCAGTGTCCAATTCTGAGGAGAGTTTAAATCTCCTGGTTGTATATATTTAAACAGCCAGCACAGACTCAGTGCTCTAAACTGAGGATGGCGTAAATCTCCTGGTTATATATTGTTAAGCAGCCAGCACAGCGTAAGTGCCCTGAACTGAGGAGAGAGTAAATCTCCTGGTTATATATATTTAACCAGCCAGCACAGAGTCATTGCCCGAAATTGAGGAGAGTGTAAATCTCCTGGTTATATATATTTAAACAGCCAGCACAGAATCAGTGCCCGAAACTGAGGAGAGTGTAAATCTCCTGGTTATATATATTCAACCAGAAAGCACAGAGTCAGTGCCCTAAACTGAGGAGAGGGGAAATCTCCTAGTTATATATATTCAACCAGAAAGCACAGAGTCAGTGTCCTTAACTGTGGAGAGGGGAAATCTCCTGGTTATATATATTCAACCAGCCAGCACAGAGTCAGTGCCCTAAACTGAGGAGAGCGTAAATCTTCTTGCTATCGATAATCAACCAGCCAGCACGGACTCATTGCCCTAAACTGAGGAGATTTATAAATCTCCTGGTTATGTATATATATATATGAAAAAGCCAGCACGGAGTCATTGCCCTAAAATGAAGAGAGTGAAAATCTCCTGGTTATATATATTTAACCAGCCAGCACAGAGTCAGTGCCCGAAACTAAGGACAGTGCAAATATCCTGGCTATATGCAGGCAACCAGCCAGCCCGGACACAGTGCCCTAAACCGTGGAGATTTATAAATCTCATGGTTATATATATAATTAACCAGCCAGCACAGAGTCATTACCCTAAACTGAAAAGAGCGTAAATCTCCTGGTTATATATATTTAAACAGCCAGCACAGTTTCAGTGCCCTTAACTGAGGAGAGGGTAAATCTCCTGGTGATATATATTTTAGCAGCCAGCACAGAGTCATTGCCCTAAACTGTGGAGGGTGTAAATCTTCTGGTTATATTTATTTAACAAGACAACACAGAGTTAGTGCCCTAAACTGAGGAGAGTGTAATTCTCCTGGTTATATATATGACACCAGCCAGCACAGAGTCAGTGCCCTAAACTGAGGAGAGAGTTAATCCACTGGTTATATATATTTAACCAGCCAGCATAGAGTCAGTGTCCAAAACTGAGGAGAGTGTAAATCTCCTGGTTATATATATTTAAATAGCCAGAACACTTCCAGTGCCCTAAACTGTGGAGAGTTTAAATCTCCTGGTTGTATATATTTAAACAGCCAGCACAGACTCAGTGCCTTAAACTGAGGAGAGTATAAATCTCCTGGTTCTATCTATATAAACAGCCAGCACAGAGTCAGTTCCTTAAACTGAGGAGAGTGTAAGTCTCCTGGTTATATATATTTAACCAGCCAGCATAGAGTCAGTGTCCAAAACTGAGGAGAGTGTAAATCTCCTGGTTATATATATTTAAATAGCCAGCACAGACTCAGTGCCCGAAACTGAGGAGAGTGTAAATCTCCTGGTTATATATATTTAACCAGCAGGGTCAGAGTCAGTGCCCTAGTTTGAGGAGAGTGTAATTCTCCTGGTTATATATATTTAGCCAGCCAGCACAGACTCAGTGCCGTAAACAAAGGAGAGTGTAGATCAGACTGAGTGCCCTAAACAGAAGAGAGTGTAAATCTCCTGGTTATATCCATTTAACCAGCCAGCACAGAGTCAGTGCCGAAAACTGAGGATGGCGTAAATCTCATGGTTATATATTTGTAAACAGCCAGCACAGCGTAAGTGCCCTGAATTGAGGAGAGTGTAAATCTCCTGGTTATATATATTCAACCAGCCAGCACAGAGTCAGTGCCCTAAACTGAGGAGAACGTAAATCTCCTGGTTATATATATTCAACCAGCCAGCACAGAGTCAGTTCCCTAAACTGAGGAGAGCGTAAATCTCCTTGCGATCTATAATCAACCTGCCAGCACGGACTCAGTGCCCTAAACTGAGGAGAGAGTTAATCCACTGGTTATATATATTTAACCAGCCAGCATAGAGTCAGTGTCCAAAACTGAGGAGAGTGTAAATCTCCTGGTTATATATATTTAAATAGCCAGAACACTTCCAGTGCCCTAAACTGTGGAGAGTTTAAATCTCCTGGTTGTATATATTTAAACAGCCAGCACAGACTCAGTGCCTTAAACTGAGGAGAGTATAAATCTCCTGGTTCTATCTATATAAACAGCCAGCACAGAGTCAGTTCCTTAAACTGAGGAGAGTGTAAGTCTCCTGGTTATATATATTTAACCAGCTAGCATAGAGTCAGTGTCCAAAACTGAGGAGAGTGTAAATCTCCTGGTTATATATATTTAAATAGCCAGCACAGACTCAGTGCCCGAAACTGAGGAGAGTGTAAATCTCCTGGTTATATATATTTAACCAGCAGGGTCAGAGTCAGTGCCCTAGTTTGAGGAGAGTGTAATTCTCCTGGTTATATATATTTAGCCAGCCAGCACAGACTCAGTGCCGTAAACTAAGGAGAGTGTAGATCAGACTGAGTGCCCTAAACAGAAGAGAGTGTAAATCTCCTGGTTATATCCATTTAACCAGCCAGCACAGAGTCAGTGCCGAAAACTGAGGATGGCGTAAATCTCATGGTTATATATTTGTAAACAGCCAGCACAGCGTAAGTGCCCTGAATTGAGGAGAGTGTAAATCTCCTGGTTATATATATTCAACCAGCCAGCACAGAGTCAGTGCCCTAAACTGAGGAGAGCATAAATCTCCTGGTTATATATATTCAACCAGCCAGCACAGAGTCAGTTCCCTAAACTGAGGAGAGCGTAAATCTCCTTGCGATCGATAATCAACCAGCCAGCACGGACTCAGTGCCCTAAACTGAGGAGATTTATAAATCTCCTGGTTATGTATATATATATATATGAGTCAGTGCCCGAAACTAAGGACAGTGCAAATCTCCTGGCTATATGCATGCAACCAGCCAGCACGGACTCAGTGCCCTAAACTGTGGAGATTTATAAATCTCATGGTTATATATATAATTAACCAGCCAGCACAGAGTCATTGCCCTAAACTGAAAAGAGCGTAAATCTCCTGGTTATATATATTTAAACAGCCAGCACAGTTTCAGTGCCCTAAACTGAGGGTAGTTTAAATCTCCTGGTTGTATATATTTCAACAGCCAGCACAGACTCAGTGCCCGAAACTGAGGAGAGTGTAAATCTCCTGGTTATATCTGTTTAACCAGCCAGCACAGACTCAGTGCCCTAAACTGAGGAGAGTGTAAATATCATGGTTATATATATTTAACCAGCAGGGTCAGAGTCAGTGCCCTAGACTGAGGAGAGTGTAATTGTCCTGGTTATATATATTTAGCCAGACAGCACAGACTCAGTGCCCTAAACTGAGAAGAGTGTAAATCTCCTGGTTATATATATTTAACCAGCCAGCACAGAGTCATTGCCCCAAACTGTGTCGAGTGCAATTCTTCCAGTTGTATATATTTTACCAGCAGGCGCAGAGTCAGTGCCTGAAACTTAGGAGAGTGTATATCTCGTGTTTAGAAACATTTAACCACATAGCACTGACTCAGTGCCATAAAATGAAGAGAGTGTAAATCTCCTGGTTATATATATTTAACCAGCCAGCACAGAATCATTGCTCTAAACTGAGGAGAATGCAAACCTCCTGGTTATATATATTTTAACAGCCAGCGCAGAGTCAGAGCCCGAAAGTTAGGAAAGTGTAAATCTCCTGGTTATATACATTTAACCAGCCAGAACAGAGTCAGTGCCCTCAACTGAAGAGACTGTTAATCTCCTGGTTATGTATATTTAAACAGCCAGCACAGCGTAAATGCCCGAAACTGAGGAGATTGTAAATCCCCTGGTTATATATATTACACCAGCCAGCACAGAGTCAGTGCCCTAAACTGAGGAGAGAGTTAATCCACTGGTTATATATGTTTAACCAGCCAGCACAGCGTAAATGCCCTAAACTGAGGAGAGTGTAAATCTCCTGGTTATATATATTTAACCAGCAGGGTCAGAGTCAGTGCCCTCGACTGAGGAGAGTGTAATTGTCCTGTTTATATATATTTAGCCAGACAGCACAGACTCAGTGCCCTAAACTGAGAAGAGGGTAAATCTCCTAGTTATATATATTTAACCAGCCAGCACAGAGTCAGTGTCCAAAACTGAGGAGAGTGAAAATCTCCTGGTTATATATAGGTAAAGAGCTAACACAGTTACACTACCCAAAACTGAGGAGAGTGTAAATCTCCTGGTTATATATACTTAACCAGACAACACAGAGTCAGTGCCCTAAACTGAGGAGAGTGTAAATCTCCTGGTTATATATATTTAAACAGCCAGCACAGCGTAAATGCCCTAAACTGAGGAGAGCGTTATTCAACTGGTTATATATATTTAGCCAGCCAGCACAGACTCAGTGCCCTAAACTGAGCAGACTGTAAATCTCCTTGTAATATATATTTAACCAGCCAGCACAGCGTAAGTGCCCTGAACTGAGGAGAGAGTAAATCTCCTGGTTATACATATTTAACAAGCCAGTATAGAGTCATTGCCCCAAACTGTGTAGAGTGCAAATCTCCCGGTTATATATATTTTACAATCAGGCGCAGAGTCAGTGCCCGAAACTGAGGAGAGTGTAAATCTCCTGGTTATACATATTTAACAAGCCAGTATAGAGTCATTGCCCCAAACTGTGTAGAGTGCAAATCTCCCGGTTATATATATTTTACAATCAGGCGCAGAGTCAGTGCCCGAAACTGAGGAGAGTGTAAATCTCCTGGTTAGATATATTTAACCAGCAAGCGTAGAGTAAGTGCCCTAAACTGAGGAGAGTGTAAATCTCCTGGTTATGTATATTTAAACAGCCAGCACAGCGTAAATGCCCGAAACTGAGGAGATTGTAAATCCCCTGGTTATATATATTACACCAGCCAGCACAGAGTCAGTGCCCTAAACTGAGGAGAGAGTTAATCCACTGATTATATATGTTTAACCAGCCAGCACAGCGTAAATGCCCTAAACTGAGGAGAGTGTAAATCTCCTGGTTATATATATTTAACCAGCAGGGTCAGAGTCAGTGCCCTAGACTGAGGAGAGTGTAATTGTCCTGTTTATATATATTTAGCCAGACAGCACAGACTCAGTGCCCTAAACTGAGAAGAGGGTAAATCTCCTAGTTATATATATTTAACCAGCCAGCACAAAGTCAGTGTCCAAAACTGAGGAGAGTGAAAATCTCCTGGTTATATATAGGTAAAGAGCTAACACAGTTACACTACCCAAAACTGAGGAGAGTGTAAATCTCCTGGTTATATATACTTAACCAGACAACACAGAGTCAGTGCCCTAAACTGAGGAGAGTGTAAATCTCCTGGTTATATATATTTAAACAGCCAGCACAGCGTAAATGCCCTAAACTGAGGAGAGCGTTATTCACCTGGTTATATATATTTAGCCAGCCAGCACAGACTCAGTGCCCTAAACTGAGCAGACTGTAAATCTCCTTGTAATATATATTTAACCAGCCAGCACAGCGTAAGTGCCCTGAACTGAGGAGAGAGTAAATCTCCTGGTTATACATATTTAACAAGCCAGTATAGAGTCATTGCCCCAAACTGTGTAGAGTGCAAATCTCCCGGTTATATATATTTTACAATCAGGCGCAGAGTCAGTGCCCGAAACTGAGGAGAGTGTAAATCTCCTGGTTAGATATATTTAACCAGCAACCGTAGAGTAAGTGCCCTAAACTGAGGAGAGTGTAAATCTCCTGGTTATATATATTTAAACAGCCAGCACAGAGTCAGTGCCCTAAACTGAGGAGAATGGACATCTTCTGGTTATATATATTTGACGAGCCAGCACGGAGTCAGTGCACTAAACTGAGGAGAGTGTAAATCTCCTGGTTATATATATTTGAACAGCCAGCACAGAGTCAGTGCCCTAAATTGTGGAGGGTGCAAATCTTCTGGTTATATATATTTAACCAGCCAGCACAGAGTCAGTGCCCGAAACTAAGGACAGTGTAAATCTCCTGGCTATATGCATGCAACCAGCCAGCACGGCCTCAGTGCCCTAAACTGTGGAGATTTATAAATCTCATGGTTATATATATAATTAACCAGCCAGCACAGAGTCATTGCCCTAAACTGAGGAGAGGGTAAATCTCCTGGTTATATATATTTAAATAGCCAGCACAGTTTCAGTGCCCTTAACTGAGGAGAGGGTAAATCTCTTGGTTATATCTATTTAACCAGACAGCATAGAGTAAGTGCCCTAAACTGAGGATAGTGTAAATCTCCTGGTTATATATTTATAAACAGCCAGTACAGCGTAAGTGCCATGAACTGAGGAGAGAATAAATCTCCTGGTTATATATATTTAACCAGCCAGCACAGAGTCAGTGCCCCAAACTGAGTAGAGTGCAAATCTCCTGGTTATATATCTGTAAACAGCCAGCACAGAGTCAGCGCCTGAAACTGAGGAGAGTGTAAATCTCCTGGTTATATATATTTAACCTGCAGGGTCAGAGTCAGTGCCCTAAACTGAGGACAGTGTTATTCTCTTGGTTATATATATTTAGCCAGCCAGCACAGAATCAGTGCCCTAAACTGAGGAGTGTGTAAATCAGACTCAGTGCCCTAAACTGAGGAGAGTGTAAATCTCCTGGTTATATATATTTAACCAGCCAACACAGACTCAGTGCCCTAAACTGAGGATGGCGTAAATCTCCGGTTTGTATATTTGTAAACAGCCAGCACAGCGTAAGTGCCCTGAACTGAGGAGACAGTAAATCTCCCGGTTATATATATTTTACCAGCAGGCGCAGAGCGAGTACCCGAAACTTAGGAGAGTGTAAATCTCGTGATTAGAAACATTTAACTACATAGCACTGACTTAGTGCCCTAAACTGAAGAGAGTGCAAATCTCCTGGTTATATATATTTAGCCAGCCAGCACAGAGTCAGTGTCCTAAACTGAGGAGAATGTAAATCTCCTGGTTATATATATTTAACCAGCCAGCACAGAATCATTGCTCTAAACTGAGGAGAATTTAAATCCCCTGGTTGTATATATTTAAACAGCCAGCACAGAGTCAGTGCCCTAAACTTAGGTGAGTGGAAATCTCCAGGTTATATATATTTAAACAGCCAGCACAGAGTCAGTGCCCTAAACTGCGGAGAGTGTAAATCTCCTTGTTATATACGTTTAAGCAGACAGCACAGAGTCAGTGGCCTATACGGAGGAGAGTGTAAATCTCCTGGTTATATATCTTTACCCAGCCAACACAGAGGAAGTGCCCTAAACTGAGGAGAGCGCAAATCTCCTGGTTATATATAGTGAAACAGTCAGCACAGAGGAAGTGCTCTAAACTGAGGAAATGGGAAATCTTTGTGTTATATATATTTAACCAGCCAGCACAGAGTCAGTGACCAAAAGTGAGGAGAGCGTAAATCTCCTGGTTTTATATATATTTAAATAGGAAGCGCAGATTCAGTGCACTAAACTGAGGAGAGGGTAATTCCCCTGGATACATATATTTAACCAGCCAGCACAGAGTCCTTGCACTTACCTGAGGCGTGTGTAAATCTCCTGGTTATATATATATAACCAGCCTGCACGGAGTCTGTGCCCTAAACAGAGGAGAGTGTATAACTCCTCGTTATATATTTATATAACCAGCCAGTACAGAGTCATTGCCCTAAACTGAGGAGAGGGTAAATCTGCTGGTTACAAATATTTAACCAGCCAGCACAGAGTCAGTGCCCTAAATGGAGGAGAGTGTAAATCATCTGGTTATACATATTTAACCAGACAGTGCACAGTCAGTCCCCTAAACTGAGGAGAGTGGAATTCACCTGGTTATATATATTTAACCCGCCAGCACAGAGTCATTGCACTAAACAGAGGAGAGTGTAAATCTCCTTGTTTTATATATTTTACTAGCCAGCACAGACTCAGTGCTCTAGACTGTGGAGAGGGGATATCTCCTGGTTATATCTATATTTCAACTGCCAGCACAGAGTCAGTGCCCTAAAATGAGGAGAGGGTAAATCTCCTGGTTATATATATATTCAACCAGCCAGCAGAGAGTCAGAGCCCCAAACTGAGGAGAGTGTAAATCTCCTGGTTATATATATTTAAACAGCCAGCACAGAGTCAGTGCCCTAAACTGATGAGAGGGGAAATCTACTGGTTAAATCTATATTAAATCTGCCAGCACAGAGTCATTGCCCTAAACAGAGGAGGGTGTAAATCTTCTGGTTATATATATTTAACCAGCCAGCACAGACTCAGTGCCCGAAATTGAGGAGTGTGTAAATCTCCTGGTTATATATATTTAACCAGACAGCACAGAGTCATTGCCCTAAACTGAGGAGAGTGCAAATCTCTTGGTTATATATATTGAACCAGCCAGCACAAAGATATAGCGCTCAACTGAGGAAGGTGTAAATTTCCTGGTTATATATATTTAACTAGCCAGCATAGACTCAGTGCCCTAAACTGAGGAGAGGGTAAATCTCCTGGTTATATACAATGAACCAGCCCGCACAGAGTCAGTGCCCGAAACTGAGGAGAGTGTAAATCTCCTGGTTATATATATTTAAACAGCCAGCACAGAGTCATTGCCCTGAACTGAGGAGAGTGTAAATCTCCTGGTTATATATATTTAAACAGCCAGCACAGAGTCATTGCCCTGAACTGAAGAGAGTGTAAATCTCCTGGTTATATATATTTAAACAGTCAGCGCAGAGTCAGTGCCCTAAACTGAGGAAAGTGTAAAACTCGTGGTTATATATATTCAACTCACCAGCACAGAATCAGTGCCCTAAACAGAGGAGAGTGTAAATCTCCTGGTTATATATATTTAAACAGCCAGCACAGAGTCAGTGCCCTAAACTGAGGAAAGTGTAAAACTCGTGGTTATATATATTCAACGAGCCAGCACAGAGTCAGTGCCCTAAACGTAGGGGAGTATAAATCTCCTGGTTACATATATTTAAACAGCCAGCTTAGAGTCAGTGCCCGAAACTGATGAGAGTGTAAATCTTGTGGTTGTGTATATTCAACCACCCAGCACAGATTCAGTGCCCTCAACTGAGGAGAGGGTAAGTCTCCTGGTTATATATATTTAAACGGCCAGCACAGATTCAATGCCCTAGCCTGAGGAGAGTTTAAATCTCCTGGTTATATATATTTAACCAGCCAGCACAAAGATATAGCTCAACTGAGGAGAGTGTAAATCTCCTGGTTATATATATTTAACGAGCCAGCACAGAATCAGTGCCCTAAACTGAGGAGAGTGTAAATCTCCTGGTTATATATATTTAACCAGCCAGAACGGAGACATTGCCCTTAACTGAGGAGAGTGTAAATCTCCTGGTAATATATATTTCACCAGCCAGGACAATGTCAGTGCCCTGATGAGAGTATAAATCTTCTGGTTGTGTATATTCAACCAGCAAGCACAGAGACATAGCACTAAACTGTGGAGAGTCTAAATCTGCTGGTTATATATATTTAAACAGCTAGCACAGAGTCAGTGCCCTAAACTGAGGAGAAGGTAAATTCCCTGGTTATATTTATTTAAGAGCCAGCACAAAGTCAGTGCCCTAAACTGAGGAGAGCGTAAATATTATGGTTATATATATTTAACCAGACAACACCGAGTCAGTGCCCTAAACGGAGTAGATTGTAAATCTCCTTGTTATTTTTATTTAAATAGCCAGCACAGAGTCATTGCCTTAAACTGAGGAGAGTGTAAATCTCCTGGTTATATATATTTAACCAGCCAGCACAGAGTCATTGCCTTAAAGTGAGGAGAGTGTAAATCTTCTGGTTGTGTATATTCAACCAGCCAGCACAGATTCAGTGCCCTAAACTGAGGAAAGTGTAAAACTCGTGTTATATATATTCAACGAGCCAGCACAGAGTCAGTGCCCTAAACTTAGGGGAGTATAAATCTCCTGGTTAGATATATTTAAACAGCCAGCTTAGAGTCAGTGCCCGAAACTGATGAGAGTGTAAATCTTCTGGTTGTGTATATTCAACCACCCAGCACAGATTCAGTGCCCTCAACTGAGGAGAGGGTAAGTCTCCTGGTTATATATATTTAATCGGCCAGCACAGATTCAATGCCCTAACCTGAGGAGAGTTTAAATCTCCTGGTTATATTTATTCAACCATCCAGAACAGAGTCAGTGCCATAAATTGAGGAGAGTGTAAATCTCCTGGTATTATATATATATTTAACCAACCATCGCAGATTCAGTGCCCTAAACTGAGGAGGGTTAAAATCTCCTGGTTATATATATTTAACCAGTCAGCACAGAGTCATTGCCCTAAACTGAGGAGAGTATTAATCTCCTGGTTATATTTATTCAACCATCCAGCACAGAGTCAGTGCCTAAATTGAGGAGAGTGTAAATCTCCTGGTTATATATAATGAACCAGCCCGCACAGAGTCAGTGCCCTAAACTGAGGAGAGTGTAGATCTTCTGGTTATGTATATATTTAAGCAGCCAGCATAGAGTCATTGCCCTAAACTGTGGAGAGTGTAAATCTCCTTGTTATATATTTTTAAATAGCCAGCACAGAGTCAGTGCACTAAACGGAGGAGAGGGTAAATCTCCTGGTTAGATATATTTAACCAGCCAGCACAGACTCATTGCCAGAAGTGAGGAGAGTGTAAATCTCCTGGTTATATATATTCAACAAGAAAGCACAGAGTCAGTGTCCTAAACTGGGAAAAGGGAAAATCTCCTGGTTATATATGTTTAAACAGCTAGCGCTGAGTCTGTGCCCTAAACTGAGGAGAGGGTAAATCTCCTGGTTATATCTATTCAACCAGCCCGCACAGAGTCAGTGCCCTGAACTGAGGAGAGTGTAAATCTCCTGGTTATATATATTTCACCAGCCAAAACGGAGACAGTGCCCTTAACTGAGGAGAGTGTAAATCTCCTGGTAATATATATTTCACCAGCCAGCACAATGTCAGTGCCCTAAACTGAGGAGAGTGTAAATCACCTGGTTATATATATTTAAACAACCAGCACAGAGTCAGTGCCCTAAACTGAGGAGAGGGAAAATCTCCTGGTTACATATGTATTACTAGCCAGAACAATGTCATGGCGCAAAACTGAGGAGAGTGTTAAAATCCTGGTTTTATATATATATTTAACCAGCCAGCGCAGAGTCAGTGCCATAAACTGAGGAGAGTGTAAATGTCCTGGTTATATATATTTAACCAGCCCGCATAGAGTCATTGCGCCAAACTGCGGAGAGTGTAAATCTCCTTGTCATATATTTTTTAAACAGCCAGCACAGAGTCAGTGCCCTCAACTGAGGAGAGGGTAAGTATCCTGGTTAGATATATTTAATGGGCCAGCACAGACACATAGCGCTAAACTGAGGAGAAAGTAAATCTCCTGATTAGAAATATTTAAACAGCCAGCACAGACTCAGTGTCCTAAAGTGCGGAGAGGGGAAATCTCATGGTAATATATATTTAAACAGCCAGCACAGAATCATTGCCTTAAAGTGAGGAGAGTGTAAACAGCCAGCACAGACTCAATGCCCTAAACCGAGGAGAGTGTAAATCTCCTGGTTATATATATTTAACCAACCAGTACAGAGTCAGTGCCCAAAACTGAGGAGAGTGTAAATCTCCTGGTTATATATTTTTAACCAACCAGCACAGAGTCATTGCCCTAAACTGAGGAGAGTGTAAATCTCCCAGTTATATATATTTACCAGCAGGCACATAGTCAGTGCCCTAAACTGACGAGAGTATAAATATCCTGGTTATATATATTTAAACAGCCAGTGCAGAGTCAGGCCTGAAACTTAGGAGAGTGTAAATCTTCTTGTTATGTACATTTAACCAGCCAGCACAGATTCAGGGCCCTCAACTGAGGAGAGGGTAAGTCTCCTGGTTATATATATTTAAACGCCCAGCACAGATTCAGTGCCCGAACCTGAGGAGAGTTTAAATCTCCTGCATATATATATATATATATATATATATATATATAACCAGCCAGCACAGAGTCATTGCCTTAAACTGAGGAGCGTGTAAATCTCCTGGTTATATATATTTAAACAGCCAGCCCAGCCCTAAAGTGAGGAGAGGCGTACTCTCCTGGTTATATATATTTAAACAGCCAGTATAGAGACATTGCCCTAAACTGAGGAGAGTTAAAATCTCCTGGTTATATATATTAAACCAGCCAACATAAGTCAGTGCCATAAACTGAGGAGAGGGTTAATCTCCTGGTTACATATATTTAACCTGACAGTGCAGAGTCAGTGCCCTAAACTGAGCAGAGTTAAAATCTCCTGGTTATATATATTAAACCAGCCTGCACAGAGTCATTACCCTAAACTGTGGAGAGTATAAATCTCCTGGTTATATATATGTAACCAGCCAGCACAGTTTGAGTGACCTAAACTGAGGAGAGTGTAAATCTTCTGGTTATGTATATTCAAACAGCCAGCACAGAGTCAGCGCTCTCAACTGAGGAGATGGTAGGTATCCTGGTTATATATATTTTACCGGCCAGCACAGAGACATAGCACTAAACTGAGGAGAGTGTAAATCTCCTGGTAACATTTATATAAACAGCCAGCACAGAGTCAGTGCCCTAAACTGAAGAGACTGTAAATCTCATTGTTATGTACTTATTATTCCAGCCAGCACAGAGTCATTGCTCTGAACTGAGTAGAGTGTAAATCCCCTGGTTATATATATTTAAACAGCCAGCACAGAGTCATTGCCCTAAACTGAGGAGAGTGTAAAACTCGTGGTTATATATATATAACGAGCCAGCACAGACTCAGCGCCCTAAACTGAGGAGAGTTAAAATCTCCTGGTTATATATATTAAACCAGCCAGCACAGAGTCATTGCCCTAAACAGTGGAGTGTACAAATGTCCTGGTTATATATATATGTAACCAGCGAGCACAGACTCAGTGCCCTAAACTGAGGAGAGGGTAAATCTCCTGGTTATATATATTTAACCAGCCAGCACAGAGTCATTGCCTTAAACTGAGGAGGGTGTTAATCTCCTGGTTATACATATTTAAACAGACAACACAGAGTCAGTGCCCTAAACTGAGTAGAGTGTAAATCCCCTGGTTATATATATTTAAACAGCCAACATCGACTCAATGCCCTAAACTGAGGGGAGTTTAAATCTCCTGGTTATATATATTTAAACAGCCAGCACAGAGTCAGTGGCCTAAACTGAGGAGAAGGTAAATTCCTTGGTTATATTTATTTAACCAGCCAGCACAGAGTCAGTGCCCGAAACTGAGGTGAGTATAAATCGCCTGGTTATATGTATTTAACCAACCAGCAGAGAGTTCGTGCCTTAAACTGAGGAGACTGTAAATCTTCTGGTTATATATATTTAACCAGCCAGCACATCGTAAGTGCCATAAACTGAGGAGAGTGCAAATCTCCCGGTTATACATTTTTAACCAGCAGGCGCATAGTCAGTGCCCTAAAGTGAGGAGAGTGTAAATATCCTGTTTATATATATTTAACCGGCCATCACAGATTCAGTGCCCTAATCTGAGGAGACTGTAAATCTTCTGGTTATATACATTCAACCAGCCAGCACAGAGTCGCTGCCAAACACTGAGGTGAGTGTAATTCACCTGGTTATATATAGTTAACCAGCCAGAACAGATTCAGTGCCCGAAACTGAGGGGAGAGCATAAATCTCCTGGTTATACATATTCAAACAGTGAGCACAAAGGAAGTGTCCTAAACTGAGGAGAGGGGAAATCTTCTTGTTATATATATTTAAACAGCCAGCACAGCATAAATGCCCTAATTTGAGGAGAGTGTGAATCTCCTGGTTATACATATTCAAACAGTGAGCACAAAGGAAGTGTCCTAAACTGAGGAGAGGGGAAATCTTCTTGTTATATATATTTAAACAGCCAGCACAATGTAAATGTCCTAATTTGAGGAGAGTGTAAATCTCCTGGTTATATATATTTAGCAAGCCAGCACGAAGACAGTGACCTAAACCGAGGAGAGGATAAATCTCCTGGTTTTATAGATATATATTTCACCAGCCAGCACAGAGTCATTGCCCTGAACTGAGGAGAGTGTAAATCTTCCGGTTATATATATTTAACCAGCCATCACAGATTCAGTGCCCGAAACTGAGGAGAGTGTAAATCTCCTGGTTATATATGTCCAACCAGCCAGCACAGTCAGTACCCTAAACTGAGTAGAGTGTAAATCCCCTGGTTATATATATTTAACCAGCCAGTACAGAGTCAGTGCCCTAAACTGTGGAGAGAGTAAATTTCCTGGTTGTATATATTTAACCAGCCAGCATGGCATAAGTGCCCTAAACTGAGGTCAGTGTAAATTTCCTGGTTATGTATATTGAACCAGCCAGCACACAGTCATTGCCCGAACTGAGGAGATTGCAAATCTCCAGATTTATATATTTAACCAGCCAGCGCAGAGTCAGTGCCCGAAACTTAGAACAGTGTAAAACTCCTGGTTATATACATTTAACTTGCCAGCACATAGTCATTGCCCTAAACTGTGAAGAGTGTGTAATCTCCGAGTTATATATATTTAACCAGCCAGCTTAGAGTAAGTGCCCTAAACTGAGGGTAGTGGAAATCTCCCGGCTAGATATATTCAACCAACCAGCACAGAGTCAGTGCCCTAAACTGAGGAGACTGTAAATCCTCTGGTTACGTATATTTAACCAGCCAGCACAGACTCATTGCCCTCAACTGAAGAGAGTGTATATCCACTGGTTTTATATATTTGACCAGCCAGCACAGACTCAGTGACCTAAACTGTTGAGAGGGTAAATCTCATGGTTATACATATATTTAAAGAGCCAGCACAGAGTCATTGCCCTAACCTGCGGAGATTGTAAATCTCCTGGTTTTAAATATTTAACCGGTCAGCAAAGATTCAGTGCCCTAAACTGAGGAGAGTGTAATTCTAATGGTTATATATATTTAACCAGCAAGCACAATGTCAGTGCCATACACTGCGGACAGTGTAAATCGCCTGGTTATGTATATTTAACCAGCCAGCGCAGAGTCAGTGCCCTAAACTGAGGAGAGTGTAAATCTCCTGGTTATATATATTTAACCAGCCAGCGCCGAGTCAGTGCCCTAAACTGAGGGGAGAGAGTAAATCTCCGATTTATATATATTCAAATAGTCAGCACAGAGGTAGTGTCCTAAACTGAGGAGAGGGGAAATCTTCTTGTTAATTGTATTGAACCAGCCAGCACAGCGTCAGTGACCGAAACTGAGAAGAGTGAAAATCTCCTGGTTATGTATATTTAATTTCCAGCACAGAGTCATTGCCCTGAACTGAGGAGAGAGTAAATCTCCTGGTCATATATATTTAAACAGCCAGCACAGAGTCAGTGCACTAAACTGAGGGGAGAGCGTAAATCTCCTTTTTATATATATTCAAATATTCAGCACAGAGGTAGTGTCCTAAACTGAGGAGAGGGGAAATCTTCTTGTTATATGTATTTAACCAGGAAGGACAGCGTCAGTGACTGAAACTGAGAAGAGTGAAAATCTCCTGGTTATGTATATTAAAGAGCTCGCACAGAGTCAGTGCCCTAAACTGAGGAGAGTGTAAATCTTCTGGTTATATATATTCAACCAGCCAGCACAGAGTCACTGCCCGAAACTGGGGAGAGTGTAAACCTCCTGGTAATATATATTTAACCAGCCAGAGCCGAGTCAGTGCCCTAAATTGAGGGGAGAGCGTAAATCTCCGATTTTTATACATTCAAAAAGTCAGCACAGAGGTAGTGTCCTAAACTGAGGAGAGGGGAAATCTTCTTGTTATATGTATTTAACCAGCCAGCACAGTGTCTATGACCGAAACTGAGAAGAGTGAAAATCTCCTGGTTATGTATATTTTAAAAGCCAGCACAGAGTCATTGCCCTAAACTGAGGAGAGTGTAAACCTTCTGGTTATATATATTTAACCAGACAGCGAAGAGTGAGTGCCCTAAACTGGGGAGGGTGTAAATCTCCAGCTTATTTCAGTAGATTTCAGTATCTCGTGGGGGCGGCACGGTGGTGCAGTGGTTAGCACTGCTGCCTCACAACACCTGAGACCCGGGTTCAATTCCCGCCTCAGGCGACTGACTGTGTGGAGTTTGCACATTCTCCCCGTGTCTGCGTGGGTTTCCTCTGGGTGCTCCGGTTTCCTCCCACAGTCCAAAAATGTGCAGGCCATGTTAATTGGCCATACTAAATTGCCCATAGTGTTAGCTAAGGGGTAAATGTAGGGGTATGGGTGGATTGCGCTTTGGCGGGTTGGTGTGGACTTGTTGGGCCGAAGGGCCTGTTTCCACACTGTAAGTAATCTAAAAAATCTAAATCATTGCCTTAAACTGAGGAGAGTGTAAATCTCCTGGTTATATATATTCAACCAGCCAGTACAGAGTCAGTGCACTAAACTGAGGAGAGGATAAGTCTCCTGCTTTTTTATATAAATATATTTAACCAGCCATCACAGAGTCATTGCCCTAAACTGAGGAGAGTGTAAATCTCCTGGTTCTATATATTTAACCAGCCAGCTCAGACTCAGTGCCCTACATTGAGGAGAGGGTAAATCTGCTTGTTATATATATTTAACCAGCCAGCACAAAGTCAGTGCCCTAAACTGAGGAGAGTGTAAATCTCCTGGTGATATATATTAAAGAGTTAGCGCAGAGTCAGTGCCCTAAACTGAGGAGACTGTAAATCTTCTGGTTATACATATTCAACCAGCCAGTACAGAGTCACTGCCCGAAACTGAGGAGAGTGTAAACTTCCTGGTTAAATATATTTAACCAGCCAGGGCCGAGTCATTGCCCTAAACTAAGGGGAGAGCGTAAATCTCCTACTTATGTATATTCAAGCAGCCAGCACAGAGGTAGTGCCCTAAAGTGAGTAGAGTGTAAATCTCCTGGTTACATATATTTAACCAGACAGCGCACAGTCAGTGCCCGACACTGAGGAGAGTGTAAACCTCCTGGTTATATATACTTAAACAGCCAGCACAGCGTAAATGCCCTAAACTGAGAAGAGTGTAAATCTCGTGGTTATATATATTTAACCATCCAGCACAGACTCAGCGCCCTAAACTGAAGAGAGTGTAAATCTCCTGGTTATGTATTTATTTAATCAGCCAGCACAGAGTCATTGCTCGAAACTGAGGAGAGTGTATATCTCCTGGTTATATATATTTAAACAGCCAGCACAGAGTCAGTGCCCCAAACTGAGGAGAGTGTAAAACTCGTGGGGATATATATTTAACAAGCCAGCACAGAGTCAGTGCTCTGAACGGAGGAGAGTGTAAATCTCCTCGTTATTATATTTTGACAGCCAACACAGAGTCATTGCCATGAACTGAGGAGAGAGTAAATCTCCTGGTTATATATATTTAACCAGCCAGCACATAGGCAGTGCACTAAACTGAGGAGAGCGTAAATCTCCTGGTTCTATATATTTAAACAGCCAGCACACCGTGAATGCCCGAAACTGAGGAGAGTGTAAATCTCCTGGTTATATATATTTAACCAGCCAGCACAGAGTCAGTGCCCGAAATTGCGGAGAGGGTAAATCTCCTGGTTTTTATATATATATATATATATAAATTTAACCAGCCAGCACAGAGTCATTGCCCGAAACTGAGGAGAGTGTAAATCTCCTGGTTATACATATTCAACCAGCCAGTACAGAGTCAGTGATCTAAACTGAGGAGAGGGTAAATCCCCTGGTTATGTATATTTAACCAGCCAGCACAGAGTCACTGCCCGAAACTGAGGAGAGTGTAAACCTCCTGGTTATATATATTTAACCAGCCAGCGCCGAGTCAGTGCCCTAATCTGAGGGGAGAGCGTAAATCTCCTTTTTATATATATTCACATAGTCAGCACAGTGGTAGTGTCCTCAACTGAGGAGAGGGGAAATTTTCTTGTTATATGTATTGAACCAGCCAGCACAGCGTCAGTGACCGAAACTGAGAAGAGTGAAAATCTCCTGGTTATGTATATTTAAAAAGCCAGCACAGAGTCATTGCCCTGAACTGAGGAGAGAGTAAATCTCCTGGTTATATATATTTAACCAGCCCGCACATAGTCAGTGCACTAAACTGAGGAGAGTGTAAATCTCCTGGTTCTATATATTTAAACAGCCAGCACAGCGTAAATGCCCAAAACTGAGGAGAGTGTACTTCTCCTGGTTATATATTTTTAACCAGCCAGCACGAAGTCAATGCCCTAAACCGAGGAGAGGATAAGTCTCCTGCTTTTTATATATATATATATATATTTTTATATATATAAATATCTATTTAAACAGCCAGCACAGAGTCATTGCCTGAAACTGAGAAGAGTGTAAATCTCCTGGTTCTATATATTTAACCAGCCAGCTCAGAAATAATGCACTACATTGAGGAGAGGGTAAATCTCCTGGTGAGATATATATATAAATTTAAATCGCCAGCTCAGAGTCATTGGCCTAAACTGAGGAGAGTGTAAATCTTCTGGTTATATATATTTAACCAGCCAGTACAGAATCAATGATCTAAACTGAGGAGAGGGTAAACCCCCTGGTTATGTATATTGAACCAGACAGCACAGAGTCATTGCCCTAAACTGAGGAGAGTGTAAATCTTCTGGTTATATATATTTAACCAGACAGCGCAGAGTGAGTGCCCTAAACTGGGGAGGGTGTAAATCTCCAGCTTATTTCAGTAGATTTCAGAATCTCGTTGGGGCGGCCCGGTGGTACAGTGGTTAGCACTGCTCCCTCACAACACCAGAGACCCGGGTTCAATTCCCGCCTCAGGCGACTGACTGTGTGGAGTTTGCGCATTCTCCCCGTCTGCGTGGGTTTCCTCTGGGTGCTCCGGTTTCCTCCCACAGTCCAAAAATGTGCAGGCCAGGTTAATTGGCCATACTAAATTGCCCATAGTGTCAGCTAAGGGGTAAATGTAGGGGTATGGGTGGATTGCGCTTTGGCGGGTTGGTGTGGACATGTTGGGCCGAAGGGCCTGTTTCCACACTGTAAGTAATCTAAAAAATCTAAATCATTGCCTTAAACTGAGGAGAGTGTAAATATGCTGGTTATATACATTTAACCAGCCAACACAGACTCAGTGCCCTAAACTGAAGAGAGTGTAAATCTCCTGGTTATGTATTTATTTAATTAGCCAGCACAGAGTCATTGCTCTAAACTGAGGAGAGTGTATATCTCCTGGTTATATATATTTAACCAGCCAGCGCCGAGACAGTGCCCTAATCTGAGGGGAGAGCGTAAATCTCCTTTTTATATATATTCAAATATTCAGCACAGAGGTAGTGTCCGAAACTGAGGAGAGGGGAAATCTTCTTGTTATATGCATTTAACCAGCCAGCACAGCGTCAGTGACCGAAACTGAGAAGAGTGAAAATCTCCTGGTTATGTATATTTAAAAAGCCAGCACAGAGTCATTGCCCTGAACTGAGAAGAGTGTAAATCTCCTGGTTATATATATTTAACCAGCCAGCACATAGTCAGTGCCCTGAACTGAGGAGAGAGTAAATCTCCTGGTTATATACATTTAACCAGCCAGCACAGAGTCATTGCCCTAAACTGAGAAGAGTGTTAATCTCCTGGTTCTATATATTTAACCAGTCAGCTCAAAAATAATGCCCTACATTGAGGAGAGGGTAAATCTCCTGGTTATATATATATATATATATAAACTTAACGAGCCAGCACAGAGTCATTGGCCTAAACTGAGGAGAGTGTAAATCTTCTGGTTCTATATATTTAACAAGACAGCGCAGAGTGAGGGCCCTAAACTGAGGAGAGTGTAAATCTGCTGGCTATATATATTTAACCAGCCAGCACAAAGTCAGTGCCCTAAACTGAGGAGAGTGTAAATCTCCTGGTTATACATATTTAACCAGCCAGCACAAAGTCAGTGCCCTAAACTGAGGAGAGTGTACATCTCCTGGTTATATATATTAAATAGCTAGCACAGAGTCAGTACCCTAAACTGAGGAGACTGTAAAACTTCTGGTTATACATATTCGACCTGCCAGTACAGAGTCACTGCCCGAAACTGAAGAGAGTGAAAACCTCCTGGTTCTCTATATTTAACCAGCCAACGCCGAGTCAGTGCCCTAAACTGAGGGGAGAGCGTAAATCTCCTATTTATATATATTCAAACAGTCAGCACAGAGGTAATGTCCTAAACTGAGGAGAGGGGAAATCTCTGGGTTATACAAATTTGACCAGCCAACACAGAGTCAGTGCACTAAACTGAGGTTAGTGTAAGTCTCCCGGTTAGATATATTCAACCAGCCAGCACATAAACATTGCCTTAAACTGAGGAGAGTGTAAATCTCCTGGTTATATATATTTAACCAGACAGCGCAGAGTCAGTGCCCTAAACTAAGGAGAGTGTCAACCACCTGGTGAGATATATTTATCCAGCCAGCGCTGACTCAGTGCCCTAAACTGAGAAGACTGCAAATCTCCTTGTTATATTTATTTAATGAGCCAGCACAGAGTCATTGCCCGAAACTGAGCAGAGTGTAAATCTTCTGGTTATATATATTTAACCAGACAGCGCAGAGTCATTGCCCGAAACTGAGGAGAGTGTAAATCTCCTGGTTATATATATTTAACCAGCAAGCACTGAGTCAGTGCCCAAAACTGACGTCAGTGTAAATGTCATGGTTCTATATATATTTAACCAGCCAGCGCAGCCAGCCAGCACTGAGTTATATATACTTTAACAGGCCAGCACAGAGTCAGTGCCCGAAACTTAGGAGAGTGTAAATCTCTGGGTTATATATATTTAACCAGCCAGCTTAGAGCCAGTGCCCTAATCTGAGGGTAGAGTAAGTCTCCCGGCTAGATATATTCAACCAACCTGCACAGTGTTCGTGCCCTCAACTGGGGAGAGGGAAAGTATCCTGGTTATATATATTTAACCGGCCAGCACAGATTCAGTGCCCTAAACTGAGGAGAGTGTAAATCTCCTGGCTATAAATATTCAACCAGCCAGCACAGAGTCATTGCCCTAAACTGAGGAGAGTGTAAATCTCCAAGTTATCAATTTAAACAGCCAGCACAGAGTCAGTGCCCTGAACTGAGGAGAGGTTAATTCTCCTGGTTATATATATTTAACCAGCCCGCACATAGTCAGTGCACTAAACTGAGGAGAGTGTAAATCTCCTGGTTCTATATATTTAAACAGCCAGCACAGCGTAAATGCCCAAAACTGAGGAGAGTGTACTTCTCCTGGTTATATATTTTTAACCAGCCAGCACGAAGTCAATGCCCTAAACCGAGGAGAGGATAAGTCTCCTGCTTTTTATATATATATATATATTTTTATATATATAAATATCTATTTAAACAGCCAGCACAGAGTCATTGCCTGAAACTGAGAAGAGTGTAAATCTCCTGGTTCTATATATTTAACCAGCCAGCTCAGAAATAATGCACTACATTGAGGAGAGGGTAAATCTCCTGGTGAGATATATATATAAATTTAAATCGCCAGCTCAGAGTCATTGGCCTAAACTGAGGAGAGTGTAAATCTTCTGGTTATATATATTTAATCAGCCAGTACAGAATCAATGATCTAAACTGAGGAGAGGGTAAACCCCCTGGTTATGTATATTGAACCAGACAGCACAGAGTCATTGCCCTAAACTGAGGAGAGTGTAAATCTTCTGGTTATATATATTTAACCAGACAGCGCAGAGTGAGTGCCCTAAACTGGGGAGGGTGTAAATCTCCAGCTTATTTCAGTAGATTTCAGAATCTCGTTGGGGCGGCCCGGTGGTACAGTGGTTAGCACTGCTCCCTCACAACACCAGAGACCCGGGTTCAATTCCCGCCTCAGGCGACTGACTGTGTGGAGTTTGCGCATTCTCCCCGTCTGCGTGGGTTTCCTCTGGGTGCTCCGGTTTCCTCCCACAGTCCAAAAATGTGCAGGCCAGGTTAATTGGCCATACTAAATTGCCCATAGTGTCAGCTAAGGGGTAAATGTAGGGGTATGGGTGGATTGCGCTTTGGCGGGTTGGTGTGGACATGTTGGGCCGAAGGGCCTGTTTCCACACTGTAAGTAATCTAAAAAATCTAAATCATTGCCTTAAACTGAGGAGAGTGTAAATATGCTGGTTATATACATTTAACCAGCCAACACAGACTCAGTGCCCTAAACTGAAGAGAGTGTAAATCTCCTGGTTATGTATTTATTTAATTAGCTAGCACAGAGTCATTGCTCTAAACTGAGGAGAGTGTATATCTCCTGGTTATATATATTTAACCAGCCAGCGCCGAGACAGTGCCCTAATCTGAGGGGAGAGCGTAAATCTCCTTTTTATATATATTCAAATATTCAGCACAGAGGTAGTGTCCGAAACTGAGGAGAGGGGAAATCTTCTTGTTATATGCATTTAACCAGCCAGCACAGCGTCAGTGACCGAAACTGAGAAGAGTGAAAATCTCCTGGTTATGTATATTTAAAAAGCCAGCACAGAGTCATTGCCCTGAACTGAGAAGAGTGTAAATCTCCTGGTTATATATATTTAACCAGCCAGCACATAGTCAGTGCCCTGAACTGAGGAGAGAGTAAATCTCCTGGTTATATACATTTAACCAGCCAGCACAGAGTCATTGCCCTAAACTGAGAAGAGTGTTAATCTCCTGGTTCTATATATTTAACCAGTCAGCTCAAAAATAATGCCCTACATTGAGGAGAGGGTAAATCTCCTGGTTATATATATATATATATATAAACTTAACGAGCCAGCACAGAGTCATTGGCCTAAACTGAGGAGAGTGTAAATCTTCTGGTTCTATATATTTAACAAGACAGCGCAGAGTGAGGGCCCTAAACTGAGGAGAGTGTAAATCTGCTGGCTATATATATTTAACCAGCCAGCACAAAGTCAGTGCCCTAAACTGAGGAGAGTGTAAATCTCCTGGTTATACATATTTAACCAGCCAGCACAAAGTCAGTGCCCTAAACTGAGGAGAGTGTACATCTCCTGGTTATATATATTAAATAGCTAGCACAGAGTCAGTACCCTAAACTGAGGAGACTGTAAAACTTCTGGTTATACATATTCGACCTGCCAGTACAGAGTCACTGCCCGAAACTGAAGAGAGTGAAAACCTCCTGGTTCTCTATATTTAACCAGCCAACGCCGAGTCAGTGCCCTAAACTGAGGGGAGAGCGTAAATCTCCTATTTATATATATTCAAACAGTCAGCACAGAGGTAATGTCCTAAACTGAGGAGAGTGTAAATCTCTGGGTTATACAAATTTGACCAGCCAACACAGAGTCAGTGCACTAAACTGAGGTTAGTGTAAGTCTCCCGGTTAGATATATTCAACCAGCCAGCACATAAACATTGCCTTAAACTGAGGAGAGTGTAAATCTCCTGGTTATATATATTTAACCAGACAGCGCAGAGTCAGTGCCCTAAACTAAGGAGAGTGTCAACCACCTGGTGAGATATATTTATCCAGCCAGCGCTGACTCAGTGCCCTAAACTGAGAAGACTGCAAATCTCCTTGTTATATTTATTTAATGAGCCAGCACAGAGTCATTGCCCGAAACTGAGCAGAGTGTAAATCTTCTGGTTATATATATTTAACCAGACAGCGCAGAGTCATTGCCCGAAACTGAGGAGAGTGTAAATCTCCTGGTTATATATATTTAACCAGCAAGCACTGAGTCAGTGCCCAAAACTGACGTCAGTGTAAATGTCATGGTTCTATATATATTTAACCAGCCAGCGCAGCCAGCCAGCACTGAGTTATATATACTTTAACAGGCCAGCACAGAGTCAGTGCCCGAAACTTAGGAGAGTGTAAATCTCTGGGTTATATATATTTAACCAGCCAGCTTAGAGCCAGTGCCCTAATCTGAGGGTAGAGTAAGTCTCCCGGCTAGATATATTCAACCAACCTGCACAGTGTTCGTGCCCTCAACTGGGGAGAGGGAAAGTATCCTGGTTATATATATTTAACCGGCCAGCACAGATTCAGTGCCCTAAACTGAGGAGAGTGTAAATCTCCTGGCTATAAATATTCAACCAGCCAGCACAGAGTCATTGCCCTAAACTGAGGAGAGTGTAAATCTCCAAGTTATCAATTTAAACAGCCAGCACAGAGTCAGTGCCCTGAACTGAGGAGAGGTTAATTCTCCTGGTTATATATATTTAACCAGCCAGTACAGAAGCAATGATCGAAACTGAGGAGAGGGTTAATCCCTTGGTTATGTATATTGGACCAGCCAGCTCAGAGTCAGTGCCCTAAACTGAGCAGCGGGTATATATCCTGGTTATATATATTTAAACAGCCAGCACAGCGTAAATGCCCAAAATTGAGGAGAGTGTAAATCTCCTGGTAACATATATTTAACCAGCCAGCACAGAGTCATTGCCCTGAGCTGAGGAGAGTGTAAATCTCCAAGTTATCAATTTAAACAGCCAGCACAAAGTCAGTGCCCGAAATTGAAGAGAGGGTAAATCTCCTGATTATATATATTCAACCAGCCAGCTGAGTCAGTACCCTATACTGAGTAGAGTGTAGATCACCTTTTTATATATATTTAACCAGCGAGTACAGATTCAGTGCTCTAAAGTGTGGAGAGGGTCAATCCCCTGGTTATATATATTGAACCATCCAGCACAGAGTCATTGCCCGAAACTGTGAAGAGTGCAAATCTCCTGGTTATATATTTTTAACCAGCCAGCACAGACTCAGTGCCCTAAACTGAGGAGAGTGTAAATCTCCTGGTTATATATATTTAACCAGCCAGCACAGACTCAGTGCCCGAAACTGAGGAGAGTGTAAATATCCAGGTTACACATATTTAAACAGCCAGCACAGAGTCAGTGCCCTAAACTGAGGAGAGTGTAAATCTCCTGGTTAGATATATTTAAACAGCCAGCTTAGAGTCAGTTCCCAAAATTGATGAGAGTGTAAATCTTCTGGTTGTGTATATTCAACCACCCAGCACAGATTCAGTGCCCTCAACTGAGGAGAGGGTAGGTCTCCTGGTTATATATATTTAAACGGCGAGCACAGATTCAATGGCCTAACCTGAGGAGAGTTTAAATCTCCTGGTTATATATATTTAACCAGCCAGCACAAAGATATAGCGCTCAACTGAGGAGCGTGTAAATCTCCTGGCTGGATATATTCAACCAGCCAGCACAGAGTCATTGCCCTAAACTGAGAAGAGTGTAAATCTTCAGGTTACATATATTTAACCAGATAACACAGAATCTGTGCCCTAAACGAGGAGAGTGTAAATCTTCTGGTTATAAATTTTCAACCAGCCAGCACAGATCCATTGCCCGAAACTGAGGAGAGTGTAAATCTCCTGGTTATATATATTTTAACAGCCAGCACAGAGTCAGTGCCCTAAACTGAGGAAAGGGTAAATCTCCTGGTTATGTATATGCTTAAACTGCCAGCACAGAGTCATTGCCCGAAACTGTGGAGAGTGTAAGTCTCCCATTTATCAATGTAAACAGCCAGCACAGAGTCAGTGCCCTAAACTGAGGAGAGGGTAAATCTCCTGGTTATATATATTTAACCAGCCACACAAAGTCAGTGCCCTAAACTGAGGAGAGTGCAATTATCCTGGTTATATAAATTAAAAAACCCAGCACAGATCATGTGCCCGAAACCGAGGAGAGTGTAAATCTCCTGGTTATATATATTTAACCAGCCAGCACAGACTTAGTACCCTTAACAGAGCAGACTTTAAATCTCCTGGTTATATATATATTAAACCAGCCAGCACCGAGTCAGTGCCTTAAACTGTGGACGGTGTCAATCTCCTGGTTATATATATTTAACCAGCCAGCACAGACTTAGTACCCTTAACAGAGCAGACTTTAAATCTCCTGGTTATATATATATTAAACCAGCCAGCACCGAGTCAGTGCCCTAGACTGAGGAGAGTGTAAATCTCCTGGTTATATATATTTAACCAGCCAGTACAGAGTCAGTGATCTAAACTGAGGAGAGGGCAAATCTCCTGGTTATTTGTATTTAACCAGCCAGCACAGACTCAGTGCCCTAAACTGAGGAGAGTGTAAATCTCCTGGTTGGATACATTTAACCAGCCAGCACAGATTCAGTAACCTAAACTGAGGAGAGTGTAAATCTTCTGGTTATGTATATTTAACCAGCCAGCACAGACTTAGGGCCCTAAACTGTGCGGACGGTAAATCTCCTGGTTAAATATATATTGTCCAGCCAGCACAGTGTCATTCCCCAAAACTGAGGAGAGTGTAAATCTTCTGGTTATATATATTTAACCAGATAACACAGAGTCAGTGCCCTAAACTGGGGAGAGTGTAAATCTCCATGTTATATATATTGAACTAGCCAGCACCGAATCATTGCCTTAAACTGAGGAGAGTGTAAAACACCTGGTTATATATATTTAAACAGCCAGCACAGAGTCAGTGCCCTAAACTGAGGAGAGGGTAAATTCCCTGGATATATATATATTGAATCAGCCAACACAGAGTCGTTGCCCTAAACTGTGGACAGTGTCAATCTCCTGGTTATATATATTTAACCGGCCAGCACAGACATAGTACCCTTAACAGAGCAGACTTTAAATCTCCTGGTTATATATATATTAAAACAGCCAGCACCGAGTCAGTGCCTTAAACTGAGGAGAGTGCAAATATCCTGGTTAAATACATTTAACCAGCCAGTACATTTTCAGTGACCTAAATTGAGGAGAGTGTAAATCTTCTGGTTATGTTTATTCAACCAGACAGCACAGACTTAGTGCCCTAAACTGTGCAGACGGTAAGTCTGCTGGTTGAATATATATTTAACCAGCCAGCACAGAGTCATTGCCCTAAACCGCGGAGAGTGTAAATCTCCTGGTTATATAAATTTAAACAGCCAGCACAGATCATGTGCCCTGGACTGAGTAGAGGGTAAATCTCCTTGTTATATATATTTTAACAGCCAGCACAGAGTCAGTGCCCTAAACTGAGGAGAGTGTAAATTTCCTGGTTATATATTTTAACCAACCAGCACAGAGTCATTGCCCTAAACTGAGGAGAGTACAAATCTCCCGGTTATATATATTTACCAGCAGACGCATAGTCAGTGCCCTAAACTGATGAGAGTATAAATATCCTGGTTATATATATTTAAACAGCCAGCGCAGAGTCAGGCCTGAAACTTAGGAGAGTGTAAATCTTCTTGTTATGTACATTTAACCAGACAGCACAGATTCAGTGCCCTCAACTGAGGAGAGGGTAAGTCTCCTGGTTATATATATTAAACCAGCCATCACAGATTGAGTGACTTAAACTGAGGAGAGTGTAAATCTTCTGGTTATATATATTTACAGAGCCAGCACAGAGTCAGTGCCCTAAACTGAGGAGAGTCTAAATCTCCTGGTTATATATATATTTAACCAGCCAGCATAGCGTTATTGCCCTAAACTGCGGAGAGTGTAAATCTCCTTGTAATATATTTTTAAACAGCCAGCACAGACTCAGTGCACTAAACGGAGGAGAGGGTAAATCTCCTGGTTAGATATATTTAACCAGCCAGCACAAAGTCAGTGCCCTTAACTGAGGAGAGGGTAAATTTCCTGGTTATATTTAACCAGCAGGTGCAAAGTCAGTGCCCAAAACTGAGGAGAATGTAAACCACCTGTTTTATATATTTAAACAGCTAGCGCTGAGTCCGTGCCCTAAACTGAGGAGAGTGTAAATCTCCTGGTTATATATATATTTAACCAGCCAGCACGGACTCAGTGTCTGAAATTGAGGAGAGGGTAAATCTCCTGGTTATATATATACATAAATTTAACCAGCCAGCACAGAGTCATTGGCCTAAACTGAGGAGAGTGTAAATCTGCTGGTTATATATATTTAACCAGCCCGCACAATGTCAGTGCCCTAAACTGAGGAGAGTATAAATCTCCTGGTTACATATATTAAACCACCCAGCACAGATTGAGTGACCTAAACTGAGGAGAGTGTAAATCTTCTGGTTATGTAAATTCAAACAGCCAGCACAGAGTCAGCGCCCTCAACTGAGGAGAGGGTAGTTATCCGGGTTATATATATTTAACCGGCCAGCACACATTCAGTGCCCTAACCTGAGGAGAGTTTAAATCTCCTGGATATATATATATATATATATATTTAACCAGCAAGCACAGAGACATGGCACGAAACTGAGGAGAGTGTAAATCTCCTGGTTATATATATATTTAAACAGCCAGCACAGAGTCAGTGCCCTAAACTGAGGAGAAGGTAAATTCCCTGGTTATATTTATTTAAGAGCCAGCACAAAGTCAGTGCCCTTAACTGAGGAGAGTGTAAATCTCCTGGTTATATGTATTTAAATAGCCAGCACAGTTTCAGTGCCCTAAACCGAGGAAAGCGTAAATCTTATGGTTATATATATTTATCCAGACAACACCGAGTCAGTGCCCTAAACAGCGTAGGTTGTAAATCTCCTGGTTATATATATTTAACCAGCCAGCACAAAGATATAGCGCTCAACTGAGCAGAGTGTAAATCTCCTGGTTATGTATAATGAACAAGCCCGCACAGAGTCAGTGCCCTAAACTGAGCAGAGTGTTAATCTCCTGGTTATATTTATTTAACCATCCAGCACAGAGTCAGTGCCATAAACTGTGGAGAGTGTAAATCTCCTTGTCATATATTTTTAAACAGCCAGCACAGAGTCAGTGCCCTAAACTGAGGAGAGTGTAAATCTCCTGGTTATATATATTTAACTAGCCAGCACCGAATCATTGCTTTAAACTGAGGAGAGTGTAAAACACCTGGTTATATATATTTAAACAGCCATCACAGAGTCATTGCCCTAAACTGAGTAGAGGGTAAATCCCCTGGATATATATATTGAATCAGCCAACACAGAGTCGTTGCCCTAAACTGTGGACAGTGTCAATCTCCTGGTTATATATATTTAACCAGCCAGCACAGACTTAGTACCCTTAACAGAGCAGACTTTAAATCTCCTGGTTATATATATATTAAAACAGCCAGCACCGAGTCAGTGCCTTAAACTGAGGAGAGTGCAAATATCCTGGTTAAATACAATTAACCAGCCAGTACATTTTCAGTGACCTAAATTGAGGAGAGTGTAAATCTTCTGGTTATGTTTATTCAACCAGACAGCACAGACTTAGTGCCCTAAACTGTGCAGACGGTAAGTCTGCTGGGTGAATATATATTTAACCAGCCAGCACAGAGTCATTGCCCTAAACCGCGGAGAGTGTAAATCTCCTGGTTATATAAATTTAAACAGCCAGCACAGATCATGTGCCCTGGATTGAGTAGAGGGTAAATCTCCTGGTTATATATATTTTACCAGCCAGCACAGAGTCAGTACCCAATACTGAGAACAGTGTAAATCCCCTGGTTATATATGTTTAAACAACCAGCATGGAGTCAGGGCCCGAAACTGAGGAGAGTGTAAATCTCCTGGTTATATATATTTTACCAGCCAGTACAGAGTCAGTGATCTAAACTGAGGAGAGGGCAAATCTCCTGGTTATTTGTATTTAACCAGCCAGCACAGACTTAGTGCACTAAACTGAGGAGAGTGTAAATCTCCTGGTTATATATATTTAATCAGCCAACACAAACTTCGTGCCCTTAACAGGGCAGACGTTAAATCTCCGTGTTAAATATATATTTAACCAGCCAGCACCGAGTCAGTGCCTTAAACTGAGGAGAGTGTAAATCTCCTGGTTTTATATATTTAACCAGCCAGCACAGACTCAGTAACCTAAACTGAGGAGAGTGTAAATCTTCTGGTTATATATATTTAATCAGCCAACACAAACTTCGTGCCCTTAACAGAGCAGACGTTAAATCTCCTTGTTAACGATATATTTAACCAGCCAGAACCGAGTCAGTGCCATAAACTGCGGAGTGTGTAAATCTCCAGGTTATATATATATTTAACCAGCCAGCACAGACTCAGTGCCCTAAACTGAGGAGAGTGTAAATCTCCTGGTTGGATACATTTAACCAGCCAGCACAGATTCAGTAACCTAAACTGAGGAGAGTGTAAATCTTCTGGTTATGTATATTTAACCAGCCAGAACAGTCTTAGGGCCCTAAACTGTGCAGACGATAAATCTCCTGGTTAAATATATATTGTCCAGCCAGCACAGAGTCATTCCCCAAAACTGAGGAGAGTGTAAATCTTCTGGTTATATATATTTAAACAGATAACAAAGAGTCAGTGCCCTAAACTGAGGAGAGTGTAAATCTCCTGGTTACATATATTTAACCAGCCAGTAAAGAGTCAGTGATCTAAACTGAGGAGAGTGTAAAACACCTGGTTATATATATTTAAACAGCCAGCACAGAGTCATTGCCCGAAACTGAGGAGAGTGTAAATCTCCTGGTTATATATATTTAACCAGCCAGAACAGAGTCATTGCCCTAAACTGAGGAGAATGTAAATATTCTGGTTTTATATATTTAACCAGATAACACAGACTCAGTGCCCGAAACTGAGAAGAGTGTAAATCACCTGGTTATATATACTTCACCAGACAGCACAGAGTCAGTGCTCTAAACTGAGGAAAGCGTAAATCTCCTGGTTGTATAAATTGCAAAAGCCAGCACAGAGTCATTGCCCGAAACTGAGGAGTGTGCAAATGTCCTGGTTATATATGTTTAACCAGCCAGCTCAACGTCATTGCCCTAAACTGAGGAGAGAGTTATTCTCCTGGTTATATATATTTATACAACCAGCACAGTGTCATTGCCCTAAACTGAGGAGAATGTAAATCTCCTGGTTATATATATTTAACCAGCCAGCACAGAGTCAATGCCCTCAACTGAGGAGATGTAAATCTCCTGGTTATATATATTTCACCAGACAGCACAGAGTCAGTGCTCTAAACTGAGGAAAGCATAAATCTCCTTGTTGGATAAATTTCAAAAGCCAGCACAGAGTCATTGCCTTAAACTGAGGAGAGTGTAATTCTCCTGGTTATATATATTTATACAACCAGCACAGTGTCATTGCCCAAAACTGAGGAGAGGGGAAATCTCCTGGTTATATATATTTAACCAGCCAGCACAGAGTGAGTGCCCTAAACTGAGGAGAGTGTAAATCTCCTGGTGATATATTTTTAACCAGCCAGCACGGAGTCACTTCCCCAAACTGAGGAGAGTGTAAATCTCCTTCTTATATATATTTTAGCAGCCGGCACAAAGTCAATGCCCTAAACTGAGGGGAGTGTAAATCTCCTAGTTATACATATTCAAACAGCCAGCAGTGTCAGTGCCCTTAACTGAGGAGAGTGTAAATCTTCTGGTTATATATATTCAACCAGCCAGCACTGAGTCAGTGCCCTAAATTGAGGAGAGGGGAAATCTCCTGGTTATATATATTTCACCAGCCAGCACAGCGTAAGTGCCCTAAACTGAGGAGAGTGTAAATCTCCTGGTTATATATATATTTATACAACCAGCACAGAGTCAATGCCCTCAACTGAGGAGATGTAAATCTCCTGGTTATATATATTTCACCAGACAGCACAGAGTCAGTGCTCTAAACTGAGGAAAGCATAAATCTCCTTGTTGGATAAATTTCAAAAGCCAGCACAGAGTCAGTGCCCAAAACTGAGGAGAGTGTAAATCTCCTGGTTATATATATTTAGCCAGTCAGAACAGAGTAGGAGCCCTCAACTGAGGAGAGGGGAAATCTCCTGGTTATATACATTTTAACAGCCAGGACAGAGTGAGTGCCCTGAACTGAGGAGAGGGGAAATCTCCTGGTTATATATTTTTAACCAGCCAACACAGAGTCACTACCCCAATCCGACGAGAGTGTAAATCTCCTGGTTATATATATTTACCCAGGCAGCACGGAGTCAGTGCCCTAAATCGAGGAGAGGGGAAATCTCCTGGTTATGTATATTTTACCAGCCAACACAGTGTCATTGCATTAAGCTGAGGAGAGTGTAAATCTCCTGGTTAAATATATTTAAACAGACAGCTCAGACTCAGTGCCCTAAACTGAGAAGTCTGTAAATCTTCTGGCTATATATATATTCAACAAGCCAGCACCGACTCAGTGCCCTATACTGAGGAGAGTGTAAATCTCCTCGTTATATATGTTCAAACAGCCAGCAGTCAGTGCCCTACACTGAGAAGAGTGGAAATCTCCTGGTTATATATTTTTAACCAGCCAGCACGGAGTCACTGCCCTAAACTGAGGAGAGTGTAAATCTCCTTCTTATATATATATTTAAGCAGCCAGCACAGAGTCAGTGCCCTCAACTGAGGGGAGGGTGACTCTCCTGGTTATGTACATATTTAACCAGCCAGCACAGGCTCAGTGCCCGAAACTGAGGAGAGGGGAAATCTCCTGGCTATATATATTCAACCAGCAAGCACTGAGTCAGTGCCCTCAACTGAGGAGAGGGGAAATCTCCTGGTTATATATATATCACCAGACAGCACAGAGTCAGTGCTCTAAACTGAGGAAAGCATAAATCTCCTTGTTGGATAAATTTTAATAGCCAGCACAGAGTCATTGCCTTAAACTGAGGAGAGGGGAAATCTCCTGGTTATATATATTTAACCAGCCAGCACTTCCCCAAACTGAGGAGAGTGTAAATCTCCTGGTTACATATATTTAACCAGCCAGCGCAGAATCAGTGCCCAAAACTGAGGAGAGTTTAAATCTTCTGGTTATATATATTCAACCAGCCAGCACAGAGTCAGTGGCCTAAACTGAGGAGAGAATAAATCTCATGGTTAAAGATATTTAAACAGCCAGCACAGAATCAGTGCTCAAAACTGAGGAGAGGGTAAATCTCCTGGTTATATATATTTAACCAGCCAACACGGCGCCAGTGACCATAACTGAGGAGTGTGTAAATCTCCTCGTTATATATATTTAGCCAGCCAGCACAGAGTCATTGCCCTAAACTGTGGAGAGTGTAAATCTCCCGTTTATCAATGTAAACAACCAGAACAGTCAGTGCCCTAAACTGAGGAGAGGGAAAATCTCCTGGTTATATATACATATTTAACCAGCCAGCAAAGAGTCTATGCCCTAAACTGAGGAGTGTGAAAATCTCCTGGCTATGAATATTAAACCAGCCAGCAGAGTCAGTGTCCTCAACTGAGAAGAGTGTAAATCTCCTGGTTTTATATATATATATATATTTAACTAGCCAGCACAGAGTCAATGCCTTAAACTGAGGAGAGGGTAAATCTCCTGGTTATATATATTTAACCAGCCAGCACAGAGTCAATGCCTTAAACTGAGGAGAGGGTAAATCTCCTGGTTATATATATTTAAACAGCCAGCACAGACTTAGTGCCCTAAACTGTGCAGATGGTAAATCTCCTGGTTAAATATATATTTAATCAGCCAGCACAGAGTCATTTCCCTAAACTGAGGAGAGTTTAATTATCCTGGTTATATAAATTTAAACAGCCAGCACAGAGTCAGTGCCCTAAACTGAGGAGAGTGTTAATCTCCTGGTTATATATATATTTAACCAACCAGCACAGAGTCAGTGCCCTGCACTGAGGAGAGTGTAAATCTCCTGATTATATATATTTAACCAGCCAGTACAGATTTAGTGATCTAAACTGAGGAGTGGGTAAATCCCCTGGTTATATATATTTAAATAGCCAGAACAGACTTAGTGCCCTTAACAGAGCAGACGTTAAATCTCCTTGTTAATATATACCTAATTAGCCAGCACCGAGTCAGTGCCTTCAACTGAGGAGAGTGTAATTATCCTGGTCATATGTATATTTAAGCAGCTAGCACAGATTCAGTGGCCTAAACTGTGCAGACGGTAAATCTCCTGGATATATATATTTAACCGGCCAGAACAGAAACAGTGCCCTAAAGTGAGGAGAGGGGAAATCTCCTGGTTATATATGTTTAACCAGCCAGCACAGACTCAGTGCCCTAAAATGCGAGAGTGTAAATCTCCTAGTTATATATATTTGACCAGCCAGCACAGACACAGTGTGCTAAACTGAGGAGAGTGTAAATCTCCTGGTTATATATATTTATCAAGCCAATGCAGAGTCAGTGCCCTGAACTGAGGAGAGTGTAAATCTCCTGGTTATATTTACATTTAAGCAGCCAGCAGAGAGTCAGTGCCCTAAACTGAGGACAGTGTAAATCTCCTGGTTATATATATTTAACGAGCCAGCAGAGTCAGTGCCCTGAACTGAGGAGAGTGTAAATCTCCTGGTTATATATATTTAACCGGCCAGAACAGATACAGTGCCCTAAAGTGAGGAGAGGGGAAATCTCCTGGTTATATATATTTCACCAGCCAGAACAGAGTCATTGCACTACACAGTGGAGAGTGTAAATCTCGTTGTTTTATATATTTTACCAGCCAGCACAGACACAGTGCCCTCTACTGAGGAGAGGAGAAATCTCCTGGTTATGTATATTTCACCAGCCAGCACAGAGTCATTGCCCGAAACTGAGGAGAGTGTAAATCTCCTTGTTATATTTATATATTTAACAAGCCGGCACTGAGTCATTGCCCTAAACTGAGAGAGCGTAAATCTCCTGGTGATATATTTTTAAATAGCCAGCGCAGATTCAGTGCCCTAAAGTGAGGAGAGGGTAAATCTCCTGGTGATATATATTTGAATAGCCAGCGCAGATTCAGTGCCCTAAAGTGAGGAGAGGGTAAATCTCCTGGTGATATATATTTAACCAGCCAGCACAGAATCATTGCCCTAAACTGAGTAGAGTGTAAATCCCCTGGTTATATATATTTAAACAGCCAGCAAGACTCAGTGCCCTAAACTGAGGAGAGTGTAAAACTCGTGGTTTTATATATTTAACTCGCCAGCACAGAGTCAGTGCCCTCAACTGAGGAGAATGTAAATCTCCTGGTTATATTTATTTTAACACCAGCACAGAGTGAGTGCCCTAAACTGAGGAGATTGCAAATATCCTGGTTTTATATATACTTAAACCACCAGCACAGCGTAAGTGCCCTAAACTGAGGGTAGAGTAAGTCTCCTGGCTAAATATATTCAACCTGCGAGCACAGAGTCAGTGCCCTAAACTGAGGAGAGTGTAAATCTCCTGGTTATATATATTTAACCAGCCAGCACAGACTCAGTGCCCTAAACTGAGGAGAGTGGAAATCTTCTGGTTATGTATGTTCAACCAGCCAGAACAGACTCTGTGCCCTCAACTGAGGAGAGGGTAAGTCTCCTGGTTATATATATTTAACCGGCCAGCACAGACTCAGAGCCCAAAACTGAGGAGAGGGTAAAACCCCTTGTTGTATATATTTAACTAGCCAGCACAGAGTCATTGCCCTAAACTGAGGAGAGTGTAAATCTCCTGGTTATATATATTCAACCAGTCAGCACAGACTCAGTGCCCTAAAATGCGAGAGTGTAAATCTCCTAGTTATATATATTTGACCAGCCAGCACAGACACAGTGTGCTAAACTGAGGAGAGTGCAAATCTCCTGGTTATATATATTTAACAAGCCAATGCAGAGTCAGTGCCCTGAACTGAGGAGAGTGTAAATCTCCTGGTTATATTTACATTTAAGCAGCCAGCAGAGAGTCAGTGCCCTAAACTGAGGACAGTGTAAATCTCCTGGTTATATATATTTAACGAGCCAGCAGAGTCAGTGCCCGAAACTGAGGAGAGTGTAAATCTCCTGGATATATATATTTAACCGGCCAGAACAGATACAGTGCCCTAAAGTGAGGAGAGGGGAAATCTCCTGGTTATATATATTTCACCAGCCAGCACAGAGTCATTGCACTACACAGTGGAGAGTGTAAATCTCGTTGTTTTATATATTTTACCAGCCAGCACAGACACAGTGCCCTCTACTGAGGAGAGGAGAAATCTCCTGGTTATGTATATTTCACCAGCCAGCACAGAGTCATTGCCCGAAACTGAGGAGAGTGTAAATCTCCTTGTTATATTTATATATTTAACAAGCCGGCACTGAGTCATTGCCCTAAACTGAGAGAGCGTAAATCTCCTGGTGATATATTTTTAAATAGCCAGCGCAGATTCAGTGCCCTAAAGTGAGGAGAGGGTAAATCTCCTGGTGATATATATTTAACCAGCCAGCACAGAGTCATTGCCCTAAACTGAGTAGAGTGTAAATCCCCTGGTTATATATATTTAAACAGCCAGCAAGACTCAGTGCCCTAAACTGAGGAGAGTGTAAAACTCGTGGTTTTATATATTTAACTCGCCAGCACAGAGTCAGTGCCCTCAACTGAGGAGAATGTAAATCTCCTGGTTATATTTATTTTAAAACCAGCACAGAGTGAGTGCCCTAAACTGAGGAGATTGCAAATATCCTGGTTTTATATATACTTAAACCACCAGCACAGCGTAAGTGCCCTAAACTGAGGGTAGAGTAAGTCTCCTGGCTAAATATATTCAACCTGCGAGCACAGAGTCAGTGCCCTGAACTGAGGAGAGTGTAAATCTCCTGGTTATATATATTTAACCAGCCAGCACAGACTCAGTGCCGTAAACTGAGGAGAGTGGAAATCTTCTGGTTATGTATGTTCAACCAGCCAGAACAGACTCTGTGCCCTCAACTGAGGAGAGGGTAAGTCTCCTGGTTATATATATTTAACCGGCCAGCACAGACTCAGAGCCCAAAACTGAGGAGAGGGTAAAACCCCTTGTTGTATATATTTAACTAGCCAGCACAGAGTCATTGCCCTAAACTGAGGAGAGTGTAAATCTCCTGGTTATATTTATTTTAAAACCAGCACAGAGTGAGTGCCCTAAACTGAGGAGATTGCAAATATCCTGGTTTTATATATACTTAAACCGCCAGCACAGCGTAAGTGCCCTAAACTGAGGGTAGAGTAAGTCTCCTGGCTAAATATATTCAACCTGCGAGCACAGAGTCAGTGCCCTAAACTGAGGAGAGTGTAAATCTCCTGGTTATATATATTTAAACAGCCAGCACAGACTCAGTGCCCTAAACTGAGGAGAGTGGAAATCTTCTGGTTATGTATGTTCAACCAGCCAGAACAGACTCTGTGCCCTCAACTGAGGAGAGGGTAAGTCTCCTGGTTATATATATTTAACCGGCCAGCACAGACTCAGAGCCCAAAACTGAGGAGAGGGTAAAACCCCTTGTTGTATATATTTAACTAGCCAGCACAGAGTCATTGCCCTAAACTGAGGAGAGTGTAAATCTCCTGGTTATATATATTTAACCAGCCAGCACACACTCAGTGCCCTAAACTGAGGAGAGTGGAAATCTTCTGGTTATGTATGTTCAACCAGCCAGAACAGACTCTGTGCCCTCAACTGAGGAGAGGGTAAGTCTCCTGGTTATATATATTTAATTGGCCAGCACAGAGTCAGTGCCCTAAACTGAGGAGAGTTTAAATTGCCTGGTTACATATATACTTAACCAGCCAGCAATCATTGCACTAAAGTGAGGCGAGTGTAAATCTCCTGGTTATATATATTCAATCAGCCAGCACAGAGTCATTGCCCTAAGTTGTGGAGAGTGCAAATTTCCTGGTTATATATATTTAAACTGCCAGCACGGCGTAAGTGCCCTAAACTGAGGTCAGTGTAAAGCTCCTGGTTATATATATTGAACCAGCCAGCACAGAGTCAGTGCCCTAAACTGAGGAGATTGCAAATCTCCAGGTTATATATATTTAAACAGCCAGCGCAGAGTCAGTGCCCGAAACTGAGGAGAGTGTAAATCTCCTCGTTATATACATTTAACCAGCCGGCACAGACTCAGTGCCCTAAACTGAAGAGAGTGTAAATCTCCTGGTTATGTATTTATTTAACCAGCCAGCACAGAGTCATTGCTCTAAACTGTGGAGAGTGTCAAACTCGTGGGTATATATATTTAACAAGCCAGCACAGAGTCAGTCCTGTAAACGAAGGAGAGTGTAAATCTCCTGGTTATATATATTTTAACAGCCAGCACAGAGTCAGTGCCCTCAACTTAGGAGAGTTTAAATCTCCGGGTTATACATATTTGACGAGCCAGCTTAGAGTCAGTGCCCTAAACTGAGGTTAGTGTAAGCCTCCCGGCTAGACATATTCAACAAGCCAGCACAGAGTCAGTGCCCTAAACTGAGAGTTTAAATCTCCTGGTTATATATATTTAACCAGCCAGCACAGATTCAGTGACCTAAACTGAGGAGAGTGTTAGTCTTCTGGTTATATATATTTAACCAGACAGCGCAGAGTGAGTGCCCTAAACTGAGTAGAGTGTAAATCTCCTGGTTATATATATTGAACCAGCCGGCACAGAGTCATTGCTCTAAACTGTGGAGAGTGTCAAACTCGTGGGTATATATATTTAACAAGCCAGCACAGAGTCAGTCCTGTAAACGAAGGAGAGTGTAAATCTCCTGGTTATATACATTTAACCAGCCAGCACTGAGTCATTGCACTAAATTGAGGAGAGCGTAAATCACCTGGTCATATATATTTAACCAGCCAGCACAAAATCAATGCCCTAAACTGAGGAGAGAGTAAATCTCCTGGTTATATATATTCAACCAGCCAGCACAGAGTCAGTGCCCTAAACTGAGGAGAGAGTAAAATTCCTGGTCATATATATTTAACGAGCCAGGACAAAGTCAGTACCCCAAACTGAGGAGAGGGTAAATCTCCTGGTTTTATATATATATATATATATATATATATATATATATATATATTTAACCAGCCAGCACAGAGTCAATGCCCTAAACTGAGGAGATGGCAAATCCCCTGTTTATATATATTGAAACAGCCAGCACAGAGTCATTGCCCTAAACTGTGGAGAGTATAAATTTCCTGGTTATATATATTGAACGAGCCAGCACAGAGTCATTGCCCTAAACTGAGGAGAGTGGAAATCTTCTGGTTATATATATTTAACCAGCCAGCACAGAGTCATTGCCCTAAACTGAGGAGAATGCAAATCTCCAGGTTATATATATTTAAAAAGCCAGCACAGAGTCAGTGCTCTAAACGAAGGAGAGTGTAAATCTCCTGGTCAGATATATTTTAACAGCCAGCACAGAATCAGTGCCCTCAAGTTAGGAGAGTGTAAATCTCTGGGTTATACATATTTGACCAGCCAGATTAGAGTCAGTCCCCTAAAATGAGTTTAGTGTAAGTCTCCCGGCCAGATATATTCAACCAGCCAGCACAGATTCAGTGCTCTAAACTAAGGAGAGTGTAAATCTCCTAGTTATATATATTTTAACAGGCCAGCACAGAGTCAGTGCCCGAAACTTAGGAGAGTGTAAATCTCCGGGTTATATATATTTAACCAGTCAGCTTAGAGTCAGTGCCCGAAACTGAGGGTAGTGCAAGTCTCCCGGCTAGATATATTCAACCAACTAGCACAGAGTCAGTGCCCTAAACTGAGGAGAGTGTAATTCTCCTGGTTATATATATTTAACCAGCCAGAACAGATTCAGTGACCTAAACTGAGGAGAGTGTAAATCTTCTGGTTATGTATTTATTTAACCAGCCAGCAGAGTCATTGCCCTAAACTGTGGAGAGTGTAAATTTCCTGGTTATATATATTTAAACAGCCAACACGGTGTAAGTGCCCTAAACTGAGGTCAGTGTAAATCTCCTGGTTATATATATTGAACCAGCCAGCACAGAGTCATTGCCCTAAACTGAGGAGAGTGTAAATCTCCTGGTTATATATATTGAACGAGCCAGCACAGAGTCATTGCCCTAAACTGAGGAGAGTGTAATTCTCCTGGTTATATATATTTTAACAGCCAGCACAGAGTCAGTGCCCTAAACTGAAGAGAGTGTAAATCTCCTGGTTATGTATTTATTTAACCAGCCAGCACAGAGTCAGTGCTCTAAACGAAGGAGAGTGTAAATCTCCTGGTTGTATATATTTTAACAGCCAGCACAGAGTCAGTGCCCTCAACTTAGGAGAGTGTAAATCTCCGAGTTATACAAATTTTACCAGCCAGCTAAGAGTCAGTGCCCTAAACTGAGGTTAGTGTAAGTCTCCCGGCTAGATATATTCAACCAGCCAGCACAGAGTCAGTGCCCTAAACTGAGGAGAGTGTAAGTCTCCTGGTTACATATATTTAACCGGCCAACACAGATCCAGTGCCTGAAACTGAGGAGAGTTTAAATCGCCTGGTTATATATATTTAAAAAGCCAGCACAGACCCAGTGCCCTTAACTGAGGAGAGTGTAAATCTTCTGGTTATGTATGTTCAACCAGCCAGAACAGACCCAGTGCCCTAATCTGAGGAGAGTGTAAATCTCCTGGTTATATATATTTATGCAGCCAGCACAGAGTCAGTGCCCGAAACTGAGGAGAGGGTAAATCTCCTGGTTATAGATATATATTTAAAAATCCAGCACAGAGTCTTTGCCCTAAACTGAGGAGAGCGTAATACTCCTGGCTATATATATTTAAATAGACAGCACAGTTTCAGTGCCCTAAACTGAGGAGAGGGTAAATCTCCGGGTTATATATATATATATAAAACCAGCCAGTACAGAGTCTTTGCCCTAAACTGAGGAAAGTGTTAATCTTCTGGTTATATATTTTTCACCAGCCAGCACAGAGTCAGTGCCCTAAACTGAGGAGAGGGAAAATCTCATGGTTACATATATTTAACAATCCAGCACGGAGTCAGTGCCCTAAACTGAGGAGAGTGTAAAGCTCCTGGTTATATATATTTGAACAGCCAGCACAGACTCAGTGCCCTAAACTGAGGAGAGTGTAAATCTCCTGGTTATACATATACTTAACCAGCCAGCACAGAGTCAGTGCCCTAAACTGAAGCGAGTGCAAATCTCCTGGTTATATATATTTAACCAGTCAACACAGAGACAGTGCACTAAACTGACGACAGTGTAACTCTCCTGGTTATATATGTTTAACCAGTCAGCACAGAGTCAGTGCCCTAAACTGAGGAGAGTGTAAAACTAGTGGTTATATATATTTAACTAGCCAGCACAGACTCAGTGCCCTAAACTGAGGAGAGGGGAAATCTCCTGGTTATATACATATATTTAACCAGCCAGCACAGAGTCATTGCTCTAAACTGAGGAGAGCGTAAATCTCCTTGTTATATATGTTTAACCAGACAGTGCAGAGTCAGTGCCCGAAACTGAGTAGAGGATATATCTCCAGGTTATATATATTTAACCAGACAGCATGGAGTCATTGCCCTAAACTGAGGAGAGTGTAAATCTCCTGGTTATATATGTTTAACCAGCCAGCACAGATTCAATGCCATAAACTGAGGACAGTGTAAATCTCCTGGTTATATATATATTCAACCAGCCAGCACAGACTCAGCACCCTAAAATGCGAGAGTGTAAATCTCCTAGTTATATATATTTGACCAGCCAGCACAGACACAGTGCGCTAAACTGAGGAGAGTGTAAATCTCCTGGTTATATATATTTAACCAGCCAGCACAGATTCAGTGCCATAAACTGAGGACAGTGTAAATCTCCTGGTTATATATATTTAACAAGCCAACGCAGAGTCAGTGCCCTAAACTGAGGAGAGTGTAAATCTCCTGGATATATATATTTAACCAGCAGGTGCAGACTCAGTGCCCTAAACTGAGGAGAGTATAAATATACTGGTTTTATATATATATATAAACAGCCAGCGCAGAGTCAGTGCCTGAAACTTAGGAGAGTGTAAATCTTCTGGTTAGATACATTTAACCAGCCAGCACAGATTCAGTGCCCGAAAGTAAAGAGAAGGTAAATCTCCTGGTTATGTGTTTATTTAACCAGCCAGCACAGTGTAAGTGCCCTAAACTGAAGAGAGTGTAAATCTCCTTGGTATATATAATTTACCCGCCCGCACAGAGTCAGTGCCCTAAACTGAGGAGAATGTAAATCTCCTGGTTATATATATATTTAACCAGCCAGCATAGAGTCATTGCCCTAAACTGCGGAGAGTGTAAATCTCCTGGATATAGATATTTAACCAACCAGCGCAGACTCAGTGCCCTAAACTGAGGAGACTGTAAATCTTCTCTTTATATATATTTAACCAGACAGCATGGAATTATTGCCCTAAACTTAGGACAGTGTAAATCAACTGGTTACATGTATTTTATGAGCCAGCACAAACTCAGTGCCCTAAACTGAGGAGATTGCAAATCTCCAGGTTATACATATTTGACCAGCCAGCACAGACTCATTGCGCTATACTGAGGAGAGGGGAAATCTCCGGGTTATATCTATATTTAACCAGACAACACAGAGTCAGTGCCCTAAACTGAGTAGAGTGTGAATCTCCTGGTTATATATATTTAACCAGACAACACAGAGTCAGTGCCCTAAACTGAGTAGAGTGTAAATCTCCTGGTTATATTTACATTTAAGCAGCCAGCAGAGAGTCAGTGCCCTAAACGGAGGAGAGTGTAAATCTCCTGACAATAAATATTCAACCATCCAGCACAGTGTAAGTGCCCGAAACTGAAGAGAGTGTAAATCTCCCGGTTATGTATTTATTTAACCAGCCAGCAGAGTCATTGCTCTAAACTGTGGAGAGTGTAAATCTCCTGGTTATATATATTGAACCAGCCAGCACACTGACCTCAGTTTAGGGCACTTACGCCGTGTTGGCTGTTTAAATATATATAACCAGGAGATTTACACTCTACTCAGTTTAGGGCACTGACTCTGTGTTGTCTGGTTCAATATATATAACCAGGAGACTTACCCTCTCCTCAGTTTAGGGCACTGACTCTGTGCTGGCTGGTTGAAAATATATAACCAGGAGATTTGCCCACTCCTCAGTTTAGGGCACTGAGTCAGTAATGGCGGGTTAATTGTCTATCACCAGGAGATTTACACTCTCAGCAGTATTGGGCACTGATTCTGGGTTGTCTGGTTAAATATATATAACCAGGAGATTTTCACTCTCTTCAGTTTAGGGCAATGACTCTGTGCTGGCTCGTTAAATATATATAACCAGCGGATTTACCCTCTCCTCAGTTTAGGGCACTGAATCAGTGCTGTCCGGTAATACATATATAACCAGGAGACTTACCCTCTCCTCAGTTGAGGGTACTGACTCTGTGTGGGCTGGTTGAATCAATATAACCGGAAGATTTACACTCTCCTTAGTTTAGGTCACTGACTCTGTGTTGTCTGGTTAAATATATATAACCAGAAAATTTATGCTCTCCTCAGTTTTTGGCACTGACTCTGCGCTGGCTAGTTAAAATATATATAAAACCACGATATTTACAATCTCCTCAGTTAAGGGCAATGACTATGTGCAGACTCATTAAATATATATATATAATACCATAGATTTACCGTCTCCTCACTTTAGGTCACAGAGTCTGTGTCTGCTGGTTAAATATATATAACCAGGAGATTTTCACTCTCGTCAGTTTTGGTCACTGGCACTGTGATGTCTAGTTAAATATATATAACCAGGAGATTTACGCACTCCTCAGGTTAGTGCAAGGACTGTGTACTAGCTGTTTAAATATATATAACCAGATTTACCCTCTCCTCCTTTTTGGGCACTAACTCAGCGCTGGATATTTAAATATATATCACCAGGGGTTTTCCCCTCTCCTCAGTTTAGGGCATAGACTCTGTGCTGGCTGGTTGAATATATATAACTAGGAGATTTATACTCTCCTCAGTTTAGGTCACTGACTCTGTGCTGGCTGGTTAACTATATATAACCAGGAGATTTACCCTCTCCTCAGTTTAGGGCAATGACTCTGTGCTGGCTTTTTAAATATATATAACCAGGAGATTTACCCTCTCCTCAGTTTAGGGCAATGACTCTGTGCTGGCTGCTTAAATATATATAAGAAGGAGATTTACCCTCTCCTCAGTTTAGGGCACTGACTCTGTGCTGGCTGTTTAAATATTTTTAACCAGGAGATTTGCACTCTCCTCAGTTTTGGGCACTGACTCCGTGCTGGCTGGTCGAATATATATAACCAGAAGATTTACACTCTCTTCAGTACAGGCCACTGAGTCTGTGCTGGCTGGTTAAATATGTACATAACCAGGAGATTTACCCTCTCCTCAGTCGAGGGCACTGACTCTGTGCTGTCTGGTTAAAAATATATAACCAGGAGATTTACACTCTCCTCATTTTAGGGCACTGACTGCTGGTTGGTTGAATACATATAACTAGGAGATTTACACTCTCCTCAGTACAGGGCACTGAGTCTGTGCTGGCTTGTTGAATATAAATAGCCAGGAGATTTACAGTCTTCCCAGTTTAGGGCACTAATTCTGTGCTGGCTGGTTAAATATATATAACCAGGAGATTTACACTCTCCTCAGTTTCGGGCACTGACTCCGTGCTGGCTGGTTGAATATATATAACGAGAAGATTTACACTCTCCTCCGTTTAGGGCACTACTTCTGTGCTGGCTGGTTAAATATATATAACCAGAAGATTTACACTCTCCTCAGTTTAGGGCCCTGACTCTGTGCTGGCTGTTTAAATATATGTTACCAGGTGATATACACACTTCTCAGTTTAAGGCACTGAGTCTGTGCGGCTGTTTAAATATATATACCGAGGAGATTTACACTCTCCTCAGTTTAGGGCATTGAATCTGTGTTATCTGGTTCAATATATGTAACCAGAAGATTTACACTCTCTTCAGTTGAGGGCAATGACTCTGTGCTGACTGTTTAAATATATGTTGCCAGGAGATTAACACTCTCCTCAGTGAAGACAATGTCTCTGTGCTGGCTGGTTAAATATATATAACAAGGGGATTTACCCTCTCCTCAGTTTCGGGCACTGATTCTGTACTGGCTGGTTAAATATATACAACCAGGACATTTACACTCTCCTCAGTTTAGGGCACAGACTCTGCTGGCTGGTTGAATATATATAGCCAGGAGATTTACACTCTCCTCAGTTAGGGCACTTACGCTGTGCTGGCTGTTTAAATATATATAACCAGGAGATTTACACTCTCCTCAGTTTAGGGCACTGAGTCTGTGCTGGCTGTTTAAATATATATAACCAGGAGATTATCGCTGTCCTCAGTTTAGGGCCATGACTCTGTGCTGGCTGCTTAAATATTTATATCCAGGAGTTTACACTCTCCTCAGTTTAAGGCACTGACTCTGTGCTGGCTGGTTGAATATATCTAGCCCGGAGATTTACACTCACCTCAGTTTAGGGCACTGACTCTGTGCTGGCTGCTTAAATATTTATATCCAGGAGTTTACACTCTCCTCAGTTTAAGGCACTGACTCTGTGCTGGCTGGTTGAATATATCTAGCCCGGAGATTTACACTCACCTCAGTTTAGGCCACTGAATCTGTGCTAGCTGCTTAAATATACATATGACCAGGATAATTACACTCTCCTCAGTTGAAGGCACTGACTTGGTGCTGGCTGATTAAGTATATATTTAACAAGGAGATTTAACGTCTGCTCTGTTAAGGGCACTAAGTCTGTGCTGGCTGTTTAAATATATATAACCAGGAGATATACCCTCTCCTCAGTTTAGGGCACTGATTCTGTTCTGGCTATTTAAATATATATAACCAGGAGATTTACCCTCTCCTCAGTTTAGATCACTGACTTTGTGCTGGCTGGTTAAATATATATAACCAGGAGATTTACCCTCTCCTCAGTTTCTGGCACATGATCTGTGCTGGCTGTTTAAATTTATATAACCAGGATAATTTTACTCTCCTCAGTTTAGGGAAATGACTCTGTGCTGGCTGATTAAATATATATTTTACCAGGAGATTTACCATCTGCACAGTTTAGGGCACTAAGTCTGTGCTGGCTGGTTAAATATATATAACCAGGAGATTTCCACTCTTCTCAGTTTAGGGCACTGACTGCTGGCTGTTTGAACATATATAACGAGGAGATTTACACTCTCCTCAATATAGGGCACTGAGTCTGTGCTGGCTTGTTGAATATATATATAGCCAGAAGATTTACAGACTTCTCAGTTTCGGGCACTGACTCTGTTTTGTCTGGTTAAATATATATAACCAGGAGATTTACACTCTCCTCAGCTTAATGCAATGACACTGTGTTGGCTGATAAAATATACATAACCAGGAGATTTCCCCTCTACTCGATTTAGGGCACTTACTCTGTGCTGACTGGCTAAATATATATAACCAGGAGATTTACACATTCCTCAGTTTCGGGTACTGACTCCGTGCTGCCTGGGTAAATATATATAACCAGGAGATTTACCCTCTCCTCAGTTTAGGGCATTGACTTTGTGCTGGCTGCTAAAATATATATAACCAGGAGATTTACACTCTCGTCGGATTGGGTTGTGACTCCGTGCTGGCTGGTTAAAAATATATAACCAGGAGATTTCCCCTCTCCTCAGTTTAGGGGGCGGAATCTGCGCTCGCTGGTTAAATATATATAACCAGGAGATTTCCCCTCTCCTCAGTTGAGGGCACCTACTCTGTTCTGACTGGCTAAATATATATAACCAGGAGATTTACACTCTCCTCAGTTTTGGGCACTGACTCAGTGCTGGCTGGTTGAATATATATAACCAGAAGATTTACACTCTCCTCAGTTAAGGGCACTGACACTGCTGGCTGTTTGAATATGTATAACTAGGAGATTTACACTCACCTCAGTTTACGGCATTGACTTTGTGCTGGATGCTAAAATATATATAAGAAGGAGATTTACACTCTCCTCAGTTTGGGGAAGTGACTCCGTGCTGGCTGGTTAAAAATATATCACCAGGAGATTTCCCCTCTCCTCAGTTTTGGGCAATGACACTGTGCTGGTTGTATAAATATATATAACCAGGAGAATTACACTCTCCTCAGTTTAAGGCAATGACTCTGTGCTGGCTTTTGAAATTTATCCAACAAGGAGATTTATGCTTTCCTCAGTTTAGAGCACTGACTCTGTGCTGTCTGGTGAAATATATATAACCAGGAGATTTACATCTCCTCAGTTGAGGGCATTGACTCTGTGCTGGCTGGTTAAATATATATAACCAGGAGATTTACATCTCCTCAGTTTAGGGCAATGACACTGTGCTGGTTGTATAAATATATATAACCAGGAGAATAACTCTCTCCTCAGTTTAGGGCAACGACGTTGAGCTGGCTGGTTAAATATATTTAACCAGGACATTTGCACACTCCTCAGTTTCGGGCAATGACTCTGTGCTGGCTTTTGCAATTTATACAACCAGGAGATTTTCGCTTTCCTCAGTTTAGAGCACTGACTCTGTGCTGTCTGGTGAAGTATATATAACCAGGTGATTTACACTCTTCTCAGTTTCGGGCATTGAGTCTGTGTTATCTGGTTAAATATATAAAACCAGAATATTTACATTCTCCTCAGTTTAGGGCAATGACTCTGTGCTGGCTGGTTAAATATATATCACCAGGAGATTTACACTCTCCTCAGTTTAGTGCACTGACACTGTGTTATCTAGTTAAATATATATAACCAGAAGATTTACACTCTCCTCAGTTTAGGGCAATGACTCTGCGCTGACTGTTTAAATATATATAAGAAGGAGATTTACCCTCTCCTCAGTTTAGGGCACTGACTCTGTGCTGGCTGTTTAAATATTTTTAACCAGGAGATTTGCACTCTCCTCAGTTGTGGGCACTGATTCTGTGCTGGCTGTTTAAATATCTATAACCAGGAGATTTATTCTCTCCTCAGTTTAGGGCACTGACTCTGCGCTGGCTGGTTAAATAGATATAACCAGGAGAATTACACTCTCCTCAGTTTAGGGCAATGACTCTGTGCTGGACTTTTAAATATATATACCCAGGAGATTTTCACTCTCCACAGTTTAGGTGAAGGAAATCTGTGCTGTCTTGTGAAATATATATAAAACCAGGAGATCTACACTCTAGTCAGTTTAGGGCACTGACACTGTGTTGTCTGGTTGAATATATATACCCATGAGATGTCCCCTCTCCTCTGTTCAGGGCACTCACTCTGTGCTGGCTGTTTAAATATATATAACCAGGAGATATCCCCTCTCCTCAGTTTAGGGCACTTACTCTGTGCTGACTAGATGAATACAAATAACCAGGAGATTTACACATTCCTCAGTTTCGGGCACTGACTCCGTGCTGCCTGGTTAAATGTATATAACAAGGAGATTTCATTGCTCCTCAGTTTCGGGCAATGGCACTGTGCTGCTTGTGTAAATATATATAACCAGGAGATCTACACTGTCCTCAGTTTCGGGCGCTGACTCTGTGCTGTCTGGTGAAATATATATAACCAGGAGATTTCCCCTCTCCTCAGTTTAGGGCACTGACTCTTCTGGCTGGTTGAATATATATAACCAGGAGATTTCCACTCTCCTCCGTTTTGGCCATTGGCTCTGTGCTGGCTGGTTAAATATATATATAACCGGGAGATTTACCCTCTCCTCAGTTTAGGGCACTGACTTTGTGCTGGCTGTTTAAATTGATAACTGTGAGATTTACACTCTTCTCAGTTTAGGGCAATGACTCTGTGCTGGCAGGTTAAATATATATAACCAGGAAATTTACACTCTCCTCAGTTTAGGGCACTGACTTTGTGCTGGCTGTTTAAATTGATAACTGGGAGATTTACACTCTTCTCAGTTTAGGGCAATGACTCTGTGCTGGCAGGTTAAATATATATAACCAGGAAATTTACACTCTCCTCAGTTTAGGGCAATGACTCTGTGCTGGCTGTTTAAATATATGTAACCAGAAGATTTACGCTCTCCTCAATTTAGGGCAATGACTCTGTGCTGGCGAGTTAAATATATACAACAAGGGGTTTTACCCTCTCCTCAGTTTTGGGCTCTGAGTCTGTGCTGGCTGGTTGAACATATCTAGCCAGGAGACTTATACTATCCTCAGTTTCGGTCACTGACTCTGAGCTGGCTCGTTGAATATATATAACCAGGAGATTTACTCTCACCTTAGTATCGGGCACTGATTCTGTGCTGGCTCGTTGAGTATATATAAACTAGGAGATTTACCCTATCCTCAGTTTATGGCATTCAATCTGTGCTGGCTGGTTAAATATATATAACCAGGAGATTTACACTCTCCTCAGTTTAGGACAATGACTCTGTGCTGGCTGTTTAAATACATATAACCAGGTGTTTTACACTCTCCTCAGTTTAAGGCAATGACTCGGTGCTGGCTGTTTAAATATATATAACCAGGAGATTTACACTCTCCTCAGTTTAGGGCACTGACTCGGTGCTGGCTGTTTAAATATATATAACCAGGTGTTTTACACTCTCCACAGTTTAGATTACTGACTCTGTACTGGCTGGTTAAATATATATAACCAGGAGATTTACACTCTCCTCAGTTTCGGGCACATGATCTGTGCGGGGTTTTTAAATTTATATAACCAGGATAATTGCACTCTCCTCAGTTTAGGGCACTGACTTTGTGTGGCTGGTTAAATATATATAACCAGGAGATTTACCCTCTCCTCAGTTTAGGGCACTGACTCTGTGCTGGCTGTTTACATTGATAAATGGGAGATTTACACTCTCCACAGTTTCGGGCACTGACTCTGTGCTGGCTGTTAAAATATATATAACCAGGAGATTTACACTCTCCTCAGTTTCGGGCAATGGATCTGTGCTGGCTGGTTGAAAATTTATAACCAGAAGATTTACACTCTCCTCGTTTAGGGCACAGATTCTGTGTTATCTGGTTAAATATATGTAACCTGAAGATTTACACTCTTCTCAGTTTAGGGCAATGACTCTGTGCTGGCTGGTTGAATATATCCAGCCAGGAGATTTACACTCTCCTCAGTTTCGGGCCCTGACTCCATGCTGGTTGGTTAAACATATATAACCAGGGGATTTACACTGTTCTCAGTGTTGGGTACTGACTCTGTGCTGGCTGGTAAAATATATATAACCAGGAGATTTACCCTCTACTCAGTCCAGGGCACATGATCTGTGCTGGCTGTTTAAATTTATATAACCAGGAGATTTACACTCTCCGCGGTTTAGGGCAATGACTCTGTGCAGGCTGGTTAAATATATATTCAACCAGCAGACTTACCGTCTGCACAGTTTAGGGCACTAAGTCTGTGCTGTCTGGTTGAATAAACATAACCAGAAGATTTACACTCTCCTCAATTTAGGTCACTGAATCTGTGCTGGCTGGTTAAATGTATTTAACCAGGATATTTGCACTCTCCTCATTTTAAGGCACTGACTCGGTGCTGGCTGGTTAAATATATATATAAAACCAGGAGATTTAAAGTCTGCTCTGTTAAGGGTACTAAGTCTGTGCTGGCTGGTTAAATATATATAACCAGGAGATTGACACTGTCCACAGTTTAGGGAAACGACTCTGTGTTGGCTGATTCAATATATATATCCAGGGGATTTACCCTCTCCTCAGTTTAGGGCACTGACTCTGTGCTGGCTGTTTAAATATATATAACAAGAATATTTACACTCTCCTCAGTTTAGGGCAATGACTCTGTGCTAGCTGTTTAAATTGATTTCCGGGAGATTTACACTCTCCTCAGTTTCGGGCAATGACTCTGTGTTATCTGGTTAAATATATGTAACCTGAAGATTTACACTCTTCTCAGTTTAGGGCAATGACTCTGTGATGGCTGTTTAAATATATATAACCAGGTGTTTTACACTCTCCTCAGTTTAAGGCAATGATTCGGTGCTGGCTAGTTAAATATATATAACCAGGAGATTTACACACTCCTCAGTTTAGGGCACTGACTCTGTGTTATCTCGTTAAATATATATAACCAGAAGATTTATACTCTCCTCAGTTTTGGGGAATGACTCTGTGATGGCTGTTAAAATATATATATATCACCAGGAGATTTACACTCTCCTCAGTTTCAGGCAATGGATCTGTGCTGGCTGGTTAAATATTTACAACAAGGGGATTTACCCTCTCCTCAGTTTAGGGCACTAAATGTGTGCTGGCTGGTTGAATATATCCAGCCAGGAGATTTACACTCTCCTCAGTTTCGGGCACTGACTCTGCGCTGGCTCGTTAAATATATATAACCAGGAGATTTACTCTCACCTCAGTTTCGGGCACCCCGATTCTGTGCTGGCTCGTTGAGTATATACAACCTAGGATATTTACCCTGTCCTCAGTTTATGACACTGAATCTGTGCTGGTTGGTTAAATATATATAACCAGGAGATTTACGCTCTCCTCAGTTGAAGGCAATGACTCGGTGCTGGCTGGTTAAATATATATAACCAGGAGATTTACACTCTCCTCATTTTAGGACAATGACTCTGTGCTGGCTGGTTAAAAATATATAACAAGTGGATTTACCCTCTCCTCAGTTTCGGGCAATGAATGTGTGCTGGCTGTTTAAATATATATAACCAGGTGTTTTACACTCTCCTCAGTGTCGGGTACTGACTCTGTGCTGGCTGGTAAAATATATATAACCAGGAGATTTATCCTTACTCAGTCCAGGGCACATGATCTGTGCTGGCTGTTTAAATTTATATAACCAGGAGATTTACACTCTCCTCCGTTTAGGGCAATGACTCTGTGCTGGCTGGTTAAATATATATTCAACCAGGCGACTTTCCGTCTGCACAATTTAGGGCACTAAGTCTGTGCTGTCTGGTTGAATATACATAACCAGAAGAATTACACTATCCTCAATTTAGGTCACTGAAACTGTGCTAGCTGGTTAAATGTATTTAACCAGGATATTTGCACTCTCCTCAGTTTAAGGCACTGACTCGGTGCTGGCTGGTTTAATATATATTTAACGAGGAGATTTAAAGTCTGCTTTGTTCAGGGCACTAAGTCTGTGCTGGCTGGTTAAATATATATCACCAGGAGATTTACACTGTCCACAGTTTAGGGCAATGACTCTGTGTTGGCTGATTCAATATATATAACCAGGGGATTTGCACTCTCCTCAGTTTAGATCACTAACTCTGTACTGGCTGGTTAAATATATATAACCAGGAGATTTACACTCCCCTCAGTTCAGGGCACTGACTCTGTGCTGGCTGGTTGAATATATATAGCCAAGAGATTTACTCTCTCCTCAGTTTGGGGCACTGACTCTGCTGGCTGGTTGAATATATATAGCCAAGAGATTTACTCTCTCCTCAGTTTGGGGCACTGACTCTGCTGGCTGGTTCAATATCTTTAGCCTGGAGGTTTACACTCTACTCAGTTTAGGGCATTGACTCTGTGCTGGCTGGTTTAATATATATTTAACCAGGAGATTTAAAGTCTGCTCTGTTAAGGGCACTAAATGTGTGCTGGCTGGTTGAATATATCCAGCCAGGAGATTTACAGTCTCCTCAGTTTAGGGCACTGACTCAAAGCTGGCTGGTTAAATACATACAACCCGGAGATTTACACTCTCCTCAGTTTCGGGCACTGACTCCATGCTGGTTGTTTAAACATATATAAGCAGGCGATTTACACTGTTCTCAGTGTAGGGTACTGACTCTGTGCTGGCTGGACAAATATATATAACGAGGAGATTTACCCTCTACTCAGTCCAGGGCACATGATCTGTGCTGGCTGTTTAAATTTATATAACCAGGATATTTACATTTTCCGCGGTTTAGGGCAATGTCTCTGTGCAGGCTGGTTAAATATATATTCAACCAGCAGACTTACCGTCTGCACAGTTTAGGGCACTAAGTCTGTGCTGTCTGGTTGAATAAACATAACCAGAAGATTTACACTCTCCTCAATTTAGGTCACTGAAACTGTGCTGGCTGGTTAAATGTATTTAACCAGGATATTTGCACTCTCCTCAGTTTAAGGCACTGACTCGGTGCTGGCTGGTTTAATATATATTTAACCAGGAGATTTAAAGTCTCCTCTGTTAAGGGCACTAAGTCTGTGCTGGCTGGTTAAATATATATTACCAGGAGATTTACACTGTCCACAGTTTAGGGCAACGACTCTGTGTTGGCTGATTCAATATACATATCCAGGGGATTTACATTCTCCTCAGTTTAGGGCAATGACTCTGTGCTGGCTGGTTGAATATATATAACCAGGAGATTTACACTCTCCTCAGTACAGGGCACTGAACTCTGCTGGCTGGTTGAATATATATAGCCAGGAGATTTACACTATCCTCAGTTTCGGGCATTGACTCTGTGCTGGCTGGTTAAATATATATATATAAAACCATGAGATTTACCCTCTCCTCAGTTTAGGGCACTGACTTTGTGCTGGCTGGTTAAATATATTTAACCAGGATATGTACCCTCTCCTCAGTTTAGGTCACTGACTCTGTGCTGACTCGTTAAATATATATAACCAGGAGATTTACACTCACCTCAGTTTAGTGCAATTACTCTGTTCTGGCTGGTTTAATATAGAAAACCAGGAGATTTAAACTCTCCTCAGTTATGGGCACTGATTCTGTGCTGGCTGTTTAAATATCTATAAGCAGGAGATGTATCCTCTCCTCAGTTTAGGGCACTGACTCTGTGCTGGCTGGTTAAAAATATATAACAAGGAGATTTCTTCTCTCCCCAGTTTATGGCCCTGAATATGTGCTGGCTCGTTAAATATATATAGCCAGGAGATTTACACTCTGCTCAGTTTAGGGCACTGACTGTGAATTGTCTGGTAAAATTTATAGAACGAGGAGATTTACACTCTCCTCAGTGTATAGCACTGACTCTGTGCTGGTTGGTTAAATATATATAACTAGGAGATGTACATTCGCCTCTGTTTTGGGCACTGACTCTGCGCTGGATATTTAAATATATATCACCAGGAGATTTATGCTCTCCTCAGTTTAGGGCACTGACTCTGTGCTGGCTGGTTAAATATATATAACCAGGAGATTTACACTCTCCTCGGTTTAGGGCAATGACTCTGTGCTGGCTTGTGAACTATATATAAAACCAGGAGATTTCTCCTCTCCTCTGTTCAGGGCACTTACTCTGTGCTGATTGGATGAATATATATAACCAGGAGATTTACACTCACCTCAGTTTCGGGCACTGACTCAGTGCTGGCTCGTTGAATATGTATAACCTAGGAGATTTACCCTGTCCTCAATTTAGGGCACTGAATCTGTGCTGGCTGGTTAAATATATACAGCCAGGAGATTTACTCTCTCCTCAGGTTAGTGCAATGACACTGTTCTGGCTGGTTGAATATATATAACCAGGAGATTTAAACTCTCCTCAGTTTCGGGCACTGAATATGTGCTGGCCGGTTAAATATGTATAACCAGGTGACTTACCCTCTCCTCAGTTTAGGGCAATGACTCTGTGTTGGCTGTTTAAATATATATAACTTGGTGTTTTACACTCTCCTCAGTTTAAGGCATTGACTCTGTGCTGGCTGGTTAAATAGATATAACCAGAAGATTGACACTCTCCTCAGTTTAGGCCACTGACTCTGCGCTGACTGTTTAAATTTATATATCTAGGAGCTTTTCGCTGTCCTCAGTTTAGGGCAATGAGTCTGTGCTGGCTGGTTAAATGTATATAACCGGGAGTTTTACCCTCTCCTCAGTTCAGGGCACTGTCTCTGCGCTCGATGTTTCAACATATATTACCAGGAGATTTAAGCTGTCCTCAGTTTATGGCACTGAATCTGTGCTGGCTGGTTAAATGTATCTAACCAGGAGATTTACACTCTCCTCCGTTTAGGGCAATGATACTGTGCTGATTGGTTCAATATTTATAACCAGGGGATTTACCCTCTCCTCAGTTTAGATCACTGAATCTGTACTGGCTTGTTAAATATATATAACCAGGAGATTTACACTCTCCTCAGTGCAGAGCACTGACTCTGCTGGGTGGTTGAATATATATAGCCAGGAGATTTACCCTCTCCTCAGTTTCGGGCAATGACTCTGTGCTGGCTGTATAAATATATATAGCCAGGAGATTTACACTCACCACCGTTTAGGGCAATGACTGTACTGGCTGGTTCAATACATATAACCAGGAGATTTGCCCTCTCCTCAGTTTAGGGCACTGACTCTGTGCTGATTGGTTCAATATTTATAACCAGGGGATTTACCCTCTCCTCAGTTTAGATCACTGAATCTGTACTGTCTGGTTAAATATATATAACCAGGAGATTTACACTCTCCTCAGTGCAGAGCACTGACTCTGCTGGGTGGTTGAATATATATAGCCAGGAGATTTACCCTCTCCTCAGTTTCGGGCACTGACTTTGTGCTGGCTGGTTAAATATATATAACCTGGAGATTTACCCTCTCCTCAGTTTAGGACACAGACTCTGTGCTGGTTGTTTAAATTGATATCCGGGAGATTTCCCCTCTTCTAAGTTTAGGGCAATGACTCAATGTTGGCTGGTTCAGTATACATAACCAGGAGATTTACACTCGACTCAATTTAGAGCACTGAGTCTGTGCTGGCTATTTAGATATCTATAAGCAGGAGTTTACACTCTCCTCAGTTTAAGGCAATGACTCTGTGGTGGCTGGTTAAATATATATACTTGAAACCAGGAGATTTACCCTCTCCTCAGTTTATGGCACTGACTTTGTGCTGGCTGGTTAAATATATATTACCAGGAGATTTATACGCTCCTCAGTTTAGTGCAATGACTCTGTGCTAGCTGGTTAAATATATGTAACCAGGAGATTTACACTCTCCTCAGTTTTGTGCACTGACTCTGTGCTGGCTGGTAAAACATATATATCCAGCAGATTTACACTCTCCTCAGTTTAGGGCAATGATTCTGCACTGTCTTGTAAAATATATATAACCAGGAGGTTTACACTCTCCTCAGTTTAGGGCACTCAATCTGCACTGGCTGGTTAAATATATATTACCAGGAGATTTACACTCTCCTTAGTTTCGGGCACTGTCTCTGTGCTGGCCTGTTTAATATATATATATAACCCGGAGATTTTCCCTCTCCTCAGTTTAGTGGACTGTCTCTGTGCTGGCTGTTTAAAAAGATATTTCCCGGAGATTTAGAATCTCCTCAGTTTCGGGCACTGATTGTATGGAGGCTGGTTAAACTTTTTAAAACGTGAATATTTAGAGTCTCCTCAGTTTGGGGCATTGACTCTGGGCTGGCTGGTTAAATAAACATATACAAGCAGGTGATTTAGAGTCTCTAGTTTAGGGCACTGACTGTGTGTTGGCTAGTTTAATATATATAACCAGGAGATTTAGAGTCTTCTCAGTTTAGGGCACTGACTTTCTGCTGGTGAGTTAAATAAATACATGTAACCAGGAGATTTAGAGTCTCCTCACTTCAGGGCACTGAATCTGTGATGTCTGGTTAAATATGTATAACCAGAATATTTATAGACTCCTCAGATTAGGGCACTGACATTGTGCTGGCTGGTTAAATAAATACATATAATCAGGAGATTTAATGTCTTCTCAGTTTAGGGCACTGACGCTGTGCTGGCTTGTTCAATAATTTTTTATAACCAGGAGATTTAGAGTCTCCTCATTTTAAGGCACTGATTCTATGCTGGTTGATTAAATAAATATGTACAACCACGAGATTTAGATTCTGCCCATTATAGGGCACCGACTTTGTGCTGGTTGGTTAAATAAATATCTAAAACCAAGAGGTTTAGATTCTCTTCATTAAAGGGCACTGACTCTGCGCTGTCCATATATATAACCAGGAGATATAGAGTCTCCTCAGCTTAGGCCACTGACTGTGGACTGGCGGGTTACATACATTTATACAACTAGGAGATTTACAGTTTCCTCAGTTTAGGGCTCAGACTATGTGCTATATAGATATATAACCAGCAGATTTAGAATCTCCTGAGTTTAGGGCATTGACTCTGCTGATGTTTAAATATATAAAACCAGGAGATTCAGAGTCTCCTCAGTTTAGGGCACTGACTCTATATATTTATTTAACCAGGCAGCATAATCAGGAGATTTAGTGTCTCCTCAGGTTAGGGCACTGACTGTGTTGGCTGGTTAAATATACACAACCAGGAGATTTAGAGTCTCCTCATTTAGGGGCACTGAATCTGTGCTGGCTGACTAAATAAATATACATCACCAGGAGATTTAGAACCTGCTCATTGTAGGGCACTGACACTGAGCTGGATAGTTAAGGAAAAACATATAACCAGGATATTTAGAGTCTCCTTAGTTTCGGGCACTGACTGAAGCTGGCGGGTTAAATAAATATATAACCAGGAGATTTAGAGTCACCTCAGTTTAGGGCTCAGACTATGTGATGGATGAATAAATACATAGATATAAAACCAGGAGAAAGTCAGTGCCCAAAACTGAGGAGACTCTCAATCTCCTGGTTACATATAATTAACCAGACAGCACAGAGTCAGTGCCCTAAACTGAGGAGACTCAAACTCTTGGTTATTTATGTGTATTTATCCATCCAGCACGTAGTCTGAGCCCTAAACTGAGGAGATTCGAAATCTTTTAGTTATAAATATATTTAATTAACCCACCAGCACAGAGACAGTGCCCTAAACTGAGGAGACTCTAAATTTCTGGTTATATATATTTAAACAGACAGCACAGAGACAGTGCCCTTTACAGAGACCACTCTAAATCTCCTGTTGTTTAGAAATTAGTCAGCCAGCATAAAGTCAATGCTGACTCTGTGTTGGTTGGTTAAATAAATATATGTAACCAGGACATTTAGAGTCTCCTCAGTTTGGGGCACTGATTCTGGAATGGCTGGGTAAATCAATATATAACCAGGAGATATAGAGTCTGCTCATTTTAGGATCCAGACAATGTGCTGGCTGTGCCCATAACTGTGCAGACTCTAAATCTCCTGGTTATATATATTAAACCAGCCAGCACAGAGTCAGTGCCCTAAACTGAGGAGACTCTAAATCTCCTGATTATATATATAATTATGTAACCAGCCAGCACAATGTCAGTGCCCTAACGTGTGGAGAATTTAAATCTCCTGGATATGGATGTTTATTTAACCATCCTGCACAGAGTCTCTGCCTTGACTGAGGAGAATCTGAATCTCGTGGTTATATATATTTTAACAGACAGCACAGAGTCAGTGCCCTCACCTGAGGAGACTCTAAATCTCCAGGTTATACATATTTGTTTAACCAGCTTACACAGAGTCAGTGCCCAAACTGAGGAGAATTTAAATCTCCTGGTAATTTATATGTATTTATAAATTCAGCACATAGTCTGAGCCCTAAACTGAGGCAACTCTAAATTTCCTGGTTATATCTATTTATTTAATCCGCCAGCCCACAATCAGTGCCCCAAAATGAGGAGAATGTAAATCTCCTGGTTATATACATTTAACCAGATAGCGCAGAGTCAGTGCATTAACTGAAGAGATTCGAATCTCGTCGTTATATATGTATATTTAATCGTAGAGTTGAGAGTCAGTGCCCAAAACTGGGGAAACCCTAAATATCCTGGTTATTTTTATATAAACAGCAGGCACAGAGCCATTACACTAAATTGACAGACACTAAATCTCCTGGTTATATCTATTTGTTTAAGCAGCCAGCCCAGAGTCAGTATCCCAAACTGAGGAGACTCTAACCCTCCTGGCAAAATACATTTAACCAGCTAGCACAGAGTCAGTGCCCTAAATTGAACAGAATTTAAATCTCCTGGTTACATGCATATATTTAACCAGCCAGCACAGATTCAGTAACCTAAAGTGAGGATTCTCTACATCTCCTGATTATGTATATTGACCCAGCCAGCCCAGAGTCAGTGCTCCAAACTGAGGAGACTTGAAATCTCCTGGCTATATATATGTATTAATCCATTCAACACATAGTCTGAACCCTAAACTGGGGAGACTGTAAGTCTCCTAGTTATATATATATTTATTTAAGCTGCCAGCCAACAGTCAGTGCCATAAACTGAGGAGACTCTCAGTCTCCTGGTTATATATATTTAACCAGCCAGCACCGAGTCTGTGCCCTATAATGATCAGACTCTAAATGTCCTGTTTGCATATATTTATTTAAACAGCCAGCTTACAATCAGTGCCCTAAACTGAGGAGTTTCTAAATTTCCTGGTTATATATATATTTAATCAGCCAGCCCAGACTCAGTGCTCTTAACTTAGTAGACTCTAAAGCTCCTGGTAGTATATATTTGTTAAACCAGCTAACACAAAGACAGTGCCCTAAACTGAAGAGATGCTAAATATCCTGGTTATATATATTTATTTAACCAGCCAGCAGCAAGTCAGTGACCTAAACTGAGGAGACTGTAATTATCCTGGTTATATATATTTAACCAGCCAACACCGAGTCAGGCTCCTAAACTGAGAAGATTCTATATATTCTGGTTGTATCTATTTATTTAACCAGTCAACCCAGAGTCAGTGTCCCAAACTGTGGAGACTCTAAATACTCTGTTTACAAAAAAATAACCAGCCACCACACAGTCATTGCCCTAAAAATAAGGAGTCTAAATCTCCTGGTTATATATTTATTTAATCAGCTAGCATAGAAACAATGCCCCAAAATGAGCAGACTCGAAATGTCCTGGTTACATCTGTTAATTTAAACAGCTAGCCCATAAGCAGTGCCCTAAACTGAGGAGTTTCTAAATTTCCTGGTTATATATATTTAAACAGACAGCACAGACTCAGTGCGCTTAACTGAGTAGATTCTAAATCTCCTGATAATATATATTTGTTTAACCAGCCAGCCAGCCCAGAATCAGTATCCCAAACTAAGGAGACTCTAACCCGCTGGCTATATACATTGAAAGAGACAGCGCAGAGTCAGTGCCCTGACTGAGGAGATGCTAAATCTCCTGGTTATAAATATTTATTTAATCAGCCAGCACAGAGTCAGTGTACTAAATCAAACAGAATTTAAATCTGCTGGTTACATGCATATATTTAACCAGCCAGCACAGATTCAGTAACCTAAAGTGAGGATTCTCTACATCTCCTGGTTATGTATATTGACCCAGCCAGCCCAGAGTCAGTGCTCCAAACTGAGGAGACTCTAAATATCCTGGATGTATGTATTTAAACAGACAGCAAAGAGGCAGTGCCCGAAACTGAGGAGACTCAAAATCTCCCGGCTATATATATGTATTAATCCATCCAGCACATACTCTGAGCCCTAAACTGAGGAGACTGCAAATCTCCTAGTTATATATATTTATTTAAGGCACCAGCCCACAGTCAGTGCTATAAACTGAGGAGACTCTCAGTCTCCTGGTTATATATATTTAAACAGCCAGCTCCGAGTCTGTGCCCTAAACTGAGGAGACTCTATATCTCCTGGATATATATATATATATATATATATTTATTTAATCAGCCAGAACTGAGAGAGTGCCCAAAACTGAGGAGACGCTAAATATACAGGTTTTATATATTTAACCAGAAGGCACAGAGTCAGTGCCCTAAACTGAACAGGTTCTAAATCTCCTGGTTATATCTATTCATTTAACCAGCCAGCCCAGAGTCAGTGCCCCAAACTGTGGAGACTCTCAATATCCTGGTTATAAAAGTTTTAACCAGCCACCTCACAGTCAGTGCCTTAAAATGAGGAGTCTCTACATCTCCAGGTTATATTTAATTAACCATCTCGCACAGAGTCGGGGCCTTAAAATGTGTAGACTCTAAATCTCCTGGTTATATATATTTAACCTGCGTGCACAGAGTCTGTGCCCCAAACTGAGGAGACTCTAAATATCTTGGTACTGTTTCAGCATTTAACCAGCCAGCACAGGGTCAATGCCCTATAATGAGCAGAGTCTAAATGTGCTGCTTATATTTATTTATTAAACCATCCAGCACAGAGTCAGTCCCTAGACTGAGGAGACTCTAAATACCCTGGTTATATATATTTAAATGAACAGCATTGAGTCAGTGCACTAAACAGTGGGAGACACTAAATCCCCTGGTTGTAAAGATGTATTTAACCAGCCAGCACAGAGATAGTGCCCTTTAATGAGCTGACTCTACATCTCCTGGTTACATATATTCATTTAATCAGCTAGCACAGGGTCAGTCACCTAAACATGAGGAGACCCTCAATCTTCTGTGTATATATGATTATTTAATCACCCAGCACAGAGTCAATGCCCTAAACTGAGGAGAATCCGAATCAGATGGATTTATATATATTTTTATTCCACCAGCCAGCAGAAACTCAGTCCCCTTCAATGACGAGGCTCTGAATCTCCAGGTCATATATATTTAACCAGCCAACAGAATCAGTGCCCTAAACTGAGGAGACTCTAATTTTCCTTGTTTTCTATATTTATTAAAATGTAGAGTTGAGAGTCAGTGCCAAAAACTGGGGAAATCCTAAATATCCTGGTTACATATTTATATATTAAAACAGACAGCACAGAGTCAGTGCCCTTAACTGAGGAGACACAAAATCTCCTGGATATATCTATTTATTTAACCAGCCAGCCCAGAGTCAGTGCCCCAAACTGAGGAGACTCTAAATCTCCTGGTTATATATATTTAAACAGACAGGACAGAGTTAATGCCCTTAGCTGAGGAGACTCTAAATACTGTTCTATACACTTAACCAGCCAATACCGCGTCACTGCCCAAAAATGAGGAGAATGTGAAACTAGTGGTTATATATACTTATTTAACCAGCTAGAAGAATGTCAATGCCCTAACCTGAGGAGACTCTAAATCTCCTGTTTATATATATATTTATTTAACCAGCCAGCACAGTGTCAGTGCCCCATAATGTGCAGACTCTAAATCTTTGGTGATATATATTCAACCATCCAGCATAGAGTCAGTGCCCTAAACTGAACAGACTCTAAATCTCCTGGTTTTACATATATTTATTGAACCATTCAGGACAAAGTCAATTCCCTAGACTCAGGAGGTTCTGAATTTCCTAGTTATATATATTTATTTAACTAGCCAGCAAAAAGTCAGTTCCGAAACTGAGGAGACTCTAAATCTCCTGGATATGTGCAAACTCCACACAGTCAGTCACCTGAGACGGGAAACAAACCTGGGTCTCTGGCACTGTGAGGCAGCAGTGCTAACCACTGTGCCACCGTGCCACCCACATTGAGGCGATTCTAAATCTCCTGGTTTTGTGGCGACTCTAAATCTCCTAGTTATATCTATTTATTTAACCCACCAGCTCATGGTCAGTGCCCTAAAATGAGGAGAATCTAAATCTCCTGGTTATATATATTCAACCAGATAGTGCAGAGTCAGTGCATTAACTGAGAAGATTCTAAATCTCCTCATTACATTTATATATTTAATCAACCAGCACAGAGTCAGTGCCCTAAAATGAGGAGACTCTAAATCTCCTGGTTATATTTCTGTATTTAACCAGCCAGCACAGGGTCAATGCTCTATAATGAGCAGACTCTAAAATGAGGAGTCTCTACATCTCCAGGTTATATTTAATTAATCATCTCGCACAGAGTCAGTGCCCTAAACCGAGGAGACCCTAAATCGTCGGGTTATATATATTTATTTAATCAGCCAGAAGAATGTCAATGCCCTAACCTGAAGAGACTCTAAATCTCCTGTTTATATGTATTTATTTAACCAGCCAGCACAGTGTCAGTGCCCCATAATGAGCAGACTCTAAATCTTTGGTGATATATATTTAGCCAGCCAGCACAGAGTCTGTACCCTAAACTGAACAGACTCTAAGTCTCCTGGTTTTACATATATTTAATTAACCATCCAGCAAAAAGTCAATGCCCTAGACAGAGGAGATTCTGAATCTCCTGGTTATATATATTTATTTTACTAGCCAGCAAAATGTCAGTTCCCGAGACTGAGGAGACTCTAAATCTCCTCGTTATATTTCTGTATTTAATCAGGAAGCACGGAGTCAGTGCACTAAACTGAGGAGACCCAAAATCGTCTGTTTATATATTTATTTAACCAGCCAACACCAAGTCAGTGCCCTAAACTGAGGAGAATCTGAATCTAATGGTTATATATATTTATTTTACCAGCCAGCAGAATGTCAATGCCCTAACCTCAGGAGACACTAAATCCCCTGATTGTAAAGATGTATTTAACCAGCCAGCACAGAGATAGTGCCCTGTAATGAGCTGATTCTACATCTCCTGGTTACATATATTCAGTTAATCAGCCAGCACAGAGTCAGTGACCAAAACATGAGGAGACCCTAAATCTCTGGGTATATATATATTTATTTAACCACCCAGCACAGAGTCAATGCCCTAAACAGAGGAGAATCTGATTCACCTGGTTTTATATATATATATATTTATTCCACCAGCCAGCAGAAACTCAGTCCCCTTCAATGACGAGACTCTGAATCTCCAGGTCATATATATTTAACCAGCCAACAGAGTCAATGCCCTAAACTGAGGAGACTCTAAATTTTCTCGTTATATATATATCTATTAAAATGTAGAGTTGAGAGTCAGTGCCCAAAACTGGGGAAACCCTAAATATCCTGGTTATATATAAATTAAAACAGCAGGCACAGAGACAGTGCTCTAAACTGAGGAGACACTAAATCTCCTGGATATATCTATTTATTTCATCAGCCAGCCAAGAGTCAGTGCCCCAAACTGAGGAGACACTAAATCTCCTGGTTATATATATTTAAACAGACAGCACAGAGTTAATGCCCTTAGCTGAGGAGAATCTGAATCTAATGGTTATATATACTTATTGAACCAGCCAGCAGAATGTCAATGCCCTAACCTGAGGAGACTCTAAATCTCCTGTTTATATGTATTTATTTAACCAGCCAGCACAGTGTCAGTGCCCCATAATGTGCAGACTCTAAATCTTTGGTGATATATATTTAACCATCCATCATAGAGTCTGTGCCCTAAACTGAACAGACTCTAAATCCCATGGTTTTACATGTATTTATTGAACCATTCAGCACAAAGTCAATGCCTTAGACTGAGGAAACTCTGAATCTCCTGGTTATATATATTTATTTAACTAGCCAGCAAAAAGTCAGCTCCTGCAACTGAGGAGACTCTCAATCTCCTGGACAAAAGTATTTATTGAACCAGCTAGAAGAGAATCAGTTCCCTAAACTGAGGAGACTCAAAATCTTCAGTTCATAGATAATTAACCAACAAGCCCAGTGGCAGGATCCAAAATTGAGGAGATTCTGAATCTCCTGGATATATATATTTATTTAACCAGCCAGCTCAGAATCTGGGGCCCACAGCTGAGAAGACTCTAAATCTCTTGAATGTATGTACTTAATTAGCCAGCCAGGAGTCAGTGCCCTTAACTGAATACACTTTAATTCTCCTGGTGATATATATATATATATTTAACCAGCCCAGCCCAGAGTCAGTGCCCTAAAATGAGGAGAGTTTAAATCTCCTGGTTATATATATTTTAACACAGAGCACAGAGTCAGTGCCCTAACCTGAGGAGACTGTAAATCTCCTGGTTATGTATATTTTTTAACCATCCAGCACAGAGTGAGTGATCTAAACTCAGGAGAATCTGAATCTCCTGGTTATATATAATTATTTAACCAGCCAGCAGAACGTCAGTGCCCTAAACTGAGAAGATTCTAAATATCCTGGTTATAAAAATTTTAGCCATCCACTACACAGTCATTGTCGTAAACTGAGGAGACTCTAAATCTCCTGGTTATCTATATTTATTTAACCAGCCAGCACAGCGTCAGTGCCCTAAATTGATGAGACCTGAAATCTTCTTATATATATATTTAAATGATTCAGCACAGCATGAGTGCTCTAAACTCAGAGAAGAATTTGAATCTACTGGTTATATATATTTATTTAACCAGCTAGCACAGAGTCAGTACCCTAAACTGAGGAGACTCTAAATCTCCTGTTTATATGTATGCATTTATCCATCCAGCACAATGTCTGAGCCCGAAACTGAACAGAGTCTAAATCTCCTGGATATATCTACTTATTTAACCAGCCAGCCCAGAATCAGCGCCCCAAACTAAGAAGACTCAAAACGTCCTGGTTATAAAAGTTATATCCAGCCACCACACAGTCAGTGCCCTTAACTGAGGAGACACGAAATATCCTGGTTTTATATATATTTATCCATCCAGCACATTGTCTGTGCCCTAGAATTAGCAGACTCTAACTCCCCTAGTTATGTATATTTATTTAATCAGCCAGCATAGAATCAGTGTCCTAAAGTGAGCAGACACTAAATCTCCTGGTTTTATATATTTATTTAACCAGCTAACACAGAGTCAGTGCCCTAAACTGAGGAGACTCAAAATCACCTGGTTATATACATTTATTTAATCAGCCCAGAATCAGTGCCCAAACTGAGGAGACTCTAAATCTCCTGGTTTTATATATATATTTAAACATACAGCACAGAGTTAGTGCCCAAACTGAGGAGACTCTAAATCTCCTGGTTATATATATTTATTTAATCAGATAGCCCAGAATCAGTGCCCTAACTGAGGAGAGTGTAAATCTTCTGATTATATATATTTAAACAGACAGCACAGATGCAGTTCCCTAAACTGAGGAGATTCTAAATATCCTGGTTATATATAATTAACCAGCCAACACACAGTCAGTGCCCCAAACTGAGGAGACTCTAAATCTCCTGGTTATATATATTTAACCAGCCAGTACAGAGTCAGTTCCTTGACTGAGGAGACTGTAAATTAGATTAGATTAGATTACTTACAGTGTGGAAACAGGCCCTTCGGCCCAACAAGTCCACACCGCCCCGCCGAAGCGCAACGCACCCATACCCCTACATCTACCTCTTACCTAACACTACGGGCAATTTAGCATGGCCAATTCACCTGACCTGCACATCTTTGGACTGTGGGAGGAAACCGGAGCACCCGGAGAAAACCCACGCAGACATGGGGAGAATGTGCAAACTCCACACATTCAGTCGCCTGAGGCTGGAATTGAACCCAGGTCCCTGGCGCTGTGAGGCAGCAGTGCTAACCACTGTGCCACCGTGCCGCCAAAATCTCCTGGTTACATATATTTAACCAGCCAGTACAGAGTCAGTGCCTTGACTGAGGAGACTGTAAATCTCCTGGTTATATATTTTTAACCAGCCAGGACAGAGTCAGTTCCTTGACTAAGGAGACTCTAAATCCCCTGGTTATATTCGTTTAACCAGCCAGTACAGAGTCAGTGCCCTAAACCGAGGAGACTCAAAATCTCCCCATTATGAGGACCTAAAATTTGAATTAGGCAACAAGTTTGTGCAGATTTTTATTTACTCCAAAATGGTTTCCTGATTTAAAATGGCCTGATTTGCAGAATTAAGCTGAAATTCAAAGATAAGGGCACAATAGAGTTGTCATAAATTGAATCCTGACGCACTAATTTCCCATTTGAACTAACACTGAACTGACACATAAGATGACAATTTATGTAATTAAGATTTCTTTTTCAAGGAATACCACAGGATTAGCCTGTTCTCAATTATATCACCACATTGGAAATCATGTCACCTTACTATATGTGATTGGTCTTTCTTGTAATTAAGGCTGTACTATTTCTTAAAGAACATATAAATAATGTGTAATTTTCAAATGGAATTGCCCAACTTCACCACGGAACACAGAAGCTTCAATCTCTGTGTTGCTGGACAGAATCGCATCAAGGTACTTCAGTTCAATAAACTCATGGCCCTTGCTTTTTGAACAGACCACATGTGTCGATTCTTTTGAACAATCTCGAACCAAGAAGCCCCTCTTGAGGGGTGTAAGTTCTTCATTTTGGTGCTACGACACATTTTCGGCTCAGACAGATTGAGAACAGTGTAAGAGTTAAATGTCCTTCACTGTTGAGTATTTTAAAAGCGTTTGGTTTTCCTCTCATTCAAGTGGTGTCTGACATGAACCCTCCCTGTTTGTTTTCCAGTCCAGCCCGAAAGGATCGGCCTGAGCAAGGGTTGGGTCTGGGGGACTTCTTAAATGTTAAAACAAAGTGGGGAGAGATTAATTGAAGTTGAAGCTGCTTTGGTTCTGGGCAGTGGGCTTCGAAAATTGCTCAACTCTGAGGGGAGGGTTGAAATCTGAATTCCCAAGCCTTGTTAATTTTTGGGTTTTAAAAAATAACTTTGATTGCGTAAACTTTTTTCTTTTATTTTCGGGGTTCGGATCGTTTGAACTTCGTTTCTTTGCAGTTTTAAAATAAAACTTCGATCGTTTGAACTTCATTAATTTCCGAGTTTTTGAAAAAAAATTCGATCTCCCCCAAGCTTTTTACATTTCCAGGTTGTACAGAAATTGGATGTTTGTATTTTCAGCAGTATTTTCGGAAGCTGTTGCACTCAACAGTTCCAAAATAGGCAGGTATTAAAGAAGTCCGATATTTAAAGTGTTTAGGGAGGCAAGAGGCCCCCAGTTTTTAATGATAGGTTATTATTAATATAATAAAATATAATACTTAATGTAAGGTATCGGGTTAAAATTGTGCACAATAAGAGAACAGGTGTTGCTTCTGCAAAAGCTTACATTATAAAATTAGGCTGCGCATCCAAATTCTCGACAATGAGAAGCGAAAACAGGTCGAATTAGCTCTGACTCATCGGGCAGAGCGACTGTGTAGCAGGATATACCAGGCATAGGAAAGCATAAGAAGCAAAAACAGGTGGAATTCTCTCTGACTAATAGGGCAGAGTGACCGTGTAGCGGGATGGACCAGTAACAGGAGAATAGTGTGCCAGTCTCAGGAGGGATGTGGCCAGCAGATGGAATTTAGTTTGGCAGGATGATCGCACGAAGACAGCAAACTATGCCAGGATAGTCACATATAAGGAATGAGATAAATAGGAGTAAGGGGCAGCAGGCTTAGAGTAATGGGAGAAGGAAACAGAGGCGGAGAGAAGCTAGACAAAGGCGGAGTGAAGCTAGAGCTTGTGATAGGCTACGTGCTACAGCAAAAGTAACCAATGGGGTTAAAGGGGAGGACCGAGAGATGCAGCTGAGCAGCACAAATCCGAATGTAACCCTCAGATCGGGATGCTCACTCATTAGGCACCCGTTCTTGCAAGGACATATCAATAAAATTCACTGCTTCAGAGTCTGACTCTGACTGAAATTTATGAATATGTGAGTTTTGTTTCTCACAATTAAGTATTGAGTTTTTATTTATTAAATTATTAAGTTGATTTTTTAAATGTCATTATATCGCAATATTTTATAATAAAAGTTAATTTTAAAAAAGGTTTTGTGAAATACTTAGTCTTTGTAGAAGTCTGATTAGTGAGTAATTTTTAAAAAACTAGTTGCTATAAAACTGAAATAATTTTGGTTAGCACTGCGACCTCACAGTGCTATAGAGACCCAGGTTCAATTCCCGCCTCAGGCGACTGACTGTGTGGAGTTTGTACATTCTCCCCGTGTCTTTGTGGGTCTCCTCCAGATGCTCCGGTTTCCTCCCACAGTCCAAAAATGTGCAGGTTAGGTGAATTGGCCAGGCTAAATTGCCTTAAGTGTTAGGTGCAGGGTAAAAGTAGGGGAATGGGTCTGGGTGGGTTGCGCGTCGGCGGGTCAGTGCAGACTTGTTGGGCCGAAGGGTCTGTTTCCACACTGTAAGGAATGTAATGTAATGTAATCGTGTACATAGACAGAACAAATGATCCATCTTCAGTTAGTGAAATTATTTGAAAAATTTCCCTAAAAGTCTGGGGCCTTTAGAAAACTGTCTGGATGTCTAAACAAAACATTGGGTGATGGAGAATGGCCATGAGGTGTCCTTAAACCTGTCCAATTGGTTAAATCAGCTCAGCAATTGATTTGGCAACAAAACATGGGAGCGGGAACGAAAGAGTTAATTGGACAATGGCAACAGTTTTGTGATGAGAGGCATAAAGAATCAGTTTGCGCCCGTGGCAGGATACTGCCACCAAATTGGGGATTGAATTAACTGCAAATGGTGCAGTGAAGTCTGTTGAGGTTCTTAAAAGTGAAGGTGCTCAACCAAAACAATGACTGAATCAAAAGGAGAAGTCACAAGTGACTGGTTAAAAAAACAGCACTGTGCAGTTCGATGGTTGGCTGTAGTTTTAACGAGGAAGACAATGATAAATCGGATTTAGATGAGTAGTGTTCCTTTTTTTGTGGCTTTTTTTTTGTCCCATTTCAAACTCTTCCTTAGAGGCTGATCAGTCTTTGGAATGTATAGCTGTTTTACTTAATTCTCAATAACGTTACTGCTTTCGCTAATGCTGTAGTCCAGGAACAACAACGACAATATAATATTCTTGCTGCTGCATCTGTTATATTCGCAAAGCCTATTAGCTTTACACGTATCCTTGAACTTCACCCCCAAAATAAGGAGTATGCTGAGGACTTTTTTGGAACGTTTTAGATAATTTTCTGAGTCCTATTCCGGCGATCGGGCTTGGAATTTAAATGCTATTAATGCTCAGTATAATTCTATGCTATTAAACTGCCTGTCTCTCTCTGTAGTTACAGCAGTCTAAACAAACCATCAAGGCTGGGTTGGAGACCCCCCCCCCCCCCCCCAATCAACTCCATCGTTCTATTAGGGCCTTGTGGAAGAGGCAGAGGATGAATCACCAGTTTTTCACAAAATAATCCCCTTTCCCCACTCAAAGGTTCGATGGTTGGCCACTCATTAGTTTTGTTGTTTGTTGCACTTGTTGCATCTGTTCAGCTCGGCCTGTCTTGGTTTGTTGCTTTTGTTTGTTTGTTTAGGTGATTATTCTTTGTTTATGGAATATGGAAGGTGGCTGTTCTTTCTTGATGAGTTAAAAGATAAGGCTGGCCAGCAGTAACAATTCTTCCACACTTGGTTAAGCAATGATGCCACAGCCAGGATTTATCAGACTAAACTCCCAAGCTAAAAACTGTGATATGGTGTGTGTGTGAGAGAGAGGAAAAAGAGCTGTACAGCTGGTCGAAAGTTTAACCCTTTGTGATTCGGTTTGAATGCACACTTGGTGATTGAATGTTTGTACTTTGTTCCCTGGAGCTTGAGAACCGGGACTGTTTTGAATCTAATTTCTATTATGGAAATTTAACATGATTTCTTTTAAGGTTAAGGATTTTTCAGTGATTATGAAATAAAATATTAGCTCCTGTTCTTTTTACAGGTCATGCCTGCCTTACTGTCAGTTTCTAACTAATCTCTGTTATCCTTACATGAAAGCCAACCTTATTAGATTTCAAATCAGCTTAATACGGAGGAAAACAACATTATAACCTTTTTTTTTGTTTCAGACTCATTTGTTTCCAGTTAATGTTAAGACTGATGTGTTTCATTGGTGATTATGATGTGCCAGCCATAGTTTTATTCAGGAAGTCCACTCCCTCAATACAGTTGCAGTTGCAGTTTCAGTTCAACATTAGATTGTAATAAATCATCAAAAGAAAATCCCATGGTTAATATCTGTGTCCTTCGATGTGAACATTATACATACATTAGAAGTTTTTTTAACTTGAAGAAACAAATGCTTTCAAGGCAGCTCCAGTTATTTCACGACCGATAACATTATAATGGAGCAATGACTAGTCACGGGTACTTAAGAAACTTAATTTTGGATTTAAACTAAGGGACTAAAACTGGGTAGTTATAGTGGATTTCAAAGTTGGGAACTGTATGTATTTTACATTTTAAATATGAAATACTGAATAAATGAATTTCATATATATAAACTAAATAAGAAAATAAAATGTTGTATAATACTTAGGTATATATATTGTAAAAATAATATTCATTGATATATTAAACAGAGGAGATCTGCTCTCAAAACAAGACAATGAGAACTAAGCTCTGTTGATCCTCCAATATCCACAAAAGTAACTGAAAACTTATTTTCCATCATCTTCTTCAGCTGGATCCCCACTCAGTAATATATAAAGTCTGCTTGGTACCACTCCAATCAGTGCTCTCTTCAGAAATTCAAACTGAATTCTATCCATATCATTAGGTGTCCCTAACGGATGAAAAAGAACTACTGCCTGACTTAAACAGGTATTGCTGTCACCCAGTATTCCGACCTTTGGGAAAATAGGGACAGGCAAACATATCGAGGAATAGGATGGTATACCAACCACTTTCTTTTGTAGCATCACTGCCACGTTGCCATGGAGCTGGCAAGCTCCATAATGTCACAACCATGTGATACAGTGACCAGGACAAGTGAATGAGACAAATCACCGATTTAGTTATTCTCCTCTTGCAATTTTTGATTAGCTGAAAATTCAAATCTTAAAAGTAGCTTTCAGATTATGACAATTAAGATTCCAAAATGTATAGTTAGGAACAGGCTTTAAAGTTAGACAAGCATAAATTGGTAAATTGGTTAAATGAGGTTAAAATGAAAATAGAGGCAAGGAGATCAACTACAGAAGGGAAGAGAATGATGTAATAAGAAGGATAAACCAGCAGAGTACAGTTTTAAAATTTTTTAGTCACTTGTTGGGTTTCCACGCTGAATTACAGATAATTATTATATTTATTATCATAAATATTTGTTATTTATTATATGTAATATTATTTATGTTTATAAATAAATAATGTTTATAAATAAATAAATGCTCGTTGTTGTGGTTCTGTTCGCCGAGCTGGGAATTTGTGTTGCAGATGTTCCGTCCCCTGTCTAGGTGACATCCTCAGTGCTTGGGAGCCTCCTGTGAAGCGCTTCTGTGATCTTTCCTCCGGCATTTATAGTGGTTTGTCTCTGCCGCTTCCGGTTGTCAGTTCCAGCTGTCCACTGTGGTGGCCGGTATATTGGGTCCAGGTCGATGTGCTTATTGATTGAATCTGTGGATGAGTACCATGCCTCTCTGAATTCCCTGGCTGTTCTCTGTTTGGCTTGTCCTATAATAGTAGTGTTGTCCCAGTCAAATTCATGTTGCTTGTCATCTGTGTGTGTGGCTACTAAGGATAGCTGGTCGTGTCGTTTCGTAGCTAGTTGGTGTTCATGGATGCAGATCGTTAGCTGTCTTCCTGTTTGTCCTATGTAGTGTTTTGTGCAGTCCTTGCATGGGATTATGTACACTACATTGGTTTTGCTCATGTTGGGTATCGGGTCCTTCATCCTGGTGAGTTGCTGTCTGAGAGTGGCTGTTGGTTTGTATGCTGTTATGAGTCCAAGTGGTCGCAGTAGTCTGGCTGTCAGTTCGGAAATGTTCTTGATATATGGTAGTGTGGCGAGTCCTTTGGATTGTGGCATGTCCTCATTCCATTGTCTTTCCCTTAGGCATCTGTTGATAAAATTGCGGGAGTATCCGTTTTTGGCAAATACCTTGTATAGGTGTTCCTCTTCCTCTTTTTGCAGTTCTGGTGTGCTGCAGTGTGTTGTGGCCCTTTTGAAATATACACATCGACAAGGAAGAAACTATGGTCTCATTCGGTGTAACGGCACTGTTCACCTCTATCGACAAAACCCTAGCCAGAGAAACAATAGCCAACCTGCTGGAAATACAGAACAGACAACAGGACGGGGAACCTATCAACAAAGACGGCATACTCAAACTACTGGACCTGTGCCTCACAACACACTTCACATTCAAAAACCAAATATATGAACAAATCAACGGCACACCCATGGGCTCACCCATCTCTGGACTCACAGCAGAAGCGGTAATGCAAAGATTAGAACAAACAGTCTAACCGCAAATTCAACCCAAACTCTGGGTCAGATATGTGGATGATACCTTTTTAATCATTAAAAACACAGAAATAGAGAACACACACCGGATCATCAACGCCACACTCACAGGAATCTGATTCACTAGAGAGGAAGAGAAGGACCACCAACTCCCATTCCTAGACGTGATGGTACAGAGAACACCGAACGGAGAATTCACCACAAAGGTTTACAGGAAAGGTACACACACACACCAAGTCCTGAAGTATGAAAGCAACCACTCCAACACACACAAAATAAGTTGCATCAAGACACTATTCAAAAGGGCCACAGATTCAATCAATAAGCACATCAACCTGGACCCAATATACCGACCATTGCAGCAAACAGCTGGAACTGACAACCGGAAGCGGCAGATTCAAACCACGATAAAGGCCGGAGGAAACATCACCGAAGCGCTTCACAGGAGGCTCCCAAACACTGAGGATCTCACCTAGACAGGGGACGAAATGTCTGCAACACAAATTCCCAGCTCGGCGAACAGAACCACAAAATAAAGCTCAGTATTTGGGACCCGTGTGCTCCAGGGCTGAGCTTCTGAATAAATTGGGTCGGTATTCGAGAAAATTGAAAGGCGATTTTATTTGAATGTATCAGATTGTGATGAGGCTTGGGAGGGGAGATGCTGAGAAATTAATCCTGTGGGTCTGGGAATCTGAAACACAATAACACAGTCTCAGGGGTTGCTGGAAAAGCTCAGCAAGTCAGGCAGCATCTGTGCAGAGAAATCAGCGTTAATGTTACAGCGTCCGCAGTTCATTCGGGTTTGATTACCACCCTCTCAGGGTAAGGGGCAGGTTATTTGGGACTGAGATGAGGAGACAGCGCTTCACTCTAAGGCCTCTGAGTCTTTAATATTCTCTCTCCCTGAGGGTTGTGGATGCTCCCTCACAGAGTACATTTCAGATTGGAATAGACAGATTGCCGGGGTCTCAGGGAGTCACGGGATATGGCGAGTGGATAGGAAACCGGATTTGAAATCTCAAACCAGCTCTGATTGGATTGACTGCCAGAACAGACTGAACAGTTTAAACAGGCTGTATAGTCTCCTCCTGCTCACATTTCCTGAGCTCTTAGATGTTTAATGAACTTATTCCCAATCCCTTTTGGATTTGTTTCCATGGAACCGTTTATCATTAAATCTCTGCAGCCCCCACCCTATTACAAACCATCTCATTCTTTCTTCAGCGTTACCCCCATTCCAATTGCTCAGAAATCATTACTTTTCTAACTTCCTTCTGCTCTGCACATAACACATGGGTTAACCTTTCCCTTCTCCCTATAGATGCTGCCTGACCTTATCAGATTTCTCAGCATGGCCTGTGTTTATTTCAGAGGGAATGACATCTCCCTGTTCCTGTTTCAGTGAGAGGATACATTCCCCAATCCGACTCCTTGATATTCCGTTTGTTCACAGAGAAAAGAGCTTTTCCTGGCGATGGTTCCTGTGAATTGCAGTGTGGAACCGGGCAGCATTGCTCGGCATCTCGGAAGCTTTCCCCTCTGCTGCTTCCCATTTCTTATTGAAATATTGGGTACAGCACAAGGATGGGTTTGTTTTGTTCGAAAAGTGAGAGACTGCTCCCGTCAGGAACCTGAAATAATTACAGAAGCCGCTGGAAACACTGAACAGTTCCAACAGCTTCTGCAGTGGTGGGGAGGGAGGGTTAATGTGTCAAATCTACACAAGGATAAAATAAACTCCAGCCTCAAAACAATCAGAAATCCTGACTCTGCAAACATCCTTGGAAATCTTTTTTGAATCTTTACAAGTTCCACACCATTCACCCGATAGCAGAAAGACCAGAATTGTGTGGTTTATGGAATGTTACGATATCCGAACAGTTGCTGTTTATAGTTAAATAACGTTCATTTAGTTCAGGTTTCAAATCGAGTTCGGTTTGTCCAATCTTTCTTCCTTATGTTTGTGTTCCAACGATAGTGTGGAGTAAAGTGTGTTTTGCCTCAAGCCTGGCAGTTTGACCAATCACATTGTAACGCCTTACACTTCCCTTCAGGAAATCAGGAAAAGGGGTCGAGACCATTTCCTTAAGGCAGAGGAGTTTGGTCTGGTTCATAACATCCTCAATGTCATCAATCCATGTCCCTCCAGCCCTGAGCAATGATGTTTACAGATTAATGGAGGATACACAGGCACATTCATCGGGATTATCTTGGACAGGAGTCATTTGGGAATGATATTCCTCAGACCATCAACTCTCAGCTCGGACAAGGATAAAGGCCAGGAATCCGGCCCAATTGGGAAACAGCCCATTTCCCGGGAGACTGAGAGGTCACTAACAGAGTGGGAGCTGGAGAGTCAGGAACAGAATAACAGGGACAGTCCGCTCTGTTCACTGACCCTTCACCCCTCAGTGAATTCAGTGTCAGGAATGACTGCTATTAGTCAGACTGACAGAATGTGATCAGATGCACACACTGTCCTTCCACATCATCAATATCTCCCAAGCTCCCACCCTGTCTCAGCTCATCTGACCCTTTGACATCTTCAATATTTTAATCGGGGCAGCATTAAGTGCCGTGCTTTGAGCTGAGCTGTCTTACCTTCTGTACTCTCTCTCTAAACGGCTCCAATTCCCCCCTGATCCCTCTCCGGTTTAAGATGCTCTATGACATCTGCCCCAAGGAATGAGGGAGACCGTCACCTGAACCACCCACAGAAGATCAAACTGACCCCACTCTGTCAATGTAACACACCCAGGGAAGAGCAGACTGACCCCACTCTGTCAATGTAACACACCCAGGGAAGAGCAGACTGACCCCACTCTGTCAATGTAACCCACCCAGGGAAGAGCAGACTGACCCCACTCTGTCAATATAACACACCCAGGGAAGAGCAGACTGACCCCGCTCTGTCAATGTAACACACCCAGGGAAGAGCAGACTGACCCTACTCTGTCAATGTAACACACCCAGGGAAGAGCAGACTGACCCCACTCTGTCAATGTAACACACCCAGGAAAGAGCAGACTGACCCCACTCTGTCAATGTAACACACGCAGGGAAGAGCAGACTGACCCCACTCTGTCAATGTAACACACCCAGGGAAGAGCAGACTGACCCCACTCTGTCAATGTAACACACCCAGGGAAGACCAGACTAACACCACTCTGTCAATGTAACACACCCAGGGAAGAGCAGAGTGACCCCACTCTGTCAATGTAACCCACCCAGGGAAGAGCAGACTGACCCCACTCTGTCAATGCAACACACCTAGGGAAGAGCAGACTGACCCCACTCTGTCAATGTAACACACCCGGGGAAGAGCAGACGGACCCCACTCTGTCAATGTAACCCACCAGGGAAGACCAGACTGACCTCACTCTGTCAAAGTAACACACCCAGGGAAGAGCAGACTGACCCCACTCTGTCAATGAAACACGCCTAGGGAAGAGCAGACTGACCCCACTCTGTCAATGTAACACACCCGGGGAAGAGCAGACGGACCCCACTCTGTCAATGTAACCCACCAGGGAAGACCAGACTGACCCCACTCTGTCAAAGTAACCCACCCAGGGAAGAGCAGACTGACCCCACTCTGTCAATGCAACACACCCAGGGAAGAGCAGACTGACCCCACTCTGTCAATGCAACACACCTAGGGAAGAGCAGACTGACCCCACTCTGTCAATGTAACAAACCCAGGGAAGAGCAGAGTAACCCCACTCTTTCAATGTAACCCACCCAGGGAAGAGCAGACTGTCCTCAATCTGTCAATGTAACACACATGGCGAAGAGCAGACTGACCCCACTCTGTCAATGTAACACACCCAGGGAAGAGCAGACTGACCCAACTCTGTCAATGTAACACACCCGGGGAAGAGCAGACGGACCCCACTCTGTCAATGTAACCCACCAGGGAAGACCAGACTGACCCCACTCTGTCAAAGTAACCCACCCAGGGAAGAGCAGACTGACACCACTCTGTTAATGTAACACACCCAGGGAAGAGCAGACTGACCCCACTCTGTCAATGCAACACACCTAGGGAAGAGCAGACTGACCCCACTCTGTCAATGTAACACACCCTGGGAAGAGCAGAATGACCGCACTCTGTCAATGTAACACACCCAGGGAAGAGCAGACTGACCCCACTCTGTCAATATAACACACCCAGGGAAGAGCAGACTGACCAAACTCTGTCAATGTAACCCACCCAGGGAAGAGCAGACTGTCCTCACTCTGTCAATGTAACCCACCCAGGGAAGAGCAGACTGACCCCACTCTGTCAATGTAACACACCCGGGGAAGAGCAGACTGACCCCACTTTGTCAATGTAACACACCCAGGGAAGAGCAGACTGACACCACTTTGTCAATGTAACACACCCAGGGAAGAGCAGACTATCCCCACTCTGTCAATGTAACACACCCAGGGAAGAGCAGACTGACCCCACTCTGTCAATGTAACACACCCGGGGAAGAGCAGACTGACCCCACTTTGTCAATGTAACACACCCAGGGAAGAGCAGACTGCCCCACTTTGTCAATGTAACCCACCAGGGAAGATCAGACTGACCCCACTCTGTCAGTGTAACACACCCAGGGAAGTGCAGACTGACCACAATCTGTCAATGTAACACACCCAGGGAAGAGCAGACTGACCCCACTCTGTTAATGTAACGCACCAGGGAAGACCAGACTGAACCCACTAGTCAATGTAACCCACCCAGGGAAGAGCAGACTGACCCCACTCTGTCAATGTAACACACCCAGGGAAGAGCAGACTGACCCCACTCTGTCAATGTAACACACCCAGGGAAGAGCATACTGACCCCACTCTGTCAGTGTACCACACCCAGAGAAGAGCAGGCTGACCCCACTCTGTCAATGTAACACAACCAGCGAAGAGCAGACTGACACCACTCTGTCAATGAAACCCACCCAGGGAAGAGCAGACTGACCCCACTCTGTCAATGTAACAAACCCAAGGAAGAGCAGACTGACCACACTTTGTCAATGCAACCCACCAGGGAAGACCAGACTGACCCCACTCTGTCAGTGTAACACACCCAGGGAAGAGCAGACTGACCACACTCTGTCACTGTAACACACCCGGGTAAGAGCAGACTGACACCACTCTGTCAATGTAACACAACCAGGGAAGAGCAGACTGACACCACTCTGTCAATGTAACACACCAAAGGAAGAGCAGACTGACCCCACACTGTCAATGTAACACACCCAGGGAAGAGCAGACTGACCCCACTCTGTCAAAGTAACACAACCAGGGAAGAACAGACTGACACCACTCTGTCAATGTAACACACCCAGGGAAGAGCAGACTGACCCCACTCTGTCAATGTAACACACCCAGGGAAGAGCAGACTGACCCCACTCTGTCAATGTAACACAACCAGGGAACAGCAGACTGACCCCACTCTGTCAAGGTAACACACCAAAGGAAGAGCAGACTGACCCCACACTGTCAATGTAACACACCCAGGGAAGAGCAGACTGACCCCACTCTGTCAAAGTAACACAACCAGGGAAGAGCACACTGCCACCACTCTGTCAATGTAACAGACCCAGGGAAGAGCAGACTGACCACACTCTGTCAATGTAACACAACCAGGGAACAGCAGACTGACCCCACTGTGTCAATGTAACACACCCAGGGAAGAGCAGACTGACCCCACTCTGTCAATGTAACACACCCAGGGAAGTTGAGAGTGGCCCCACTCTTTCAATGTAACCCACACAGGAAAGAGCAGACTGACACCACTCTGTCAATGTAAAACAACCAGGGAAGAGCAGACTGACCCCACTCTGTCAATGTAACACACCCTGGAAAGATCAGACTGACCCCACTTTGTCAATGTAACACACCCAGTGTAGATCAGACTGACCCCACTCTGTCAATGTAACACCCCCAGGGAATAGCAGACTGACCGCACTCTGTCTATGTAACACACCCAGGGAAGAGCACACAGACCACACTCTGTCAATGTAACACACCCAGGGAAGAGCAGACTGACCCCACTCTGTCAATGTAACACACCCAGGGAAGAAGAGACTGGCCCCACTCTTTCAATGTAAACCACCCAGGAAAGAGCAGACTGACCCCACTCTGTCAAAGTAACACAACCAGGGAAGAGCAGACTGACCGCACTCTGTCAATGTAACACACCCAGGGAAGAGCAGACAGACCACACTCTGTCAATGTAACACACCCAGGGAAGAGCAGACTGACCCCACTCTGTCAATGTAACACACCCAGGGAAGAGCAGACTGACCCCACTCTGTCAATCTAACACACCCAATGAAGAGCAGACAGACCACACTCTGTCAATGTCTCACACCCAGGGATGAGCAGACTGACCCCACTCTGTCAATGTAACACACCCAGGGAAGAGCAGACTGACCCCACTCTGTCAATGTAACACACCCAAGGAAGAGCAGACTGTCCTCACTCTGTCAATGTAACCCACCCAGGGAAGAGCAGACTGACACCACTTTGTCAATGTAACACACCGAGGGAAGAGCAGACTATCCACACTCTGTCAATGTAACACACCAGGGAAGACCAGACTGACCCCACTCTGTCAATATAACACAGCGAGGGAAGAGCAGACTGCGCACACTCTGTCAAATTAACACACTCAGGGAAGAGCAGACTGACCCCACTCTGTCAATGTAACACACCCAGGGAAGAGCAGACTGACCCCACTCTTTCAATGTAACACACACAGGGAAGAGCAGACTGACCCCACTCTGTCAATGTAACACACCGAGGGAAGAGCAGACTGTCCACACTCTGTCAATGTAAAACACCCGGGGAAGAGCAGACTGACCCCACTTTGTCAATGTAACACACCCAGGGAAGAGCAGACTGACCCCACTCTTTCAATGTAACACACACAGGGAAGAGCAGACTGACCCCACTCTGTCAATGTAACACACCGAGGGAAGAGCAGACTGTCCCCACTCTGTCAATGTAAAACACCCGGGGAAGAGCAGACTGACCCCACATTGTCAATGTAACACACCGAGGGAAGAAAAGACTGCCCCACTTTGTCAATGTAACCCACCAGGGAAGACCAGACTGACCCCACTCTGTCAGTGTAACACACCCAGGGAAGAGCAGACTGACCACACTCTGTCACTGTAACACACCCGGGGAAGAGCAGACTGACCCCACTCTGTCAATGTAACGCACCAGGGAAGACCAGAATGACCCCAATCTGTCAATGTAACTCACCCAGCGAAGAGCAGACTAACCCGACTCTGTCAATGTAACACACCCAGGGAAGAGCAAACTGACCCCACTCTGTAAATGTAACACACACAGGGAAGAGCAGACTGACCCCACTCTGTCAGTGTACCACACCCAGGGAAGAGCAGGCTGACCCCACTCTGTCAATGTAACACACCAGGGAAGACCAGACTGACCCTATTCTGTCAATGTAACCCACCCAGGGAAGAGCAGGCTGACCGCACTCTGTCAATGCAACTCACCCAGGGAAGAGCAGACTGATCCCAATCTGTCAAAGTAACACAACTAGGGAAGAGCAGACTGACACCACTCTGTCAATGTAACACAACCAGGGAAGAGCAGACTGACACCACTCTGTCAATGTAACGCACCAGGGAAGACCAGACTGACCCCACTCTGTCAATGTAACCCACCCAGGGAAGAGCAGACTGACCCCACTCTGTCAATGTAACACACCCAGGGAAGAGCAGACTGAGCCCACTCTGTCAATGTAACAAACACAAGGAAGAGCAGACTGACCACACTCTGTCAATGTAACACACCCAGGGAAGAGCAGACTGACCCTACTCTGTCAATGTAACACAACCAGGGAAGAGCAGACTGACACCACTCTGTCAATGTAACACACCAAAGGAAGAGCAGACTGTCCCCACTCTGTCAATGTAACACACCCAGGGAAGACCAGACTGACCCCACTCTGTCAAAGTAACACATGCAGGGAAGAGCAGACTGACACCACTCTGTCAATGTAACACACACAGGGAAGAGCAGACTGACCCCACTCTGTCAATGTAACACAACCAGGGAAGAGCAGACTGACACCACTCTGTCAATGTAACACACCAAAGGAAGAGCAGACTGTCCCCACTCTGTCAATGTAACACACCCAGGGAAGACCAGACTGACCCCACTCTGTCAAAGTAACACATGCAGGGAAGAGCAGACTGACACCACTCTGTCAATGTAACACACACAGGGAAGAGCAGACTGACCCCACTCTGTCAATGTAACGCACCAGGGAAGACCAGACTGACCCCACTCTGTCAATGAAACACACCCAGGGAAGAGCAGACTGACCCCTCTCTGTCAATGTAACACACCCAAGGAAGAGCAGACTGTCCTCACTCTGTCAATGTAACCCACCCAGGGAAGAGCAGACTGACACCACTTTGTCAATGTAACACACCGAGGGAAGAGCAGATGATCCACACTCTGTCAATGTAACACACCAGGGAAGACCAGACTGATCCCACTCTGTCAATATAACACACCGAGGGAAGAGCAGACTGTCCCCACTCTGTCAAATTAACAAACTCAGGGAAGAGCAGACTGACCCCACTCTGTCATTGTAACACACCCAGGGAAGAGCAGACTGACCCCACTTTGTCAATGTAACACACCCAGGGAAGAGCAGACTGACCCCACTCTTTCAATGTAACACACACAGGGAAGAGCAGACTGACCCCACTCTGTCAATGTAACACACCCAGGGAAGAGCAGACTGTCCCCACTCTGTCAATGTAACACACCCGGGGAAGAGCAGACTGACCCCACTTTGTCAATGTAACACACCGAGGGAAGAGCAGACTGCCCCACTTTGTCAATGTAACCCACCAGGGAAGACCAGACTGACCCCACTCTGTCAGTGTAACACACCCAGGGAAGAGCAGACTGACCACACTCTGTCACTGTAACACACGCGGGGAAGAGCAGACTGACCCCACTCTGTCAATGTAACGCACGAGGGAAGACCAGACTGACCCCAATCTGTCAATGTAACCCACCCAGGGAAGAGCAGACTGACCCCACTCTGTCAATGTAACACACCCAGGGAAGAGCAGACTGACCCCACTCTGTCAATGTAACACACCCAGGGAAGAGCAGACTGACCCCACTCTGTCAGTGTACCACACCCAGGGAAGAGCATGCTGACCCCACTCTGTCAATGCAACTCACCCAGGGAAGAGCAGACTGACCCCACTCTGTCAATGTAACAAACCCAAGGAATAGCAGACTGACCACACTCTGTCAATGTAACACACCCGGGGAAGAGCAGACTGACCCCACTTTGTCAATGTAACACACCGAGGGAAGAGCAGACTGCCCCACTTTGTCAATGTAACCCACCAGGGAAGACCAGACTGACCCTAATCTGTCAGTGTAACACACCCAGGGAAGAGCAGACTGACCACACTCTGTCACTGTAACACACCGGGGAAGAGCAGACTGACCCCACTCTGTCAATGTAACGCACCAGGGAAGACCAGACTGACCCCACTCTGTCAATGTAACCCACCCAGGGAAGAGCAGACTGACCCCACTCTGTCAATGTAACACACCCAGGGAAGAGCAGACTGACCCCACTCTGTCAATGTAACACATCCAGGGAAGAGCAGACTGACCCTACTCTGTCAATGTAACCCACCCAGGGAAGAGCAGGCTGACCCCACTCTGTCAATGCAACTCACCCAGGGAAGAGCAGACTGACCCCACTCTGTCAAAGTAACACAACCAGGGAAGAGCAGACTGACACCACTCTGTCAATGTAACACAACCAGGGGAGAGCAGACTGACCCCACTCTGTCAATGTAACCCACCCAGGGAAGAGCAGACTGACCACACTCTGTCACTGTAACACACCGGGGAAGAGCAGACTGACCCCACTCTGTCAATGTAACGCACCAGGGAAGACTAGACTGACCCCACTCTGTCAATGTAACCCACCCAGGGAAGAGCAGACTGACCCCACTCTGTCAATGTAACACACCCAGGGAAGAGCAGACTGACCCCACTCTGTCAATGTAACACATCCAGGGAAGAGCAGACTGACCCCACTCTGTCAGTGTACCACACTCGGGGAAGAGCAGGCTGACGCCACTCTGTCAATGTAACACACCCAGGGAAGAGCAGACTGACCCTACTCTGTCAATGTAACCCACCCAGGGAAGAGCAGGCTGACCCCACTCTGTCAATGCAACTCACCCAGGGAAGAGCAGACTGACCCCACTCTGTCAAAGTAACACAACCAGGGAAGAGCAGACTGATACCACTCTGTCAATGTAACACAACCAGGGGAGAGCAGACTGACCCCACTCTGTCAATGTAACCCACCCAGGGAAGAGCAGACTGACCCCACTCTGTCAATGTAACACACCCAGGGAAGAGCAGACTGACCCCACTCTGTCAGTGTACCACACCCAGGGAAGAGCAGGCTGACACCACTCTGTCAATGTAATACACCCAGGGAAGAGCAGACTAACACTACTCTGTCAATGTAACCCACCCAGGGAAGAGCAGGCTGACCCCACTCTGTCAATGCAACTCACCCAGTGAAGAGCAGACTGACACCACTCTGTAAAAGTAACACAACCAGGGAAGAGCAGACTGACACCACACTGTCAATGTAACACAACCAGGGAAGAGCAGACTGACACCACTCTGTCAAGGTAACGCACCAGGGAAGACCAGACTGACCCCACTCTGTCAATGTAACCCACCCAGGGAAGAGCAGACTGACCCCACTCTGTCAATGTAACACACACAGGGAAGAGCAGACTGACCCCACTCTGTCAATGTAACAAACCCAAGGAAGAGCAGACTGACCACACTCTGTCAATGTAACACACCCAGGGAAGAGCAGACTGACCCCACTCTGTCAATGTAACACAACCAGAGAAGAGCAGACTGACACCACTCTGTCAATGTAACACAAACAGGGAAGAGCAGACTGACACCACTCTGTCAATGTAACACACCAAAGGAAGAGTAGACTGACCCCACTCTGTCAATCTAACACACCCAGGGAAGCGCAGACTGGCCCCACTCTGTCAAAGTAACACACGCAGGGAAGAGCAGACTTAACCCACTCTGTCAATGAAACACACCCGGGGAAGAGCAGACTGACCCCACTTTGTCAATGTAACACACCGAGGGAAGAGCAGACTGTCCCCACTCTGTCAATGTAACACACCGAGGGAAGAGCAGACTGACCACACTCTGTCAATGTAACGCACCAGGGAAGACCAGACTGACCCCACTCTGTCAATGTAACACACCAGGGAAGACCAGACTGATCCCACTCTGTCAATATAACACACCGAGGGAAGAGCAGACTGTCCCCACTCTGTCAAATTAACAAACTCAGGGAAGAGCAGACTGACCCCACTCTGTCATTGTAACACACCCAGGGAAGAGCAGACTGACCCCACTTTGTCAATGTAACACACCCAGGGAAGAGCAGACTGACCCCACTCTTTCAATGTAACACACACAGGGAAGAGCAGACTGACCCCACTCTGTCAATGTAACACACCCAGGGAAGAGCAGACTGTCCCCACTCTGTCAATGTAACACACCCGGGGAAGAGCAGACTGACCCCACTTTGTCAATGTAACACACCGAGGGAAGAGCAGACTGCCCCACTTTGTCAATGTAACCCACCAGGGAAGACCAGACTGACCCCACTCTGTCAGTGTAACACACCCAGGGAAGAGCAGACTGACCACACTCTGTCACTGTAACACACCCGGGGAAGAGCAGACTGACCCCACTCTGTCAATGTAACGCACGAGGGAAGACCAGACTGACCCCAATCTGTCAATGTAACCCACCCAGGGAAGAGCAGACTGACCCCACTCTGTCAATGTAACACACCCAGGGAAGAGCAGACTGACCCCACTCTGTCAATGTAACACACCCAGGGAAGAGCAGACTGACCCCACTCTGTCAGTGTACCACACCCAGGGAAGAGCATGCTGACCCCACTCTGTCAATGTAACACACCCAGGGAAGAGCAGACTGACCCTACTCTGTCAATGTAACATACCCAGGGAAGAGCAGGCTGACCCCACTCTGTCAATGCAACTCACCCAGGGAAGAGCAGACTGACCCCACTCTGTCAATGTAACAAACCCAAGGAATAGCAGACTGACCACACTCTGTCAATGTAACACACCCAGGGAAGAGCAGACTGACCCTACTCTGTCAATGTAACACAACCAGAGAAGAGCAGACTTACACCACTCTGTCAATGTAACACAACCAGGGAAGAGCAGACTGACACCACTCTGTCAATGTAACACACCCAGGGAAGAGCAGACTGACCCGACTCTGTCAATGTAACACACCCAGGGAAGAGCAGACTGACCCCACTCTGTCAATGTAACACACCCAGGAAAGAGCAGACTGTCCCCACTCTGTCAATGTAACACACCCGGGGAAGAGCAGACTGACCCCACTTTGTCAATGTAACACACCGAGGGAAGAGCAGACTGCCCCACTTTGTCAATGTAACCCACCAGGGAAGACCAGACTGACCCTAATCTGTCAGTGTAACACACCCAGGGAAGAGCAGACTGACCACACTCTGTCACTGTAACACACCGGGGAAGAGCAGACTGACCCCACTCTGTCAATGTAACGCACCAGGGAAGACCAGACTGACCCCACTCTGTCAATGTAACCCACCCAGGGAAGAGCAGACTGACCCCACTCTGTCAATGTAACACACCCAGGGAAGAGCAGACTGACCCCACTCTGTCAATGTAACACACACAGGGAAGAGCAGACTGACCCCACTCTGTCAATGTAACAAACCCAAGGAAGAGCAGACTGACCACACTCTGTCAATGTAACACACCCAGGGAAGAGCAGACTGACCCCACTCTGTCAATGTAACACAACCAGAGAAGAGCAGACTGACACCACTCTGTCAATGTAACACAAACAGGGAAGAGCAGACTGACACCACTCTGTCAATGTAACACACCAAAGGAAGAGTAGACTGACCCCACTCTGTCAATCTAACACACCCAGGGAAGCGCAGACTGGCCCCACTCTGTCAAAGTAACATACGCAGGGAAGAGCAGACTTAACCCACTCTGTCAATGAAACACACCCGGGGAAGAGCAGACTGACCCCACTTTGTCAATGTAACACACCGAGGGAAGAGCAGACTGTCCCCACTCTGTCAATGTAACACACCGAGGGAAGAGCAGACTGACCACACTCTGTCAATGTAACGCACCAGGGAAGACCAGACTGACCCCACTCTGTCAATGTAACACACCAGGGAAGACCAGACTGATCCCACTCTGTCAATATAACACACCGAGGGAAGAGCAGACTGTCCCCACTCTGTCAAATTAACAAACTCAGGGAAGAGCAGACTGACCCCACTCTGTCATTGTAACACACCCAGGGAAGAGCAGACTGACCCCACTTTGTCAATGTAACACACCCAGGGAAGAGCAGACTGACCCCACTCTTTCAATGTAACACACACAGGGAAGAGCAGACTGACCCCACTCTGTCAATGTAACACACCCAGGGAAGAGCAGACTGTCCCCACTCTGTCAATGTAACACACCCGGGGAAGAGCAGACTGACCCCACTTTGTCAATGTAACACACCGAGGGAAGAGCAGACTGCCCCACTTTGTCAATGTAACCCACCAGGGAAGACCAGACTGACCCCACTCTGTCAGTGTAACACACCCAGGGAAGAGCAGACTGACCACACTCTGTCACTGTAACACACCCGGGGAAGAGCAGACTGACCCCACTCTGTCAATGTAACGCACGAGGGAAGACCAGACTGACCCCAATCTGTCAATGTAACCCACCCAGGGAAGAGCAGACTGACCCCACTCTGTCAATGTAACACACCCAGGGAAGAGCAGACTGACCCCACTCTGTCAATGTAACACACCCAGGGAAGAGCATACTGACCCCACTCTGTCAGTGTACCACACCCAGAGAAGAGCAGGCTGACCCCACTCTGTCAATGTAACACAACCAGCGAAGAGCAGACTGACACCACTCTGTCAATGAAACCCACCCAGGGAAGAGCAGACTGACCCCACTCTGTCAATGTAACAAACCCAAGGAAGAGCAGACTGACCACACTTTGTCAATGTAACCCACCAGGGAAGACCAGACTGACCCCACTCTGTCAGTGTAACACACCCAGGGAAGAGCAGACTGACCACACTCTGTCACTGTAACACACCCGGGTAAGAGCAGACTGACACCACTCTGTCAATGTAACACACCAAAGGAAGAGCAGACTGACCCCACACTGTCAATGTAACACACCCAGGGAAGAGCAGACTGACCCCACTCTGTCAAAGTAACACAACCAGGGAAGAACAGACTGACACCACTCTGTCAATGTAACACACCCAGGGAAGAGCAGACTGACCCCACTCTGTCAATGTAACACACCCAGGGAAGAGCAGACTGACCCCACTCTGTCAATGTAACACAACCAGGGAACAGCAGACTGACCCCACTCTGTCAAGGTAACACACCAAAGGAAGAGCAGACTGACCCCACACTGTCAATGTAACACACCCAGGGAAGAGCAGACTGACCCCACTCTGTCAAAGTAACACAACCAGGGAAGAGCACACTGCCACCACTCTGTCAATGTAACAGACCCAGGGAAGAGCAGACTGACCACACTCTGTCAATGTAACACAACCAGGGAACAGCAGACTGACCCCACTGTGTCAATGTAACACACCCAGGGAAGAGCAGACTGACCCCACTCTGTCAATGTAACACACCCAGGGAAGTTGAGACTGGCCCCACTCTTTCAATGTAACCCACACAGGAAAGAGCAGACTGACACCACTCTGTCAATGTAAAACAACCAGGGAAGAGCAGACTGACCCCACTCTGTCAATGTAACACACCCTGGAAAGATCAGACTGACCCCACTTTGTCAATGTAACACACCCAGTGTAGATCAGACTGACCCCACTCTGTCAATGTAACACCCCCAGGGAATAGCAGACTGACCGCACTCTGTCTATGTAACACACCCAGGGAAGAGCACACAGACCACACTCTGTCAATGTAACACACCCAGGGAAGAGCAGACTGACCCCACTCTGTCAATGTAACACACCCAGGGAAGAAGAGACTGGCCCCACTCTTTCAATGTAAACCACCCAGGAAAGAGCAGACTGACCCCACTCTGTCAAAGTAACACAACCAGGGAAGAGCAGACTGACCGCACTCTGTCAATGTAACACACCCAGGGAAGAGCAGACAGACCACACTCTGTCAATGTAACACACCCAGGGAAGAGCAGACTGACCCCACTCTGTCAATGTAACACACCCAGGGAAGAGCAGACTGACCCCACTCTGTCAATCTAACACACCCAATGAAGAGCAGACAGACCACACTCTGTCAATGTCTCACACCCAGGGATGAGCAGACTGACCCCACTCTGTCAATGTAACACACCCAGGGAAGAGCAGACTGACCCCACTCTGTCAATGTAACACACCCAAGGAAGAGCAGACTGTCCTCACTCTGTCAATGTAACCCACCCAGGGAAGAGCAGACTGACACCACTTTGTCAATGTAACACACCGAGGGAAGAGCAGACTATCCACACTCTGTCAATGTAACACACCAGGGAAGACCAGACTGACCCCACTCTGTCAATATAACACAGCGAGGGAAGAGCAGACTGTGCACACACTGTCAAATTAACACACTCAGGGAAGAGCAGACTGACCCCACTCTGTCAATGTAACACACCCAGGGAAGAGCAGACTGACCCCACTCTTTCAATGTAACACACACAGGGAAGAGCAGACTGACCCCACTCTGTCAATGTAACACACCGAGGGAAGAGCAGACTGTCCACACTCTGTCAATGTAAAACACCCGGGGAAGAGCAGACTGACCCCACTTTGTCAATGTAACACACCCAGGGAAGAGCAGACTGACCCCACTCTTTCAATGTAACACACACAGGGAAGAGCAGACTGACCCCACTCTGTCAATGTAACACACCGAGGGAAGAAAAGACTGCCCCACTTTGTCAATGTAACCCACCAGGGAAGACCAGACTGACCCCACTCTGTCAGTGTAACACACCCAGGGAAGAGCAGACTGACCACACTCTGTCACTGTAACACACCCGGGGAAGAGCAGACTGACCCCACTCTGTCAATGTAACGCACCAGGGAAGACCAGAATGACCCCAATCTGTCAATGTAACTCACCCAGCGAAGAGCAGACTAACCCGACTCTGTCAATGTAACACACCCAGGGAAGAGCAAACTGACCCCACTCTGTAAATGTAACACACACAGGGAAGAGCAGACTGACCCCACTCTGTCAGTGTACCACACCCAGGGAAGAGCAGGCTGACCCCACTCTGTCAATGTAACACACCAGGGAAGACCAGACTGACCCTACTCTGTCAATGTAACCCACCCAGGGAAGAGCAGGCTGACCGCACTCTGTCAATGCAACTCACCCAGGGAAGAGCAGACTGATCCCATTCTGTCAAAGTAACACAACTAGGGAAGAGCAGACTGACACCACTCTGTCAATGTAACACAACCAGGGAAGAGCAGACTGACACCACTCTGTCAATGTAACGCACCAGGGAAGACCAGACTGACCCCACTCTGTCAATGTAACCCACCCAGGGAAGAGCAGACTGACCCCACTCTGTCAATGTAACACACCCAGGGAAGAGCAGACTGAGCCCACTCTGTCAATGTAACAAACACAAGGAAGAGCAGACTGACCACACTCTGTCAATGTAACACACCCAGGGAAGAGCAGACTGACCCTACTCTGTCAATGTAACACAACCAGGGAAGAGCAGACTGACACCACTCTGTCAATGTAACACACCAAAGGAAGAGCAGACTGTCCCCACTCTGTCAATGTAACACACCCAGGGAAGACCAGACTGACCCCACTCTGTCAAAGTAACACATGCAGGGAAGAGCAGACTGACACCACTCTGTCAATGTAACACACACAGGGAAGAGCAGACTGAGCCCACTCTGTCAATGTAACACAACCAGGGAAGAGCAGACTGACACCACTCTGTCAATGTAACACACCAAAGGAAGAGCAGACTGTCCCCACTCTGTCAATGTAACACACCCAGGGAAGACCAGACTGACCCCACTCTGTCAAAGTAACACATGCAGGGAAGAGCAGACTGACACCACTCTGTCAATGTAACACACACAGGGAAGAGCAGACTGACCCCACTCTGTCAATGTAACGCACCAGGGAAGACCAGACTGACCCCACTCTGTCAATGAAACACACCCAGGGAAGAGCAGACTGACCCCACTCTGTCAATGTAACACACCCAAGGAAGAGCAGACTGTCCTCACTCTGTCAATGTAAACCACCCAGGGAAGAGCAGACTGACACCACTTTGTCAATGTAACACACCGAGGGAAGAGCAGATGATCCACACTCTGTCAATGTAACACACCAGGGAAGACCAGACTGATCCCACTCTGTCAATATAACACACCGAGGGAAGAGCAGACTGTCCCCACTCTGTCAAATTAACAAACTCAGGGAAGAGCAGACTGACCCCACTCTGTCATTGTAACACACCCAGGGAAGAGCAGACTGACCCCACTTTGTCAATGTAACACACCCAGGGAAGAGCAGACTGACCCCACTCTTTCAATGTAACACACACAGGGAAGAGCAGACTGACCCCACTCTGTCAATGTAACACACCCAGGGAAGAGCAGACTGTCCCCACTCTGTCAATGTAACACACCCGGGGAAGAGCAGACTGACCCCACTTTGTCAATGTAACACACCGAGGGAAGAGCAGACTGCCCCACTTTGTCAATGTAACCCACCAGGGAAGACCAGACTGACCCCACTCTGTCAGTGTAACACACCCAGGGAAGAGCAGACTGACCACACTCTGTCACTGTAACACACCCGGGGAAGAGCAGACTGACCCCACTCTGTCAATGTAACGCACGAGGGAAGACCAGACTGACCCCAATCTGTCAATGTAACCCACCCAGGGAAGAGCAGACTGACCCCACTCTGTCAATGTAACACACCCAGGGAAGAGCAGACTGACCCCACTCTGTCAATGTAACACACCCAGGGAAGAGCAGACTGACCCCACTCTGTCAGTGTACCACACCCAGGGAAGAGCATGCTGACCCCACTCTGTCAATGCAACTCACCCAGGGAAGAGCAGACTGACCCCACTCTGTCAATGTAACAAACCCAAGGAATAGCAGACTGACCACACTCTGTCAATGTAACACACCCGGGGAAGAGCAGACTGACCCCACTTTGTCAATGTAACACACCGAGGGAAGAGCAGACTGCCCCACTTTGTCAATGTAACCCACCAGGGAAGACCAGACTGACCCTAATCTGTCAGTGTAACACACCCAGGGAAGAGCAGACTGACCACACTCTGTCACTGTAACACACCGGGGAAGAGCAGACTGACCCCACTCTGTCAATGTAACGCACCAGGGAAGACCAGACTGACCCCACTCTGTCAATGTAACCCACCCAGGGAAGAGCAGACTGACCCCACTCTGTCAATGTAACACACCCAGGGAAGAGCAGACTGACCCCACTCTGTCAATGTAACACATCCAGGGAAGAGCAGACTGACCCTACTCTGTCAATGTAACCCACCCAGGGAAGAGCAGGCTGACCCCACTCTGTCAATGCAACTCACCCAGGGAAGAGCAGACTGACCCCACTCTGTCAAAGTAACACAACCAGGGAAGAGCAGACTGACACCACTCTGTCAATGTAACACAACCAGGGGAGAGCAGACTGACCCCACTCTGTCAATGTAACCCACCCAGGGAAGAGCAGACTGACCCCACTCTGTCAATGTACCACACCCAGGGAAGAGCAGGCTGACACCACTCTGTCAATGTAACACACCCAGGGAAGAGCAGACTGACCCCACTCTGTCAATGTACCACACCCAGGGAAGAGCAGGCTGACACCACTCTGTCAATGTAATACACCCAGGGAAGAGCAGACTGACCCTACTCTGTCAATGTAACCCACCCAGGGAAGAGCAGGCTGACCGCACTCTGTCAATGCAACTCACCCAGGGAAGAGCAGACTGATCCCAATCTGTCAAAGTAACACAACTAGGGAAGAGCAGACTGACACCACTCTGTCAATGTAACACAACCAGGGAAGAGCAGACTGACACCACTCTGTCAATGTAACGCACCAGGGAAGACCAGACTGACCCCACTCTGTCAATGTAACCCACCCAGGGAAGAGCAGACTGACCCCACTCTGTCAATGTAACACACCCAGGGAAGAGCAGACTGAGCCCACTCTGTCAATGTAACAAACACAAGGAAGAGCAGACTGACCACACTCTGTCAATGTAACACACCCAGGGAAGAGCAGACTGACCCTACTCTGTCAATGTAACACAACCAGGGAAGAGCAGACTGACACCACTCTGTCAATGTAACACACCAAAGGAAGAGCAGACTGTCCCCACTCTGTCAATGTAACACACCCAGGGAAGACCAGACTGACCCCACTCTGTCAAAGTAACACATGCAGGGAAGAGCAGACTGACACCACTCTGTCAATGTAACACACACAGGGAAGAGCAGACTGAGCCCACTCTGTCAATGTAACACAACCAGGGAAGAGCAGACTGACACCACTCTGTCAATGTAACACACCAAAGGAAGAGCAGACTGTCCCCACTCTGTCAATGTAACACACCCAGGGAAGACCAGACTGACCCCACTCTGTCAAAGTAACACATGCAGGGAAGAGCAGACTGACACCACTCTGTCAATGTAACACACACAGGGAAGAGCAGACTGACCCCACTCTGTCAATGTAACGCACCAGGGAAGACCAGACTGACCCCACTCTGTCAATGAAACACACCCAGGGAAGAGCAGACTGACCCCACTCTGTCAATGTAACACACCCAAGGAAGAGCAGACTGTCCTCACTCTGTCAATGTAAACCACCCAGGGAAGAGCAGACTGACACCACTTTGTCAATGTAACACACCGAGGGAAGAGCAGATGATCCACACTCTGTCAATGTAACACACCAGGGAAGACCAGACTGATCCCACTCTGTCAATATAACACACCGAGGGAAGAGCAGACTGTCCCCACTCTGTCAAATTAACAAACTCAGGGAAGAGCAGACTGACCCCACTCTGTCATTGTAACACACCCAGGGAAGAGCAGACTGACCCCACTTTGTCAATGTAACACACCCAGGGAAGAGCAGACTGACCCCACTCTTTCAATGTAACACACACAGGGAAGAGCAGACTGACCCCACTCTGTCAATGTAACACACCCAGGGAAGAGCAGACTGTCCCCACTCTGTCAATGTAACACACCCGGGGAAGAGCAGACTGACCCCACTTTGTCAATGTAACACACCGAGGGAAGAGCAGACTGCCCCACTTTGTCAATGTAACCCACCAGGGAAGACCAGACTGACCCCACTCTGTCAGTGTAACACACCCAGGGAAGAGCAGACTGACCACACTCTGTCACTGTAACACACCCGGGGAAGAGCAGACTGACCCCACTCTGTCAATGTAACGCACGAGGGAAGACCAGACTGACCCCAATCTGTCAATGTAACCCACCCAGGGAAGAGCAGACTGACCCCACTCTGTCAATGTAACACACCCAGGGAAGAGCAGACTGACCCCACTCTGTCAATGTAACACACCCAGGGAAGAGCAGACTGACCCCACTCTGTCAGTGTACCACACCCAGGGAAGAGCATGCTGACCCCACTCTGTCAATGCAACTCACCCAGGGAAGAGCAGACTGACCCCACTCTGTCAATGTAACAAACCCAAGGAATAGCAGACTGACCACACTCTGTCAATGTAACACACCCGGGGAAGAGCAGACTGACCCCACTTTGTCAATGTAACACACCGAGGGAAGAGCAGACTGCCCCACTTTGTCAATGTAACCCACCAGGGAAGACCAGACTGACCCTAATCTGTCAGTGTAACACACCCAGGGAAGAGCAGACTGACCACACTCTGTCACTGTAACACACCGGGGAAGAGCAGACTGACCCCACTCTGTCAATGTAACGCACCAGGGAAGACCAGACTGACCCCACTCTGTCAATGTAACCCACCCAGGGAAGAGCAGACTGACCCCACTCTGTCAATGTAACACACCCAGGGAAGAGCAGACTGACCCCACTCTGTCAATGTAACACATCCAGGGAAGAGCAGACTGACCCTACTCTGTCAATGTAACCCACCTAGGGAAGAGCAGGCTGACCCCACTCTGTCAATGCAACTCACCCAGGGAAGAGCAGACTGACCCCACTCTGTCAAAGTAACACAACCAGGGAAGAGCAGACTGACACCACTCTGTCAATGTAACACAACCAGGGGAGAGCAGACTGACCCCACTCTGTCAATGTAACCCACCCAGGGAAGAGCAGACTGACCCCACTCTGTCAATGTACCACACCCAGGGAAGAGCAGGCTGACACCACTCTGTCAATGTAACACACCCAGGGAAGAGCAGACTGACCCCACTCTGTCAATGTACCACACCCAGGGAAGAGCAGGCTGACACCACTCTGTCAATGTAATACACCCAGGGAAGAGCAGACTAACACTACTCTGTCAATGTAACCCACCCAGGGAAGAGCAGGCTGACCCCACTCTGTCAATGCAACTCACCCAGTGAAGAGCAGACTGACACCACTCTGTAAAAGTAACACAACCAGGGAAGAGCAGACTGACACCACACTGTCACTGTAACACACCGGGGAAGAGCAGACTGACCCCACTCTGTCAATGTAACGCACCAGGGAAGACCAGACTGACCCCACTCTGTCAATGTAACCCACCCAGGGAAGAGCAGACTGACCCCACTCTGTCAATGTAACACACCCAGGGAAGAGCAGACTGACCCCACTCTGTCAATGTAACACATCCAGGGAAGAGCAGACTGACCCTACTCTGTCAATGTAACCCACCCAGGGAAGAGCAGGCTGACCCCACTCTGTCAATGCAACTCACCCAGGGAAGAGCAGACTGACCCCACTCTGTCAAAGTAACACAACCAGGGAAGAGCAGACTGACACCACTCTGTCAATGTAACACAACCAGGGGAGAGCAGACTGACCCCACTCTGTCAATGTAACCCACCCAGGGAAGAGCAGACTGACCACACTCTGTCACTGTAACACACCGGGGAAGAGCAGACTGACCCCACTCTGTCAATGTAACGCACCAGGGAAGACCAGACTGACCCCACTCTGTCAATGTAACCCACCCAGGGAAGAGCAGACTGACCCCACTCTGTCAATGTAACACACCCAGGGAAGAGCAGACTGACCCCACTCTGTCAATGTAACACATCCAGGGAAGAGCAGACTGACCCCACTCTGTCAGTGTACCACACTCGGGGAAGAGCAGGCTGACGCCACTCTGTCAATGTAACACACCCAGGGAAGAGCAGACTGACCCTACTCTGTCAATGTAACCCACCCAGGGAAGAGCAGGCTGACCCCACTCTGTCAATGCAACTCACCCAGGGAAGAGCAGACTGACCCCACTCTGTCAAAGTAACACAACCAGGGAAGAGCAGACTGATACCACTCTGTCAATGTAACACAACCAGGGGAGAGCAGACTGACCCCACTCTGTCAATGTAACCCACCCAGGGAAGAGCAGACTGACCCCACTCTGTCAATGTAACACACCCAGGGAAGAGCAGACTGACCCCACTCTGTCAGTGTACCACACCCAGGGAAGAGCAGGCTGACACCACTCTGTCAATGTAATACACCCAGGGAAGAGCAGACTAACACTACTCTGTCAATGTAACCCACCCAGGGAAGAGCAGGCTGACCCCACTCTGTCAATGCAACTCACCCAGTGAAGAGCAGACTGACACCACTCTGTAAAAGTAACACAACCAGGGAAGAGCAGACTGACACCACACTGTCAATGTAACACAACCAGGGAAGAGCAGACTGACACCACTCTGTCAAGGTAACGCACCAGGGAAGACCAGACTGACCCCACTCTGTCAATGTAACCCACCCAGGGAAGAGCAGACTGACCCCACTCTGTCAATGTAACACACACAGGGAAGAGCAGACTGACCCCACTCTGTCAATGTAACAAACCCAAGGAAGAGCAGACTGACCACACTCTGTCAATGTAACACACCCAGGGAAGAGCAGACTGACCCCACTCTGTCAATGTAACACAACCAGAGAAGAGCAGACTGACACCACTCTGTCAATGTAACACAAACAGGGAAGAGCAGACTGACACCACTCTGTCAATGTAACACACCAAAGGAAGAGTAGACTGACCCCACTCTGTCAATCTAACACACCCAGGGAAGCGCAGACTGGCCCCACTCTGTCAAAGTAACACACGCAGGGAAGAGCAGACTTAACCCACTCTGTCAATGAAACACACCCGGGGAAGAGCAGACTGACCCCACTTTGTCAATGTAACACACCGAGGGAAGAGCAGACTGTCCCCACTCTGTCAATGTAACACACCGAGGGAAGAGCAGACTGACCACACTCTGTCAATGTAACGCACCAGGGAAGACCAGACTGACCCCACTCTGTCAATGTAACACACCAGGGAAGACCAGACTGATCCCACTCTGTCAATATAACACACCGAGGGAAGAGCAGACTGTCCCCACTCTGTCAAATTAACAAACTCAGGGAAGAGCAGACTGACCCCACTCTGTCATTGTAACACACCCAGGGAAGAGCAGACTGACCCCACTTTGTCAATGTAACACACCCAGGGAAGAGCAGACTGACCCCACTCTTTCAATGTAACACACACAGGGAAGAGCAGACTGACCCCACTCTGTCAATGTAACACACCCAGGGAAGAGCAGACTGTCCCCACTCTGTCAATGTAACACACCCGGGGAAGAGCAGACTGACCCCACTTTGTCAATGTAACACACCGAGGGAAGAGCAGACTGCCCCACTTTGTCAATGTAACCCACCAGGGAAGACCAGACTGACCCCACTCTGTCAGTGTAACACACCCAGGGAAGAGCAGACTGACCACACTCTGTCACTGTAACACACCCGGGGAAGAGCAGACTGACCCCACTCTGTCAATGTAACGCACGAGGGAAGACCAGACTGACCCCAATCTGTCAATGTAACCCACCCAGGGAAGAGCAGACTGACCCCACTCTGTCAATGTAACACACCCAGGGAAGAGCAGACTGACCCCACTCTGTCAATGTAACACACCCAGGGAAGAGCAGACTGACCCCACTCTGTCAGTGTACCACACCCAGGGAAGAGCATGCTGACCCCACTCTGTCAATGTAACACACCCAGGGAAGAGCAGACTGACCCTACTCTGTCAATGTAACATACCCAGGGAAGAGCAGGCTGACCCCACTCTGTCAATGCAACTCACCCAGGGAAGAGCAGACTGACCCCACTCTGTCAATGTAACAAACCCAAGGAATAGCAGACTGACCACACTCTGTCAATGTAACACACCCAGGGAAGAGCAGACTGACCCTACTCTGTCAATGTAACACAACCAGAGAAGAGCAGACTTACACCACTCTGTCAATGTAACACAACCAGGGAAGAGCAGACTGACACCACTCTGTCAATGTAACACACCCAGGGAAGAGCAGACTGACCCGACTCTGTCAATGTAACACACCCAGGGAAGAGCAGACTGACCCCACTCTGTCAATGTAACACACCCAGGGAAGAGCAGACTGTCCCCACTCTGTCAATGTAACACACCCGGGGAAGAGCAGACTGACCCCACTTTGTCAATGTAACACACCGAGGGAAGAGCAGACTGCCCCACTTTGTCAATGTAACCCACCAGGGAAGACCAGACTGACCCTAATCTGTCAGTGTAACACACCCAGGGAAGAGCAGACTGACCACACTCTGTCACTGTAACACACCGGGGAAGAGCAGACTGACCCCACTCTGTCAATGTAACGCACCAGGGAAGACCAGACTGACCCCACTCTGTCAATGTAACCCACCCAGGGAAGAGCAGACTGACCCCACTCTGTCAATGTAACACACCCAGGGAAGAGCAGACTGACCCCACTCTGTCAATGTAACACACACAGGGAAGAGCAGACTGACCCCACTCTGTCAATGTAACAAACCCAAGGAAGAGCAGACTGACCACACTCTGTCAATGTAACACACCCAGGGAAGAGCAGACTGACCCCACTCTGTCAATGTAACACAACCAGAGAAGAGCAGACTGACACCACTCTGTCAATGTAACACAAACAGGGAAGAGCAGACTGACACCACTCTGTCAATGTAACACACCAAAGGAAGAGTAGACTGACCCCACTCTGTCAATCTAACACACCCAGGGAAGCGCAGACTGGCCCCACTCTGTCAAAGTAACATACGCAGGGAAGAGCAGACTTAACCCACTCTGTCAATGAAACACACCCGGGGAAGAGCAGACTGACCCCACTTTGTCAATGTAACACACCGAGGGAAGAGCAGACTGTCCCCACTCTGTCAATGTAACACACCGAGGGAAGAGCAGACTGACCACACTCTGTCAATGTAACGCACCAGGGAAGACCAGACTGACCCCACTCTGTCAATGTAACACACCAGGGAAGACCAGACTGATCCCACTCTGTCAATATAACACACCGAGGGAAGAGCAGACTGTCCCCACTCTGTCAAATTAACAAACTCAGGGAAGAGCAGACTGACCCCACTCTGTCATTGTAACACACCCAGGGAAGAGCAGACTGACCCCACTTTGTCAATGTAACACACCCAGGGAAGAGCAGACTGACCCCACTCTTTCAATGTAACACACACAGGGAAGAGCAGACTGACCCCACTCTGTCAATGTAACACACCCAGGGAAGAGCAGACTGTCCCCACTCTGTCAATGTAACACACCCGGGGAAGAGCAGACTGACCCCACTTTGTCAATGTAACACACCGAGGGAAGAGCAGACTGCCCCACTTTGTCAATGTAACCCACCAGGGAAGACCAGACTGACCCCACTCTGTCAGTGTAACACACCCAGGGAAGAGCAGACTGACCACACTCTGTCACTGTAACACACCCGGGGAAGAGCAGACTGACCCCACTCTGTCAATGTAACGCACGAGGGAAGACCAGACTGACCCCAATCTGTCAATGTAACCCACCCAGGGAAGAGCAGACTGACTCCACTCTGTCAATGTAACACACCCAGGGAAGAGCAGACTGACCCCACTCTGTCAATGTAACACACCCAGGGAAGAGCAGACTGACCCCACTCTGTCAGTGTACCACACCCAGGGAAGAGCATGCTGACCCCACTCTGTCAATGTAACACACCCAGGGAAGAGCAGACTGACCCTACTCTGTCAATGTAACATACCCAGGGAAGAGCAGGCTGACCCCACTCTGTCAATGCAACTCACCCAGGGAAGAGCAGACTGACCCCACTCTGTCAATGTAACAAACCCAAGGAATAGCAGACTGACCACACTCTGTCAATGTAACACACCCAGGGAAGAGCAGACTGACCCTACTCTGTCAATGTAACACAACCAGAGAAGAGCAGACTTACACCACTCTGTCAATGTAACACAACCAGGGAAGAGCAGACTGACACCACTCTGTCAATGTAACACACCCAGGGAAGAGCAGACTGACCCGACTCTGTCAATGTAACACACCCAGGGAAGAGCAGACTGACCCCACTCTGTCAATGTAACACACCCAGGGAAGAGCAGACTGTCCCCACTCTGTCAATGTAACACACCCGGGGAAGAGCAGACTGACCCCACTTTGTCAATGTAACACACCGAGGGAAGAGCAGACTGCCCCACTTTGTCAATGTAACCCACCAGGGAAGACCAGACTGACCCTAATCTGTCAGTGTAACACACCCAGGGAAGAGCAGACTGACCACACTCTGTCACTGTAACACACCGGGGAAGAGCAGACTGACCCCACTCTGTCAATGTAACGCACCAGGGAAGACCAGACTGACCCCACTCTGTCAATGTAACCCACCCAGGGAAGAGCAGACTGACCCCACTCTGTCAATGTAACACACCCAGGGAATAGCAGACTGACCCCACTCTGTCAATGTAACACATCCAGGGAAGAGCAGACTGACCCCACTCTGTCAGTGTACCACACTCAGGGAAGAGCAGGCTGACACCACTCTGTCAATGTAACACACCCAGGGAAGAGCAGACTGACCCTACTCTGTCAATGTAACCCACCCAGGGAAGAGCAGGCTGACCCCACTCTGTCAATGCAACTCACCCAGGGAAGAGCAGACTGACCCCACTCTGTCAAAGTAACACAACCAGGGAAGAGCAGACTGACACCACTCTGTCAATGTAACACAACCAGGGGAGAGCAGACTGACCCCACTCTGTCAATGTAACCCACCCAGGGAAGAGCAGACTGACCACACTCTGTCACTGTAACACACCGGGGAAGAGCAGACTGACCCCACTCTGTCAATGTAACGCACCAGGGAAGACCAGACTGACCCCACTCTGTCAATGTAACCCACCCAGGGAAGAGCAGACTGACCCCACTCTGTCAATGTAACACACCCAGGGAAGAGCAGACTGACCCCACTCTGTCAATGTAACACATCCAGGGAAGAGCAGACTGACCCCACTCTGTCAGTGTACCACACTCAGGGAAGAGCAGGCTGACGCCACTCTGTCAATGTAACACACCCAGGGAAGAGCAGACTGACCCCACTCTGTCAATGTAACCCACCCAGGGAAGAGCAGGCTGACCACACTCTGTCAATGCAACTCACCCAGGGAAGAGCAGACTGACCCCACTCTGTCAAAGTAACACAACCAGGGAAGAGCAGACTGATACCACTCTGTCAATGTAACACAACCAGGGGAGAGCAGACTGACCCCACTCTGTCAATGTAAACCACCCAGGGAAGAGCAGACTGACCCCACTCTGTCAATGTAACACACCCAGGGAAGAGCAGACTGACCCCACTCTGTCAATGTACCACACCCAGGGAAGAGCAGGCTGACACCACTCTGTCAATGTAATACACCCAGGGAAGAGCAGACTAACACTACTCTGTCAATGTAACCCACCCAGGGAAGAGCAGGCTGACCCCACTCTGTCAATGCAACTCACCCAGTGAAGAGCAGACTGACACCACTCTGTAAAAGTAACACAACCAGGGAAGAGCAGACTGACACCACACTGTCAATGTAACACAACCAGGGAAGAGCAGACTGACACCATTCTGTCAAGGTAACGCACCAGGGAAGACCAGACTGACCCCACTCTGTCAATGTAACCCACCCAGGGAAGAGCAGACTGACCCCACTCTGTCAATGTAACACACACAGGGAAGAGCAGACTGACCCCAGTCTGTCAATGTAACAAACCCAAGGAAGAGCAGACTGACCACACTCTGTCAATGTAACACACCCAGGGAAGAGCAGACTGACCCCACTCTGTCAATGTAACACAACCAGAGAAGAGCAGACTGACACCACTCTGTCAATGTAACACAAACAGGGAAGAGCAGACTGACACCACTCTGTCAATGTAACACACCAAAGGAAGAGTAGACTGACCCCACTCTGTCAATCTAACACACCCAGGGAAGCGCAGACTGGCCCCACTCTGTCAAAGTAACACACGCAGGGAAGAGCAGACTTAACCCACTCTGTCAATGTAACACACCCAGGGAAGAGCAGACTGACCCCACTTTGTCAATGTAACACACCGAGGGAAGAGCAGACTGTCCCCACTCTGTCAATGTAACACACCGAGGGAAGAGCAGACTGACCACACTCTGTCAATGTAACGCACCAGGGAAGACCAGACTGACCCCACTCTGTCAATGTAACCCACCAAGGGAAGAGCAGACTGACCCCACTCGGTCAATGTAACACACCCAGGGAAGAGCAGACTGATCCCACTCTGTCAATGTAACACACCCAGAGAAGAGCAGACTGACCCCACTCTGTCAATGTAACACCAACAGGGAACAGCAGACTGACCCCACTCTGTCAATGTAACACACCAAAGGAAGAGCAGACTGACCCCACACTGTCAATGTAACACACCCAGGGAAGAGCAGACTGACCCCACTCTGTCAAAGTAACACAACCAGGGAAGAGCACACTGACACCACTCTGTCAATTTAACAGACCCAGGGAAGAGCAGACTGACCACACTCTGTCAATGTAACACAACCAGGGAACAGCAGACTGACCCCACTGTGTCAATGTAACACACCCAGGGAAGAGCAGACTGACCCCACTCTGTCAATGTAACACACCCAGGGAAGTTGAGACTGGCCGCACTCTTTCAATGTAACCAACCCAGGAAAGAGCAGACTGACACCACTCTGTCAATGTAAAACAACCAGGGAAGAGCAGACTGACCCCACTCTGTCAATGTAACACACCCTGGAAAGATCAGACTGACCCCACTTTGTCAATGTAACACACCCAGTGTAGATCAGACTGACCCCACTCTGTCAATGTAACACCCCCAGGGAATAGCAGACTGACCGCACTCTGTCTATGTAACACACCCAGGGAAGAGCACACAGACCACACTCTGTCAATGTAACACTCCCAGGGAAGAGCAGACTGACCCCACTCTGTCAATGTAACGCACCAGGGAAGACCAGACTGACCCCACTCTCTCAATGAAACACACCCAGGGAAGAGCAGACTGACCCCACTCTGTCAATGTAACACACCCAAGGAAGGGCAGACTGTCCTCACTCTGCCAATGTAAACCACCCAGGGAAGAGCAGACTGACACCACTTTGTCAATGTAACACACCCAAGGAAGAGCAGACTGTCCTCACTCTGTCAATGTAAACCACCCAGGGAAGAGCAGACTGACACCACTTTGTCAATGTAACACACCCAGGGAAGAGCACACAGACCACACTCTGTCAATGTAACACACCCAGGGAAGAGCAGACTGACCCCACTCTGTCAATGTAACACACCCAGGGAAGAAGAGACTGGCCGCACTCTTTCAATGTAAACCACCCAGGAAAGAGCAGACTGACCCCACTCTGTCAAAGTAACACAACCAGGGAAGAGCAGACTGACCCCACTCTGTCAATGTAACGCACCAGGGAAGACCAGACTGACCCCACTCTGTCAATGAAACACACCCAGGGAAGAGCAGACTGACCCCACTCTGTCAATGTAACACACCCAAGGAAGAGCAGACTGTCCTCACACTGTCAATGTAAACCACCCAGGGAAGAGCAGACTGACACCACTTTGTCAATGTAACACACCCAGGGAAGAGCAGACTGACCCCACTTTGTCAATGTAACACACCCAGGGAAGAGCAGACTGACCCCAGTCTTTCAATGTAACACAAACAGGGAAGAGCAGACTGACCCCACTCTGTCAATGTAACACACCGAGGGAAGAGCAGACTGTCCCCACTCTGTCAATGTAACACACCCGGGAAAGAGCAGACTGACCCCACTTTGTCAATGTAACACACCGAGGGAAGAGCAGACTGCCCCACTTTGTCAATGTAACCCAACAGGGAAGACCAGACTGACCCCACTCTGTCAGTGTAACACACCCAGGGAAGAGCAGACTGACCACACTCTGTCACTGTAACACACCCGGGGAAGAGCAGACTGACCTCACTCTGTCAATGTAACGCACGAGGGAAGACCAGACTGACCCCAATCTGTCAACGTAATCCACCCAGGGAAGAGCAGACTGACCCCACTCTGTCAATGTAACACACCCAGGGAAGAGCAGACTGACCCAACTGTCAATGTAACACACACAGGGAAGAGCAGACTGACCCCACTCTGTCAGTGTACCACACCCAGGGAAGAGCATGCTGACCCCACTCTGTCAATGTAACACACCCAGGGAAGAGCAGACTGACCCTACTCTGTCAATGTAACATACCCAGGGAAGAGCAGGCTGACCCCACTCTGTCAATGCAACTCACCCAGGGAAGAGCAGACTGACCCCACTCTGTCAATGTAACAAACCCAAGGAATAGCAGACTGACCACACTCTGTCAATGTAACACACCCAGGGAAGAGCAGACTGACCCTACTCTGTCAATGTAACACAACCAGAGAAGAGCAGACTTACACCACTCTGTCAATGTAACACAACCAGGGAAGACCAGACTGACCCCACTCTCTCAATGAAACACACCCAGGGAAGAGCAGACTGACCCCACTCTGTCAATGTAACACACCCAAGGAAGGGCAGACTGTCCTCACTCTGCCAATGTAAACCACCCAGGGAAGAGCAGACTGACACCACTTTGTCAATGTAACACACCCAAGGAAGAGCAGACTGTCCTCACTCTGTCAATGTAAACCACCCAGGGAAGAGCAGACTGACACCACTTTGTCAATGTAACACACCCAGGGAAGAGCACACAGACCACACTCTGTCAATGTAACACACCCAGGGAAGAGCAGACTGACCCCACTCTGTCAATGTAACACACCCAGGGAAGAAGAGACTGGCCGCACTCTTTCAATGTAAACCACCCAGGAAAGAGCAGACTGACCCCACTCTGTCAAAGTAACACAACCAGGGAAGAGCAGACTGACCCCACTCTGTCAATGTAACGCACCAGGGAAGACCAGACTGACCCCACTCTGTCAATGAAACACACCCAGGGAAGAGCAGACTGACCCCACTCTGTCAATGTAACACACCCAAGGAAGAGCAGACTGTCCTCACACTGTCAATGTAAACCACCCAGGGAAGAGCAGACTGACACCACTTTGTCAATGTAACACACCCAGGGAAGAGCAGACTGACCCCACTTTGTCAATGTAACACACCCAGGGAAGAGCAGACTGACCCCAGTCTTTCAATGTAACACAAACAGGGAAGAGCAGACTGACCCCACTCTGTCAATGTAACACACCGAGGGAAGAGCAGACTGTCCCCACTCTGTCAATGTAACACACCCGGGGAAGAGCAGACTGACCCCACTTTGTCAATGTAACACACCGAGGGAAGAGCAGACTCCCCCACTTTGTCAATGTAACCCAACAGGGAAGACCAGACTGACCCCACTCTGTCAGTGTAACACACCCAGGGAAGAGCAGACTGACCACACTCTGTCACTGTAACACACCCGGGGAAGAGCAGACTGACCTCACTCTGTCAATGTAACGCACGAGGGAAGACCAGACTGACCCCAATCTGTCAACGTAATCCACCCAGGGAAGAGCAGACTGACCCCACTCTGTCAATGTAACACACCCAGGGAAGAGCAGACTGACCCCACTGTCAATGTAACACACACAGGGAAGAGCAGACTGACCCCACTCTGTCAGTGTACCACACCCAGGGAAGAGCATGCTGACCCGACTCTGTCAATGTAACACACCCAGGGAAGAGCAGACTGACCCTACTCTGTCAATGTAACATACCCAGGGAAGAGCAGGCTGACCCCACTCTGTCAATGCAACTCACCCAGGGAAGAGCAGACTGACCCCACTCTGTCAATGTAACAAACCCAAGGAATAGCAGACTGACCACACTCTGTCAATGTAACACACCCAGGGAAGAGCAGACTGACCCTACTCTGTCAATGTAATACAACCAGAGAAGAGCAGACTTACACCACTCTGTCAATGTAACACAACCAGGGAAGAGCAGACTGACACCACTCTGTCAATGTAATACACCCAGGGAAGAGCAGACTGACCCCACTCTGTCAAAGTAACACACGCAGGGAAGAGCAGACTGACACCACTCTGTCAATGTAACACACCCAGGGAAGAGCAGACTGACCCGACTCTGTCAATGTAACACACCGTGGGAAGAGCAGACTGTCCCCACTCTGTCAATGTAACACACCCGGGGAAGAGCAGACTGACCCCACTTTGTCAGTGTAACACACCGAGGGAAGAGCAGACTGCCCCACTTTGTCAATGTAACCCACCAGGGAAGACCAGACTGACCCCACTCTGTCAGTGTAACACACCCAGGGAAGCGCAGACTGGCCCCACTCTGTCAAAGTAACACACGCAGGGAAGAGCAGACTTAACCCACTCTGTCAATGAAACACACCCGGGGAAGAGCAGACTGACCCCACTTTGTCAATGTAACACACCGAGGGAAGAGCAGACTGTCCCCACTCTGTCAATGTAACACACCGAGGGAAGAGCAGACTGACCACACTCTGTCAATGTAACGCACCAGGGAAGACCAGACTGACCCCACTCTGTCAATGTAACCCACCAAGGGAAGAGCAGACTGACCCCACTCTGTCAATGTAACACACCCAGGGAAGAGCAGACTGACCCCACTCTGTCAATGTAACACACCCAGGGAAGAGCAGACTGACCCCACTCTGTCAATGTAACACAAACAGGGAACAGCAGACTGACCCCACTCTGTCAATGTAACACACCAAAGGAAGAGCAGACTGACCCCACACTGTCAATGTAACACACCCAGGGAAGAGCAGACTGACCCCACTCTGTCAAAGTAACACAACCAGGGAAGAGCACACTGACACCACTCTGTCAATTTAACAGACCCAGGGAAGAGCAGACTGACCACACTCTGTCAATGTAACACAACCAGGGAACAGCAGACTGACCCCACTGTGTCAATGTAACACACCCAGGGAAGAGCAGACTGACCCCACTCTGTCAATGTAACACACCCAGGGAAGTTGAGACTGGCCGCACTCTTTCAATGTAACCAACCCAGGAAAGAGCAGACTGACACCACTCTGTCAATGTAAAACAACCAGGGAAGAGCAGACTGACCCCACTCTGTCAATGTAACACACCCTGGAAAGATCAGACTGACCCCACTTTGTCAATGTAACACACCCAGTGTAGATCAGACTGACCCCACTCTGTCAATGTAACACCCCCAGGGAATAGCAGACTGACCGCACTCTGTCTATGTAACACACCCAGGGAAGAGCACACAGACCACACTCTGTCAATGTAACACACCCAGGGAAGAGCAGACTGACCCCACTCTGTCAATGTAACGCACCAGGGAAGACCAGACTGACCCCACTCTCTCAATGAAACACACCCAGGGAAGAGCAGACTGACCCCACTCTGTCAATGTAACACACCCAAGGAAGGGCAGACTGTCCTCACTCTGCCAATGTAAACCACCCAGGGAAGAGCAGACTGACACCACTTTGTCAATGTAACACACCCAAGGAAGAGCAGACTGTCCTCACTCTGTCAATGTAAACCACCCAGGGAAGAGCAGACTGACACCACTTTGTCAATGTAACACACCCAGGGAAGAGCACACAGACCACACTCTGTCAATGTAACACACCCAGGGAAGAGCAGACTGACCCCACTCTGTCAATGTAACACACCCAGGGAAGAAGAGACTGGCCGCACTCTTTCAATGTAAACCACCCAGGAAAGAGCAGACTGACCCCACTCTGTCAAAGTAACACAACCAGGGAAGAGCAGACTGACCCCACTCTGTCAATGTAACGCACCAGGGAAGACCAGACTGACCCCACTCTGTCAATGAAACACACCCAGGGAAGAGCAGACTGACCCCACTCTGTCAATGTAACACACCCAAGGAAGAGCAGACTGTCCTCACACTGTCAATGTAAACCACCCAGGGAAGAGCAGACTGACACCACTTTGTCAATGTAACACACCCAGGGAAGAGCAGACTGACCCCACTTTGTCAATGTAACACACCCAGGGAAGAGCAGACTGACCCCAGTCTTTCAATGTAACACAAACAGGGAAGAGCAGACTGACCCCACTCTGTCAATGTAACACACCGAGGGAAGAGCAGACTGTCCCCACTCTGTCAATGTAACACACCCGGGAAAGAGCAGACTGACCCCACTTTGTCAATGTAACACACCGAGGGAAGAGCAGACTGCACCACTTTGTCAATGTAACCCAACAGGGAAGACCAGACTGACCCCACTCTGTCAGTGTAACACACCCAGGGAAGAGCAGACTGACCACACTCTGTCACTGTAACACACCCGGGGAAGAGCAGACTGACCTCACTCTGTCAATGTAACGCACGAGGGAAGACCAGACTGACCCCAATCTGTCAACGTAATCCACCCAGGGAAGAGCAGACTGACCCCACTCTGTCAATGTAACACACCCAGGGAAGAGCAGACTGACCCAACTGTCAATGTAACACACACAGGGAAGAGCAGACTGACCCCACTCTGTCAGTGTACCACACCCAGGGAAGAGCATGCTGACCCCACTCTGTCAATGTAACACACCCAGGGAAGAGCAGACTGACCCTACTCTGTCAATGTAACATACCCAGGGAAGAGCAGGCTGACCCCACTCTGTCAATGCAACTCACCCAGGGAAGAGCAGACTGACCCCACTCTGTCAATGTAACAAACCCAAGGAATAGCAGACTGACCACACTCTGTCAATGTAACACACCCAGGGAAGAGCAGACTGACCCTACTCTGTCAATGTAACACAACCAGAGAAGAGCAGACTTACACCACTCTGTCAATGTAACACAACCAGGGAAGACCAGACTGACCCCACTCTCTCAATGAAACACACCCAGGGAAGAGCAGACTGACCCCACTCTGTCAATGTAACACACCCAAGGAAGGGCAGACTGTCCTCACTCTGCCAATGTAAACCACCCAGGGAAGAGCAGACTGACACCACTTTGTCAATGTAACACACCCAAGGAAGAGCAGACTGTCCTCACTCTGTCAATGTAAACCACCCAGGGAAGAGCAGACTGACACCACTTTGTCAATGTAACACACCCAGGGAAGAGCACACAGACCACACTCTGTCAATGTAACACACCCAGGGAAGAGCAGACTGACCCCACTCTGTCAATGTAACACACCCAGGGAAGAAGAGACTGGCCGCACTCTTTCAATGTAAACCACCCAGGAAAGAGCAGACTGACCCCACTCTGTCAAAGTAACACAACCAGGGAAGAGCAGACTGACCCCACTCTGTCAATGTAACGCACCAGGGAAGACCAGACTGACCCCACTCTGTCAATGAAACACACCCAGGGAAGAGCAGACTGACCCCACTCTGTCAATGTAACACACCCAAGGAAGAGCAGACTGTCCTCACACTGTCAATGTAAACCACCCAGGGAAGAGCAGACTGACACCACTTTGTCAATGTAACACACCCAGGGAAGAGCAGACTGACCCCACTTTGTCAATGTAACACACCCAGGGAAGAGCAGACTGACCCCAGTCTTTCAATGTAACACAAACAGGGAAGAGCAGACTGACCCCACTCTGTCAATGTAACACACCGAGGGAAGAGCAGACTGTCCCCACTCTGTCAATGTAACACACCCGGGGAAGAGCAGACTGACCCCACTTTGTCAATGTAACACACCGAGGGAAGAGCAGACTCCCCCACTTTGTCAATGTAACCCAACAGGGAAGACCAGACTGACCCCACTCTGTCAGTGTAACACACCCAGGGAAGAGCAGACTGACCACACTCTGTCACTGTAACACACCCGGGGAAGAGCAGACTGACCTCACTCTGTCAATGTAACGCACGAGGGAAGACCAGACTGACCCCAATCTGTCAACGTAATCCACCCAGGGAAGAGCAGACTGACCCCACTCTGTCAATGTAACACACCCAGGGAAGAGCAGACTGACCCCACTGTCAATGTAACACACACAGGGAAGAGCAGACTGACCCCACTCTGTCAGTGTACCACACCCAGGGAAGAGCATGCTGACCCGACTCTGTCAATGTAACACACCCAGGGAAGAGCAGACTGACCCTACTCTGTCAATGTAACATACCCAGGGAAGAGCAGGCTGACCCCACTCTGTCAATGCAACTCACCCAGGGAAGAGCAGACTGACCCCACTCTGTCAATGTAACAAACCCAAGGAATAGCAGACTGACCACACTCTGTCAATGTAACACACCCAGGGAAGAGCAGACTGACCCTACTCTGTCAATGTAACACAACCAGAGAAGAGCAGACTTACACCACTCTGTCAATGTAACACAACCAGGGAAGAGCAGACTGACACCACTCTGTCAATGTAACACACCCAGGGAAGAGCAGACTGACCCCACTCTGTCAAAGTAACACACGCAGGGAAGAGCAGACTGACACCACTCTGTCAATGTAACACACCCAGGGAAGAGCAGACTGACCCGACTCTGTCAATGTAACACACCGAGGGAAGAGCAGACTGTCCCCACTCTGTCAATGTAACACACCCGGGGAAGAGCAGACTGACCCCACTTTGTCAGTGTAACACACCGAGGGAAGAGCAGACTGCCCCACTTTGTCAATGTAACCCACCAGGGAAGACCAGACTGACCCCACTCTGTCAGTGTAACACACTCAGGGAAGAGCAGACTGACCACACTCTGTCACTGTAACACACCGGGGAAGAGCAGACTGACCCCACTCTGTCAATGTAACGCACCAGGGAAGACCAGACTGACCCCACTCTGTCAACGTAACCCACCCAGGGAAGAGCAGACTGACCCCACTCTGTCAATGTAACACATCCAGGGAAGAGCAGACTGACCCCACTCTGTCAATGTAACCCACCCAGGGAAGAGCAGGCTGACCCCACTCTGTCAATGCAACTCACCCAGGGAAGAGCAGACTGACCCCACTCTGTCAAAGTAACACAACCAGGGAAGAGCAGACTGACACAACTCTGTCAATGTAACACAACCAGGGGAGAGCAGACTGACCCCACTCTGTCAATGTAACCCACCCAGGGAAGAGCAGACTGACCACACTCTGTCACTGTAACACACCGGGGAAGAGCAGACTGACCCCACTCTGTCAATGTAACGCACCAGGGAAGACCAGACTGACCCCACTCTGTCAATGTAACCCACCCAGGGAAGAGCAGACTGACCCCACTCTGTCAATGTAACACACTCAGGGAAGAGCAGGCTTACGCCACTCTGTCAATGTAACACACCCAGGGAAGAGCAGACTGACCCTACTCTGTCAATGTAACCCACCCAGGGAAGAGCAGGCTGAGCCCACTCTGTCAATGCAACTCACCCAGGGAAGAGCAGACTGACCCCACTCTGTCAAAGTAACACAACCAGGGAAGAGCAGACTGACACCACTCTGTCAATGTAACACAACCAGGGGAGAGCAGACTGACCCCACTCTGTCAATGTAACCCACCCAGGGAATAGCAGACTGACCCCACTCTGTCAATGTAACACACGCAGGGAAGAGCAGACTGACCCCACTCTGTCAGTGTACCACACCCAGGGAAGAGCAGGCTGACACCACTCTGTCAATGTAACACACCCAGGGAAGAGCAGACTGACACTACTCTGTCAATGTAACCCACCCAGGGAAGAGCAGGAAGACTCCACTCTGTCAATGCAACTCACCCAGGGAAGAGCAGACTGACACCACTCTGTAAAAGTAACACAACCAGGGAAGAGCAGACTGACACCACACTGTCAATGTAACACAACCAGGGAAGAGCAGACTGACACCACTCTGTCAAGGTAACGCACCAGGGAAGACCAGACTGACCCCACTCTGTCAATGTAACCCACCCAGGGAAGAGCAGACTGACCCCACTCTGTCAATGTAACACACACAGGGAAGAGCAGACTGACCCCACTCTGTCAATGTAACAAACCCAAGGAAGAGCAGACTGACCACACTCTGTCAATGTAACACACCCAGGGAAGAGCAGACTGACCCCACTCTGTCAATGTAACACAACCAGAGAAGAGCAGACTGACACCACTCTGTCAATGTAACACAACCAGGGAAGAGCAGACTGACACCACTCTGTCAATGTAACACACCAAAGGAAGAGTAGACTGACCCCACTCTGTCAATCTAACACACCCAGGGAAGCGCAGACTGACCCCACTCTGTCAAAGTAACACACGCAGGGAAGAGCAGACTGAACCCACTCTGTCAATGAAACACACCCGGGGAAGAGCAGACTGACCCCACTTTGTCAATGTAACACACCGAGGGAAGAGCAGACTGTCCCCACTCTGTCAATGTAACACACCGAGGGAAGAGCAGACTGTCCCCACTCTGTCAATGTAACACCCCCGGGGAAGAGCAGACTGACCCCACTTTGTCAATGTAACACACCGAGGGAAGAGCAGACTGTCCCACTTTGTCAATGTAACCCACCACGGAAGACCAGACTGACCCCACTCTGTCAGTGTAACACACCCAGGGAAGAGCAGACTGACCACACTCTGTCAATGTAATGCACCAGGGAAGACCAGACTGACCCCACTCTGTCAATGTAACCCACCCAGGGAAGAGCAGACTGACCCCACTCTGTCAATGTAACACACCCAGGGAAGAGCAGACTGACCCCACTCTGTCAATGTAACACACCCAGGGAAGAGCAGACTGACCCCACTCTGTCAATGTAACACAACCAGGGAACAGCAGACTGACCCCACTCTGTCAAAGTAACACACCAAAGGAAGAGCAGACTGACCCCACACTGTCAATGTAACACACCCAGGGAAGAGCAGACTGACCCCACTCTGTCAAAGTAACACAACCAGGGAAGAGCACACTGACACCACTCTGTCAATGTAACAGACCCAGGGAAGAGCAGACTGACCACACTCTGTCAATGTAACACAACCAGGGAACAGCAGACTGACCCCACTGTGTCAATGTAACACACCCAGGGAAGAGCAGACTGACCCCACTCTGTCAATGTAACACACCCAGGGAAGTTGAGACTGGCCCCACTCTTTCAATGTAACCAACCCAGGAAAGAGCAGACTGACACCACTCTGTCAATGTAAAACAACCAGGGAAGAGCAGACTGACCCCACTCTGTCAATGTAACACACCCTGGAAAGATCAGACTGCCCCCACTTTGTCAATGTAACACACCCAGTGTAGATCAGACTGACCCCACTCTGTCAATGTAACACCCCCAGGGAATAGCAGACTGACCGCACTCTGTCTATGTAACACACCCAGGGAAGAGCACACAGACCACACTCTGTCAATGTAACACACCCAGGGAAGAGCAGACTGACCCCACTCTGTCAATGTAACACACCCAGGGAAGAAGTGACTGGCCCCACTCTTTCAATGTAAACCACCCAGAAAAGAGCAGACTGACCCCACTCTGTCAAAGTAACACAACCAGGGAAGAGCAGACTGACGGCACTCTGTCAATGTAACACACCCAGGGAAGAGCAGACAGACCCCACTCTCTCAATGTAACAAACCCAGGGAAGAGCAGACTGACCCCACTCTGTCAATGTAACACACCCATGGGAAGAGCAGACTGACCCCACTCTGTCAATGTAACACACCCAGGGAAGAGCAGACTGAGCCCACTCTGTCAATGTAACACACCCAATGAAGAGCAGACAGACCACACTCTGTCAATGTCTCACACCCAGGGATGAGCAGACTGACCCAACTCTGTCAATGTAACACACCCAGGGAAGATCAGACAGACCACACTCTGTCAATGTAACACACCCAGGGAAGAGCAGACTGACCGCACTCTGTCAATGTAACACACCCAGGGAAGAGCAGACTGACCCCACTCTGTCAATGTAACACACCCAAGGAAGAGCAGACTGTCCTCACTCTGTCAATGTAACCCACCCAGGGAAGAGCAGACTGACACCACTTTGTCAATGTAACACACCGAGGGAAGAGCAGACTATCCACACTCTGTCAATGTAACACACCAGGGAAGACGAGACTGACCCCACTCTGTCAATATAACACAGCGAGGGAAGAGCAGACTGTCCACACTCTGTCAAATTAACACACTCAGGGAAGAGCAGACTGACCCCACTCTGTCAATGTAACACACCCAGGGAAGAGCAGACTGACCCCACTTTGTCAATGTAACACACCCAGGGAAGAGCAGACTGACCCCACTCTTTCAATGTAACACACACAGGGAAGAGCAGACTGACCCCACTTTGTCAATGTAACACACCGAGGGAAGAGCAGACTATCCACACTCTGTCAATGTAACACAGCAGGGAAGACGAGACTGACCCCACTCTGTCAATATAACACAGCGAGGGAAGAGCAGACTGTCCACACTCTGTCAAATTAACACACTCAGGGAAGAGCAGACTGACCCCACTCTGTCAATGTAACACACCCAGGGAAGAGCAGACTGACCACACTCTGTCACTGTAACACACCCGGGGAAGAGCAGACTGACCCCACTCTGTCAATGTAACGCACCAGGGAAGACCAGAATGACCCCAATCTGTCAATGTAACTCACCCAGCGAAGAGCAGACTAACCCCACTCTGTCAATGTAACACACCCAGGGAAGAGCAGACTGACCCCACTCTGTAAATGTAACACACACAGGGAAGAGCAGACTGACCCCACTCTGTCAGTGTACCACACCCAGGGAAGAGCAGGCTGACCCCACTCTGTCAATGTAACACACCCAGGGAAGAGCAGACTGACCCTACTCTGTCAATTTAACCCACCCAGGGAAGAGCAGGCTGACCGCACTCTGTCAATGCAACTCACCCAGGGAAGAGCAGACTGATCCCACTCTGTCAAAGTAACACAACTAGGGAAGAGCAGACTGACACCACTCTGTCAATGTAACACAACCAGGGAAGAGCAGACTGACACCACTCTGTCAATGTAACGCACCAGGGAAGACCAGACTGACCCCACTCTGTCAATGTAACCCACCCAGGGAAGAGCAGACTGACCACACTCTGTCAATGTAACACACCCAGGGAAGAGCAGACTGAGCCCACTCTGTCAATGTAACAAACCCAAGGAAGAGCAGACTGACCACACTCTGTCAATGTAACACACCCAGGGAAGAGCAGACTGACCCTACTCTGTCAATGTAACACAACCAGAGAAGAGCAGACTGACACCACTCTGTCAATGTAACACAACCAGGGAAGAGCAGACTGACACCACTCTGTCAATGTAACACACCAAAGGAAGAGCAGACTGTCCCCACTCTGTCAATGTAACACACCCAGGGAAGACCAGACTGACCCCACTCTGTCAAAGTAACACATGCAGGGAAGAGCAGACTGACACCACTCTGTCAATGTAACACACACAGGGAAGAGCAGACTGACCCCACTCTGTCAATGTAACGCACCAGGGAAGACCAGACTGACCCCACTCTGTCAATGAAACACACCCAGGGAAGAGCAGACTGACCCCACTCTGTCAATGTAACACACCCAAGGAAGAGCAGACTGTCCTCACTCTGTCAATGTAAACCACCCAGGGAAGAGCAGACTGACACCACTTTGTCAATGTAACACACCGAGGGAAGAGCAGACGATCCACACTCTGTCAATGTAACACACCAGGGAAGACCAGACTGATCCCACTCTGTCAATATAACACACCGAGGGAAGAGCAGACTGTCCCCACTCTGTCAAATTAACAAACTCAGGGAAGAGCAGACTGACCCCACTCTGTCATTGTAACACACCCAGGGAAGAGCAGACTGACCCCACTTTGTCAATGTAACACACCCAGGGAAGAGCAGACTGACCCCACTCTTTCAATGTAACACACACAGGGAAGAGCAGACTGACCCCACTCTGTCAATGTAACACACCGAGGGAAGAGCAGACTGTCCCCACTCTGTCAATGTAACACACCCGGGGAAGAGCAGACTGACCCCACTTTGTCAATGTAACACACCGAGGGAAGAGCAGACTGCCCCACTTTGTCAATGTAACCCACCAGGGAAGACCAGACTGACCCCACTCTGTCAGTGTAACACACCCAGGGAAGAGCAGACTGACAACACTCTGTCACTGTAACACACCCGGGGAAGAGCAGACTGACCCCACTCTGTCAATGTAACGCACGAGGGAAGACCAGACTGACCCCAATCTGTCAATGTAACCCACCCAGGGAAGAGCAGACTGACCCCACTCTGTCAATGTAACACACCCAGGGAAGTGCAGACTGACCCCACTCTGTCAATGTAACACACACAGGGAAGAGCATGCTGACCCCACTCTGTCAATGTAACACACCCAGGGAAGAGCAGACTGACCCTACTCTGTCAATGTAACACACCCAGGGAAGAGCAGGCTGACCCCACTCTGTCAATGCAACTCACCCAGGGAAGAGCAGACTGACCCCACTCTGTCAATGTAACAAACCCAAGGAATAGCAGACTGACCACACTCTGTCAATGTAACACACCCAGGGAAGAGCAGACTGACCCTTCTCTGTCAATGTAACACAACCAGAGAAGAGCAGACTTACACCACTCTGTCAATGTAACACAACCAGGGAAGAGCAGACTGACACCACTCTTTCAATGTAACACACCAAAGGAAGAGCAGACTGACCCCACTCTGTCAATGTAACACACCCAGGGAAAACCAGACTGACCCCAATCTGTCAAAGTAACACACGCAGGGAAGAGCAGACTGACACCACTCTGTAAATGTAACACACTCAGGGAAGAGCAGACTGACCCGACTCTGTCAATGTAACACACCCAGGGAAGAGCAGACTGACCCCACTCTGTCAATGTAACACACCGAGGGAAGAGCAGACTGTCCCCACTCTGTCAATGTAACACACCCGGGGAAGAGCAGACTGACCCCACTTTGTCAATGTAACACACCGAGGGAAGAGCAGACTGCCCCACTTTGTCAATGTAACCCACCAGGGAAGACCAGACTGACCCCACTCTGTCAGTGTAACACACACAGGGAAGAGCAGACTGACCACACTCTGTCTCTGTAACACACCGGGGAAGAGCAGACTGACCCCACTCTGTCAATGTAACGCACCAGGGAAGACCAGACTGACCCCACTCTGTCAATGTAACCCACCCAGGGAAGAGCAGACTGACCCCACTCTGTCAATGTAACACACCCAGGGAAGAGCAGACTGACCCCACTCTGTCAATGTAACACATCCAGGGAAGAGCAGACTGACCCCACTCTGTCAGTGTACCACACTCATGGAAGAGCAGGCTGACGCCACTCTGTCAATGTAACACACCCAGGGAAGAGCAGACTGACCCTACTCTGTCAATGTAACCCACCCAGGGAAGAGCAGGCTGACCCCACTCTGTCAATGCAACTCACCCAGGGAAGAGCAGACTGACCCCACTCTGTCAAAGTAACACAACCAGGGAAGAGCAGACTGACACCACTCTGTCAATGTAACACAACCAGGGGAGAGCAGACTGACCCCACTCTGTCAATGTAACCCACCCAGGGAAGAGCAGACTGACCCCACTCTGTCAATGTAACACACCCAGGGAAGAGCAGACTGACCCCAATCTGTCAGTGTACCACACCCAGGGAAGAGCAGGCTGACACCACTCTGTCAATGTAACACACCCAGGGAAGAGCAGACTGACACTACTCTGTCAATGTAACCCACCCAGGGAAGAGCAGGCTGACCCCACTCTGTCAATGCAACTCACCCAGGGAAGAGCAGACTGACACCACTCTGTAAAAGTAACACAACCAGGGAAGAGCAGACTGACACCACACTGTCAATGTAACACAACCAGGGAAGAGCAGACTGACACCACTCTGTCAAGGTAACGCACCAGGGAAGACCAGACTGACCCCACTTTGTCAATGTAACCCACCCAGGGAAGAGCAGACTGACCCCACTCTGTCAATGTAACACACACAGGGAAGAGCAGACTGACCCCACTCTGTCAATGTAACAAACCCAAGGAAGAGCAGACTGACCACACTCTGTCAATGTTACACACCCAGGGAAGAGCAGACGGACACCACTCTGTCAATGTAACACAACCAGAGAAGAGCAGACTGACACCACTCTGTCAATGTAACACAACCAGGGAAGAGCAGACTGACACCACTCTGTCAATCTAACACACCCAGGGAAGCGCAGACTGACCCCACTCTGTCAAAGTAACACACGCAGGGAAGAGCAGACTGAACCCACTCTGTCAATGAAACACACCCGGGGAAGAGCAGACTGACCCCACTTTGTCAATGTAACACACCGAGGGAAGAGCAGACTGTCCCCGCTCTGTCAATGTAACACACCCGGGGAAGAGCAGACTGTCCCCACTCTGTCAATGTAACACCCCCGGGGAAGAGCAGACTGACCCCACTTTGTCAATGTAACATACCGAGGGAAGAGCAGACTGTCCCACTTTGTCAATGTAACCCACCAGGGAAGACCAGACTGACCCCACTCTGTCAGTGTAACACACCCAGGGAAGAGCAGACTGACCACACTCTGTCAATGTAACGCACCAGGGAAGACCAGACTGACCCCACTCTGTCAATGTAACCCACCCAGGGAAGAGCAGACTGACCCCACTCTGTCAATGTAACACACCCAGGGAAGAGCAGACTGACCCCACTCTGTCAATGTAACACACCCAGGGAAGAGCAGACTGACCCCACTCTGTCAATGTAACACAACTAGGGAACAGCAGACTGACCCCACTCTGTCAATGTAACACACCAAAGGAAGAGCAGACTGACCCCACACTGTCAATGTAACACACCCAGGGAAGAGCAGACTGACCCCACTCTGTCAAAGTAACACAACCAGGGAAGAGCACACTGACACCACTCTGTCAATGTAACAGACCCAGGGAAGAGCAGACTGACCACACTCTGTCAATGTAACACAACCAGGGAACAGCAGACTGACCCCACTGTGTCAATGTAACACACCCAGGGAAGAGCAGACTGACCCCACTCTGTCAATGTAACACACCCAGGGAATAGCAGACTGACCGCACTCTGTCTATGTAACACACCCAGGGAAGAGCACACAGACCACACTCTGTCAATGTAACACACCCAGGGAAGAGCAGACTGACCCCACTCTGTCAATGTAACACACCCAGGGAAGAAGAGACTGGCCCCACTCTTTCAATGTAAACCACCCAGGAAAGAGCAGACTGACCCCACTCTGTCAAAGTAACACAACCAGGGAAGAGCAGACTGACCGCACTCTGTCAATGTAACACACCCAGGGAAGAGCAGACAGACCACACTCTGTCAATGTAACAAACCCAGGGAAGAGCAGACTGACCCCACTCTGTCAATGTAACACACCCAGGGAAGAGCAGACTGACCCCACTCTGTCAATGTAACACACCCAGGGAAGAGCAGACTGACCACACTCTGTCAATGTAACACAACCAGGGAACAGCAGACTGACCCCACTGTGTCAATGTAACACACCCAGGGAAGAGCAGACTGACCCCACTCTGTCAATGTAACACACCCAGGGAAGTTGAGACTGGCCCCACTCTTTCAATGTAACCAACCCAGGAAAGAGCAGACTGACACCACTCTGTCAATGTAAAACAACCAGGGAAGAGCAGACTGACCCCACTCTGTCAATGTAACACACCCTGGAAAGTTCAGACTGACCCCACTTTGTCAATGTAACACACCCAGTGTAGATCAGACTGACCCCACTCTGTCAATGTAACACCCCCAGGGAATAGCAGACTGACCGCACTCTGTCTATGTAACACACCCAGGGAAGAGCACACAGACCACACTCTGTCAATGTAACACACCCAGGGAAGAGCAGACTGACCCCACTCTGTCAATGTAACACACCCAGGGAAGAAGAGACTGGCCCCACTCTTTCAATGTAAACCACCCAGAAAAGAGCAGACTGACCCCACTCTGTCAAAGTAACACAACCAGGGAAGAGCAGACTGACGGCACTCTGTCAATGTAACACACCCAGGGAAGAGCAGACAGACCCCACTCTCTCAATGTAACAAACCCAGGGAAGAGCAGACTGACCCCACTCTGTCAATGTAACACACCCATGGGAAGAGCAGACTGACCCCACTCTGTCAATGTAACACACCCAGGGAAGAGCAGACTGAGCCCACTCTGTCAATGTAACACACCCAATGAAGAGCAGACAGACCACACTCTGTCAATGTCTCACACCCAGGGATGAGCAGACTGACCCAACTCTGTCAATGTAACACACCCAGGGAAGATCAGACAGACCACACTCTGTCAATGTAACACACCCAGGGAAGAGCAGACTGACCGCACTCTGTCAATGTAACACACCCAGGGAAGAGCAGACTGACCCCACTCTGTCAATGTAACACACCCAAGGAAGAGCAGACCGTCCTCACTCTGTCAATGTAACACACCCAGGGAAGAGCAGACTGACACCACTTTGTCAATGTAACACACCGAGGGAAGAGCAGACTATCCACACTCTGTCAAATTAACACACTCAGGGAAGAGCAGACTGACCCCACTCTGTCAATGTAACACACCCAGGGAAGAGCAGACTGACCCCACTTTGTCAATGTAACACACCCAGGGAAGAGCAGACTGACCCCACTCTTTCAATGTAACACACACAGGGAAGAGCAGACTGACCCCACTTTGTCAATGTAACACACCGAGGGAAGAGCAGACTATCCACACTCTGACAATGTAACACAGCAGGGAAGACGAGACTGACCCCACTCTGTCAATATAACACAGCGAGGGAAGAGCAGACTGTCCACACTCTGTCAAATTAACACACTCAGGGAAGAGCAGACTGACCCCACTCTGTAAATGTAACACACACAGGGAAGAGCAGACTGACCCCACTCTGTCAGTGTACCACACCCAGGGAAGAGCAGGCTGACCCCACTCTGTCAATGTAACACACCCAGGGAAGAGCAGACTGACCCTACTCTGTCAATTTAACCCACCCAGGGAAGAGCAGGCTGACCGCACTCTGTCAATGCAACTCACCCAGGGAAGAGCAGACTGATCCCACTCTGTCAAAGTAACACAACTAGGGAAGAGCAGACTGACACCACTCTGTCAATGTAACACAACCAGGGAAGAGCAGACTGACACCACTCTGTAAATGTAACGCACCAGGGAAGACCAGACTGACCCCACTCTGTCAATGTAACCCACCCAGGGAAGAGCAGACTGACCCCACTCTGTCAATGTAACACACCCAGGGAAGAGCAGACTGAGCCCACTCTGTCAATGTAACAAACCCAAGGAAGAGCAGACTGACCACACTCTGTCAATGTAACACACCCAGGGAAGAGCAGACTGACCCTACTCTGTCAATGTAACACAACCAGAGAAGAGCAGACTGACACCACTCTGTCAATGTAACACAACCAGGGAAGAGCAGACTGACACCACTCTGTCAATGTAACACACCAAAGGAAGAGCAGACTGTCCCCACTCTGTCAATGTAACACACCCAGGGAAGACCAGACTGACCCCACTCTGTCAAAGTAACACATGCAGGGAAGAGCAGACTGACACCACTCTGTCAATGTAACACACACAGGGAAGAGCAGACTGACCCCACTCTGTCAATGTAACGCACCAGGGAAGACCAGACTGACCCCACTCTGTCAATGAAACACACCCAGGGAAGAGCAGACTGACCCCACTCTGTCAATGTAACACACCCAAGGAAGAGCAGACTGTCCTCACTCTGTCAATGTAAACCACCCAGGGAAGAGCAGACTGACACCACTTTGTCAATGTAACACACCGAGGGAAGAGCAGACGATCCACACTCTGTCAATGTAACACACCAGGGAAGACCAGACTGATCCCACTCTGTCAATATAACACACCGAGGGAAGAGCAGACTGTCCCCACTCTGTCAAATTAACAAACTCAGGGAAGAGCAGACTGACCCCACTCTGTCATTGTAACACACCCAGGGAAGAGCAGACTGACCCCACTTTGTCAATGTAACACACCCAGGGAAGAGCAGACTGACCCCACTCTTTCAATGTAACACACACAGGGAAGAGCAGACTGACCCCACTCTGTCAATGTAACACACCGAGGGAAGAGCAGACTGTCCCCACTCTGTCAATGTAACACACCCGGGGAAGAGCAGACTGACCCCACTTTGTCAATGTAACACACCGAGGGAAGAGCAGACTGCCCCACTTTGTCAATGTAACCCACCAGGGAAGACCAGACTGACCCCACTCTGTCAGTGTAACACACCCAGGGAAGAGCAGACTGACAACACTCTGTCACTGTAACACACCCGGGGAAGAGCAGACTGACCCCACTCTGTCAATGTAACGCACGAGGGAAGACCAGACTGACCCCAATCTGTCAATGTAACCCACCCAGGGAAGAGCAGACTGACCCCACTCTGTCAATGTAACACACCCAGGGAAGAGCAGACTGACCCCACTCTGTCAATGTAACACACACAGGGAATAGCAGACTGACCACACTCTGTCAATGTAACACACCCAGGGAAGAGCAGACTGACCCTTCTCTGTCAATGTAACACAACCAGAGAAGAGCAGACTTACGCCACTCTGTCAATGTAACACAACCAGGGAAGAGCAGACTGACACCACTCTGTCAATGTAACACACCAAAGGAAGAGCAGACTGACCCCACTCTGTCAATGTAACACACCCAGGGAAAACCAGACTGACCCCAATCTGTCAAAGTAACACACGCAGGGAAGAGCAGACTGACACCACTCTGTAAATGTAACACACTCAGGGAAGAGCAGACTGACCCGACTCTGTCAATGTAACACACCCAGGGAAGAGCAGACTGACCCCACTCTGTCAATGTAACACACCGAGGGAAGAGCAGACTGTCCCCACTCTGTCAATGTAACACACCCGGGGAAGAGCAGACTGACCCCACTTTGTCAATGTAACACACCGAGGGAAGAGCAGACTGCCCCACTTTGTCAATGTAACCCACCAGGGAAGACCAGACTGACCCCACTCTGTCAGTGTAACACACACAGGGAAGAGCAGACTGACCACACTCTGTCTCTGTAACACACCGGGGAAGAGCAGACTGACCCCACTCTGTCAATGTAACGCACCAGGGAAGACCAGACTGACCCCACTCTGTCAATGTAACCCACCCAGGGAAGAGCAGACTGACCCCACTCTGTCAATGTAACACACCCAGGGAAGAGCAGACTGACCCCACTCTGTCAATGTAACACATCCAGGGAAGAGCAGACTGACCCCACTCTGTCAGTGTACCACACTCAGGGAAGAGCAGGCTGACGCCACTCTGTCAATGTAACACACCCAGGGAAGAGCAGACTGACCCTACTCTGTCAATGTAACCCACCCAGGGAAGAGCAGGCTGACCCCACTCTGTCAATGCAACTCACCCAGGGAAGAGCAGACTGACCCCACTCTGTCAAAGTAACACAACCAGGGAAGAGCAGACTGACACCACTCTGTCAATGTAACACAACCAGGGGAGAGCAGACTGACCCCACTCTGTCAATGTAACCCACCCAGGGAAGAGCAGACTGACCCCACTCTGTCAATGTAACACACCCAGGGAAGAGCAGACTGACCCCACTCTGTCAGTGTACCACACCCAGGGAAGAGCAGGCTGACACCACTCTGTCAATGTAACACACCCAGGGAAGAGCAGACTGACACTACTCTGTCAATGTAACCCACCCAGGGAAGAGCAGGCTGACCCCACTCTGTCAATGCAACTCACCCAGGGAAGAGCAGACTGACACCACTCTGTAAAAGTAACACAACCAGGGAAGAGCAGACTGACACCACACTGTCAATGTAACACAACCAGGGAAGAGCAGACTGACACCACTCTGTCAAGGTAACGCACCAGGGAAGACCAGACTGACCCCACTCTGTCAATGTAACCCACCCAGGGAAGAGCAGACTGACCCTACTCTGTCAATGTAACACACACAGGGAAGAGCAGACTGACCCCACTCTGTCAATGTAACAAACCCAAGGAAGAGCAGACTGACCACACTCTGTCAATGTTACACACCCAGGGAAGAGCAGACGGACACCACTCTGTCAATGTAACACAACCAGAGAAGAGCAGACTGACACCACTCTGTCAATGTAACACAACCAGGGAAGAGCAGACTGACACCACTCTGTCAATGTAACACACCAAAGGAAGAGTAGACTGACCCCACTCTGTCAATCTAACACACCCAGGGAAGCGCAGACTGACCCCACTCTGTCAAAGTAACACACGCAGGGAAGAGCAGACTGAACCCACTCTGTCAATGAAACACACCCGGGGAAGAGCAGACTGACCCCACTTTGTCAATGTAACACACCGAGGGAAGAGCAGACTGTCCCCACTCTGTCAATGTAACACACCGAGGGAAGAGCAGACTGTCCCCACTCTGTCAATGTAACACCCCCGGGGAAGAGCAGACTGACCCCACTTTGTCAATGTAACACACCGAGGGAAGAGCAGACTGTCCCCACTCTGTCAATGTAACACACCGAGGGAAGAGCAGACTGTCCCCACTCTGTCAATGTAACATACCGAGGGAAGAGCAGACTGTCCCACTTTGTCAATGTAACCCACCAGGGAAGACCAGACTGACCCCACTCTGTCAGTGTAACACACCCAGGGAAGAGCAGACTGACCACACTCTGTCAATGTAACGCACCAGGGAAGACCAGACTGACCCCACTCTGTCAATGTAACCCACCCAGGGAAGAGCAGACTGACCCCACTCTGTCAATGTAACACACCCAGGGAAGAGCAGACTGACCCCACTCTGTCAATGTAACACACCCAGGGAAGAGCAGACTGACCCCACTCTGTCAATGTAACACAACCAGGGAACAGCAGACTGACCCCACTCTGTCAATGTAACACACCAAAGGAAGAGCAGACTGACCCCACACTGTCAATGTAACACACCCAGGGAAGAGCAGACTGACCCCACTCTGTCAAAGTAACACAACCAGGGAAGAGCACACTGACACCACTCTGTCAATGTAACAGACCCAGGGAAGAGCAGACTGACCACACTCTGTCAATGTAACACAACCAGGGAACAGCAGACTGACCCCACTGTGTCAATGTAACACACCCAGGGAAGAGCAGACTGACCCCACTCTGTCAATGTAACACACCCAGGGAAGTTGAGACTGGCCCCACTCTTTCAATGTAACCAACCCAGGAAAGAGCAGACTGACACCACTCTGTCAATGTAAAACAACCAGGGAAGAGCAGACTGACCCCACTCTGTCAATGTAACACACCCTGGAAAGATCAGACTGACCCCACTTTGTCAATGTAACACACCCAGTGTAGATCAGACTGACCCCACTCTGTCAATGTAACACCCCCAGGGAATAGCAGACTGACCGCACTCTGTCTATGTAACACACCCAGGGAAGAGCACACAGACCACACTCTGTCAATGTAACACACCCAGGGAAGAGCAGACTGACCCCACTCTGTCAATGTAACACACCCAGGGAAGAAGAGACTGGCCCCACTCTTTCAATGTAAACCACCCAGGAAAGAGCAGACTGACACCACTCTGTCAAAGTAACACAACCAGGGAAGAGCAGACTGACCGCACTCTGTCAATGTAACACACCCAGGGAAGAGCAGACAGACCACACTCTGTCAATGTAACAAACCCAGGGAAGAGCAGACTGACCCCACTCTGTCAATGTAACACAACCAGGGAAGAGCACACTGACACCACTCTGTCAATGTAACACACCCAGGGAAGAGCAGACTGACCACACTCTGTCAATGTAACACAACCAGGGAACAGCAGACTGACCCCACTGTGTCAATGTAACACACCCAGGGAAGAGCAGACTGACCCCACTCTGTCAATGTAACACACCCAGGGACGTTGAGACTGGCCCCACTCTTTCAATGTAACCAACCCAGGAAAGAGCAGACTGACACCACTCTGTCAATGTAAAACAACCAGGGAAGAGCAGACTGACCCCACTCTGTCAATGTAACACACCCTGGAAAGTTCAGACTGACCCCACTTTGTCAATGTAACACACCCAGTGTAGATCAGACTGACCCCACTCTGTCAATGTAACACCCCCAGGGAATAGCAGACTGACCGCACTCTGTCTATGTAACACACCCAGGGAAGAGCACACAGACCACACTCTGTCAATGTAACACACCCAGGGAAGAGCAGACTGACCCCACTCTGTCAATGTAACACACCCAGGGAAGAAGAGACTGGCCCCACTCTTTCAATGTAAACCACCCAGGAAAGAGCAGACTGACCCCACTCTGTCAAAGTAACACAACCAGGGAAGAGCAGACTGACGGCACTCTGTCAATGTAACACACCCAGGGAAGAGCAGACAGACCCCACTCTCTCAATGTAACAAACCCAGGGAAGAGCAGACTGAGCCCACTCTGTCAATGTAACACACCCAGGGAAGAGCAGACTGACCCCACTCTGTCAATGTAACACACCCAGGGAAGAGCAGACTGAGCCCACTCTGTCAATGTAACACACCCAATGAAGAGCAGACAGACCACACTCTGTCAATGTCTCACACCCAGGGATGAGCAGACTGACCCCACTCTGTCAATGTAACACACCCAGGGAAGATCAGACAGACCACACTCTGTCAATGTAACACACCCAGGGAAGAGCAGACTGACCCCACTCTGTCAATGTAACACACCGAGGGAAGAGCAGACTGTCCCCACTCTGTCAATGTAACACACCCGGGGAAGAGCAGACTGACCCCACTTTGTCAATGTAACACACCGAGGGAAGAGCAGACTGCCCCACTTTGTCAATGTAACCCACCAGGGAAGACCAGACTGACCCCACTCTGTCAGTGTAACACGCACAGGGAAGAGCAGACTGACCACACTCTGTCTCTGTAACACACCGGGGAAGAGCAGACTGACCCCACTCTGTCAATGTAACGCACCAGGGAAGACCAGACTGACCCCACTCTGTCAATGTAACCCACCCAGGGAAGAGCAGACTGACCCCACTCTGTCAATGTAACACACCCAGGGAAGAGCAGACTGACCCCACTCTGTCAATGTAACACATCCAGGGAAGAGCAGACTGACCCCACTCTGTCAGTGTACCACACTCAGGGAAGAGAAGGCTGACGCCACTCTGTCAATGTAACACACCCAGGGAAGAGCAGACTGACCCTACTCTGTCAATGTAACCCACCCAGGGAAGAGCAGGCTGACCCCACTCTGTCAATGCAACTCACCCAGGGAAGAGCAGACTGACCCCACTCTGTCAAAGTAACACAACCAGGGAAGAGCAGACTGACACCACTCTGTCAATGTAACACAACCAGGGGAGAGCAGACTGACCCCACTCTGTCAATGTAACCCACCCAGGGAAGAGCAGACTGACCCCACTCTGTCAATGTAACACACCCAGGGAAGAGCAGACTGACCCCACTCTGTCAGTGTACCACACCCAGGGAAGAGCAGGCTGACACCACTCTGTCAATGTAACACACCCAGGGAAGAGCAGACTGACACTACTCTGTCAATGTAACCCACCCAGGGAAGAGCAGGCTGACCCCACTCTGTCAATGCAACTCACCCAGGGAAGAGCAGACTGACACCACTCTGTAAAAGTAACACAACCAGGGAAGAGCAGACTGACACCACACTGTCAATGTAACACAACCAGGGAAGAGCAGACTGACACCACTCTGTCAAGGTAAAGCACCAGGGAAGACCAGACTGACCCCACTCTGTCAATGTAACCCACCCAGGGAAGAGCAGACTGACCCCACTCTGTCAATGTAACACACACAGGGAAGAGCAGACTGACCCCACTCTGTCAATGTAACAAACCCAAGGAAGAGCAGACTGACCACACTCTGTCAATGTTACACACCCAGGGAAGAGCAGACGGACCCCACTCTGTCAATGTAACACAACCAGAGAAGAGCTGACTGGCACCATTCTGTCAATGTAACACAACCAGGGAAGAGCAGACTGACACCACTCTGTCAATGTAACACACCAAAGGAAGAGTAGACTGACCCCACTCTGTCAATCTAACACACCCAGGGAAGCGCAGACTGACCCCACTCTGTCAAAGTAACACACGCAGGGAAGAGCAGACTGAACCCACTCTGTCAATGAAACACACCCGGGGAAGAGCAGACTGACCCCACTTTGTCAATGTAACACACCGAGGGAAGACCAGACTGTCCCCACTCTGTCAATGTAACACACCGAGGGAAGAGCAGACTGTCCCCACTCTGTCAATGTAACACCCCCGGGGAAGAGCAGACTGACCCCACTTTGTCAATGTAACACACCGAGGGAAGAGCAGACTGTCCCACTTTGTCAATGTAACCCACCAGGGAAGACCAGACTGACCCCACTCTGTCAGTGTAACACACCCAGGGAAGAGCAGACTGACCACACTCTGTAAATGTAACGCACCAGGGAAGACCAGACTGACCCCACTCTGTCAATGTAACCCACCCAGGGAAGAGCAGACTGACCCCACTCTGTCAATGTAACACACCCAGGGAAGAGCAGACTGACCCCACTCTGTCAATGTAACACACCCAGGGAAGAGCAGACTGACCCCACTCTGTCAATGTAACACAACCAGGGAACAGCAGACTGACCCCACTCTGTCAATGTAACACACCAAAGGAAGAGCAGACTGACCCCACTCTGTCAATGTAACACACCCAGGGAAGTTGAGACTGGCCCCACTCTTTCAATGTAACCAACCCAGGAAAGAGCAGACTGACACCACTCTGTCAATGTAAAACAACCAGGGAAGAGCAGACTGACCCCACTCTGTCAATGTAACACACCCTGGAAAGATCAGACTGCCCCCACTTTGTCAATGTAACACACCCAGTGTAGATCAGACTGACCCCACTCTGTCAATGTAACACCCCCAGGGAATAGCAGACTGACCGCACTCTGTCTATGTAACACACCCAGGGAAGAGCACACAGACCACACTCTGTCAATGTAACACACCCAGGGAAGAGCAGACTGACCCCACTCTGTCAATGTAACACACCCAGGGAAGAAGAGACTGGCCCCACTCTTTCAATGTAAACCACCCAGGAAAGAGCAGACTGACCCCACTCTGTCAAAGTAACACAACCAGGGAAGAGCAGACTGACCGCACTCTGTCAATGTAACACACCCAGGGAAGAGCAGACAGACCACACTCTGTCAATGTAACAAACCCAGGGAAGAGCAGACTGACCCCACTCTGTCAATGTAACACACCCAGGGAAGAGCAGACTGACCCCACTCTGTCAATGTAACACACCCAGGGAAGAGCAGACTGACCACACTCTGTCAATGTAACACAACCAGGGAACAGCAGACTCACCCCACTGTGTCAATGTAACACACCCAGGGAAGAGCAGACTGACCCCACTCTGTCAATGTAACACACCCAGGGAAGTTGAGACTGGCCCCACTCTTTCAATGTAACCAACCCAGGAAAGAGCAGACTGACACCACTCTGTCAATGTAAAACAACCAGGGAAGAGCAGACTGACCCCACTCTGTCAATGTAACACACCCTGGAAAGTTCAGACTGACCCCACTTTGTCAATGTAACACACCCAGTGTAGATCAGACTGACCCCACTCTGTCAATGTAACACCCCCAGGGAATAGCAGACTGACTGCTCTCTGTCTATGTAACACACCCAGGGAAGAGCACACAGACCACACTATGTCAATGTAACACACCCAGGGAAGAGCAGACTGACCCCACTCTGTCAATGTAACACACCCAGGGAAGAAGAGACTGGCCCCACTCTTTCAATGTAAACCACCCAGGAAAGAGCAGACTGACCCCACTCTGTCAAAGTAACACAACCAGGGAAGAGCAGACTGACGGCACTCTGTCAATGTAACACACCCAGGGAAGAGCAGACAGACCCCACTCTCTCAATGTAACAAACCCAGGGAAGAGCAGACTGACCCCACTCTGTCAATGTAACACACCCAGGGAAGAGCAGACTGACCCCACTCTGTCAATGTAACACACCCAGGGAAGAGCAGACTGAGCCCACTCTGTCAATGTAACACACCCAATGAAGAGCAGACAGACCACACTCTGTCAATGTCTCACACCCAGGGATGAGCAGACTGACCCCACTCTGTCAATGTAACACACCCAGGGAAGATCAGACAGACCACACTCTGTCAATGTAACACACCCAGGGAAGAGCAGACTGACCGCACTCTGTCAATGTAACACACCCAGGGAAGAGCAGACTGACCCCACTCTGTCAATGTAACACACCCAAGGAAGAGCAGACTGTCCTCACTCTGTCAATGTAACCCACCCAGGGAAGAGCAGACTGACACCACTTTGTCAATGTAACACACCGAGGGAAGAGCATACTATCCACACTCTGTCAATGTAACACACCAGGGAAGACGAGACTGACCCCACTTGTCAATATAACACAGCGAGGGAAGAGCAGACTGTCCACACTCTGTCAAATTAACACACTCAGGGAAGAGCAGACTGACCCCACTCTGTCAATGTAAGACACCCAGGGAAGAGCAGACTGACCCCACTTTGTCAATGTAACACACCCAGGGAAGAGCAGACTGACCCCACTCTTTCAATGTAACACACACAGGGAAGAGCAGACTGACCCCACTCTGTCAATGTAACACACCGAGGGAAGAGCAGACTATCCCCACTCTGAAATGTAAAACACCCGGGGAAGAGCAGACTGACCCCACTTTGTCAATGTAACACACCGAGGGAAGAGCAGACTGCCCCACTTTGTCAATGTAACCCACCAGGGAAGACCAGACTGACCCCACTCTGTCAGTGTAACACACCCAGGGAAGAGCAGACTGACCACACTCTGTCACTGTAACACACCCGGGGAAGAGCAGACTGACCCCACTCTGTCAATGTAACGCACCAGGGAAGACCAGAATGACCCCAATCTGTCAATGTAACTCACCCAGCGAAGAGCAGACTAACCCCACTCTGTCAATGTAACACACCCAGGGAAGAGCAGACTGACCCCACTCTGTAAATGTAACACACACAGGGAAGAGCAGACTGACCCCACTCTGTCAGTGTACCACACCCAGGGAAGAGCAGGCTGACCCCACTCTGTCAATGTAACACACCCAGGGAAGAGTAGACTGACCCTACTCTGTCAATGTAACCCACCCAGGGAAGAGCAGGCTGACCGCACTCTGTCAATGCAACTCACCCAGGAAAGAGCAGACTGATCCCACTCTGTCAAAGTAACACAACTAGGGAAGAGCAGACTGACACCACTCTGTCAATGTAACACAACCAGGGAAGAGCAGACTGACACCACTCTGTCAATGTAACGCACCAGGGAAGACCAGACTGACCCCACTCTGTTAATTTTAACCACCCAGGGAAGAGCAGACTGACCCCACTCTGTCAATGTAACACACCCAGGGAAGAGCAGACTGAGCCCACTCTGTCAATGTAACAAACCCAAGGAAGAGCAGACTGACCCTACTCTGTCAATGTAACACACCCAGGGAAGAGCAGACTGACCCTACTCTGTCAATGTAACACAACCAGAGAAGAGCAGACTGACACCACTCTGTCAATGTAACACAACCAGGGAAGAGCAGACTGACACCACTCTGTCAATGTAACACACCAAAGGAAGAGCAGACTGTCCCCACTCTGTCAATGTAACACACCCAGGGAAGACCAGACTGACCCCACTCTGTCAAAGTAACACATGCAGGGAAGAGCAGACTGACACCACTCTGTCAATGTAACACACACAGGGAAGAGCAGACTGACCCCACTCTGTCAATGTAACGCACCAGGGAAGACCAGACTGACCCCACTCTGTCAATGAAACACACCCAGGGAAGAGCAGACTGACCCCACTCTGTCAATGTAACACACCCAAGGAAGAGCAGACTGTTCTCACTCTGTCAATGTAAACCACCCAGGGAAGAGCAGACTGACACCACTTTGTCAATGTAACACACCGAGGGAAGAGCAGACGATCCACACTCTGTCAATGTAACACACCAGGGAAGACCAGACTGATCCCACTCTGTCAATATAACACACCCAGGGAAGAGCAGACTGTCCCCACTCTGTCAAATTAACAAACTCAGGGAAGAGCAGACTGACCCCACTCTGTCATTGTAAAACACCCAGGGAAGAGCAGACTGACCCCACTTTGTCAATGTAACACACCCAGGGAAGAGCAGACTGACCCCACTCTGTCAATGTAACACACCGAGGGAAGAGCAGACTGTCCCCACTCTGTCAATGTAACACACCCGGGGAAGAGCAGACTGACCCCACTTTGTCAATGTAACACACCGAGGGAAGAGCAGACTGCCCCACTTTGTCAATGTAACCCACCAGGGAAGACCAGACTGACCCCACTCTGTCAGTGTAACACACCCAGGGAAGAGCAGACTGACCACACTCTGTCACTGTAACACACGCGGGGAAGAGCAGACTGACCCCACTCTGTCAATGTAACGCACGAGGGAAGACCAGACTGACGCCAATCTGTCAATGTAACCCACCCAGGGAAGAGCAGACTGACCCCACTCTGTCAATGTAACACACCCAGGGAAGAGCAGACTGACCCCACTCTGTCAATGTAACACACACAGGGAAGAGCATGCTGACCCCACTCTGTCAATGTAACACACCCAGGGAAGAGCAGACTGACCCTACTCTGTCAATGTAACACACCCAGGGAAGAGCAGGCTGACCCCACTCTGTCAATGCAACTCACCCAGGGAAGAGCAGACTGACCCCACTCTGTCAATGTAACAAACCCAAGGAATAGCAGACTGACCACACTCTGTCAATGTAACACACCCAGGGAAGAGCAGACTGACCTTACTCTGTCAATGTAACACAACCAGAGAAGAGCAGACTTACACCACTCTGTCAATGTAACACAACCAGGGAAGAGCAGACTGACACCACTCTGTCAATGTAACACACCAAAGGAAGAGCAGACTGACCCCACTCTGTCAATGTAACACACCCAGGGAAAACCAGACTGACCCCAATCTGTCAAAGTAACACACGCAGGGAAGAGCAGACTGACACCACTCTGTCAATGTAACACACCCAGGGAAGAGCAGACTGACCCGACTCTGTCAATGTAACACACCCAGGGAAGAGCAGACTGACCCCACTCTGGCAATGTAACACACCGAGGGAAGAGCAGACTGTCCCCACTCTTTCAATGTAACACACCCGGGGAAGAGCAGACTGACCCCACTTTGTCAATGTAACACACCGAGGGAAGAGCAGACTGCCCCACTTTGTCAATGTAACCCACCAGGGAAGAACGGACTGACCCCACTCTGTCAGTGTAACACACACAGGGAAGAGCAGACTGATCACACTCTGTCACTGTAACACACCGGGGAAGAGCAGACTGACCCCACTCTGTCAATGTAACGCACCAGGGAAGACCAGACTGACCCCACTCTGTCAATGTAACCCACCCAGGGAAGAGCAGACTGACCCCACTCTGTCAATGTAACACACCCAGGGAAGAGCAGACTGACCCCACTCTGTCAATGTAACACATCCAGGGAAGAGCAGACTGACCCCACTCTGTCAGTGTACCACATTCAGGGAAGAGCAGGCTGACGCCACTCTGTCAATGTAACACACCCAGGGAAGAGCAGACTGACCCTACTCTGTCAATGTAACCCACCCAGGGAAGAGCAGGCTGACCCCACTCTGTCAATGCAACTCACCCAGGGAAGAGCAGACTGACCCCACTCTGTCAAAGTAACACAACCAGGGAAGAGCAGACTGACACCACTCTGTCAATGAAACACAACCAGGGGAGAGCAGACTGACCCCACTCTGTCAATGTAACCCACCCAGGGAAGAGCAGAATGACCCCTCTCTGTCAATGTAACACACCCAGGGAAGAGCAGACTGACCCCACTCTGTCAGTGTTCCACACCCAGGGAAGAGCAGGCTGACCCCACTCTGTCAATGCAACTCACCCAGGGAAGAGCAGACTGACACCACTCTGTAAAAGTAACACAACCAGGGAAGAGCAGACTGACACCACACTGTCAATGTAACACAACCAGGGAAGAGCAGACTGACACCACTCTGTCAAGGTAACGCACCAGGGAAGACCAGACTGACCCCACTCTGTCAATGTAACCCACCCAGGGAAGAGCAGACTGACCCCACTCTGTCAATGTAACACTCACAGGGAAGAGCAGACTGACCGCACTCTGTCAATGTAACAAACCCAAGGAAGAGCAGACTGACCACACTCTGTCAATGTAACACACCCAGGGAAGAGCAGACTGACCCCACTCTGTCAATGTAACACAACCAGAGAAGAGCAGACTGACACCACTCTGTCAATGTAACACAACCAGGGAAGAGCAGACTGACACCACTCTGTCAATGTAACACACCAAAGGAAGAGTAGACTGACCCCACTCTGTCAATCTAACACACCCAGGGAAGCGCAGACTGACCCCACTCTGTCAAAGTAACACACGCAGGGAAGAGCAGACTGAACCCACTCTGTCAATGAAACACACCCGGGGAAGAGCAGACTGACCCCACTTTGTCAATGTAACACACCGAGGGAAGAGCAGACTGTCCCCACTCTGTCAATGTAACACACCGAGGGAAGAGCAGACTGTCCCCACTCTGTCAATGTAACACCCCCGGGGAAGAGCAGACTGACCCCACTTTGTCAATGTAACACACCGAGGGAAGAGCAGACTGTCCCACTTTGTCAATGTAACCCACCAGGGAAGACCAGACTGACCCCACTCTGTCAGTGTAACACACCCAGGGAAGAGCAGACTGACCACACTCTGTAAATGTAACGCACCAGGGAAGACCAGACTGACCCCACTCTGTCAATGTAACCCACCCAGGGAAGAGCAGACTGACCCCACTCTGTCAATGTAACACACCCAGGGAAGAGCAGACTGACCCCACTCTGTCAATGTAACACAACCAGGGAAGAGCAGACTAACCACACTCTGTCAGTGTACCACACCCAGGGAAGAGCAGGCTGACCCCACTCTGTCAATTTAACACACCCAGGGAAGAGCAGGCTGACCCCACTCTGTCAATGCAACTCACCCAGGGAAGAGCAGACTGACCCCACTCTGTCAAAGTAACACAACCAGGGAAGTGCACACTGACACCACTCTGTCAATGTAACACAACCAGGGAAGAGCAGACTGACACCACTCTGTCAATGTAACCCACCCAGGGAAGAGCAGGCTGACCCCACTCTGTCAATGCAACTCACCCAGGGAAGAGCAGACTGACCCCACTCTGTCAAAGTAACACAACCAGGGAAGTGCACACTGACACCACTCTGTCAATGTAACACAACCAGGGAAGAGCAGACTGACACCACTCTGTCAATGTAACCCACCCAGGGAAGAGCAGGCTGACCCCACTCTGTCAATGCAACTCACCCAGGGAAGAGCAGACTGACCCCACTCTGTCAAAGTAACACAACCAGGGAAGTGCACACTGACACCACTCTGTCAATGTAACACAACCAGGGAAGAGCAGACTGACACCACTCTGTCAATGTAACCCACACAGGGAAGAGCAGACTGACGCCACTCTGTAAATGTAACACACCCAGGGAAGAGCAGACTGACCCCACTCTGTCAATGTAACAAACCCAAGGAAGAGCAGACTGACCACACTCTGTAAATGTAACACACCCAGGGAAGAGCAGACTGACCCTACTCTGTCAATGTAACCCACCCAGGGAAGAGCAGACAGACACCACTCTGTCAATGTAACACAACCAGGGAAGAGCAGACTGACACCACTCTGTCAATGTAACACACCAAAGGAAGAGCAGACGGACTCCACACTGTCAATGTAACACACCCAGGGAAGCGCAGACTGACCCCACTCTGTCAAAGTAACACACGCAGGGAAGAGCAGACTGACCCTACTCTGTCAATGTAACCCTCCCAGGGAAGAGCAGACTGACACCACTCTGTCAATGTCACACAACCAGGGAAGAGCAGACTGACCCCACTCTGTCAATGTAACAAACCCAAGGAAGAGCAGACTGACCACACACTGTCAATGTAACACACCCAGGGAAGAGCAGACTGACCCTACTCTGTCAATGTAACCCACCCAGGGAAGAGCAGACTGACACCACTCTGTCAATGTAACACAACCAGGGAAGAGCAGACTGACCCCACTCTGTCATTGTAACACACCCAGGGAAGAGCAGACTGATCCCACTCTGTCAATGTAACACACCCAGGGAAGAGCAGACTGACCCCACTCTGTCAATGTAACACACCCAGGGAAGAGCAGACTGACCCCACTCTGTCAATGTAACACAACCAGGGAACAGCAAACTGACCCCACTGTGTCAATGTAACACACCCAGGGAAGAGCAGACTGACCCCACTTTGTCAATGTAACACAACCAGGGAAGAGCAGATTGACCCCAATCTGTCAATGTAACCCACCCAGGGAAGAGCAGACTGACCCCACTCTGTCAATGTAACACACCCAGGGAAGAGCAGACTGACCCCACTCTGTCAATTTAACACACCCAGGGAAGAGCAGACTGACCCCACTCTGTCAATGTAACCCACCCAGGGAAGAGCAGACTGACCCCACTCTGACAATGTAACACACCCAGGGAAGAACAGGCTAACCCCACTCTGTCAATGTAACACACCCAGGAAAGAGCAGACTGACCCCACTCTGTCAATGTAACACACCCAGGGAAGAGCAGAATAACTCCACTCTGTCAATGTAACACACACAGGGAAGAGCAGACTGATCCCACTCTGTCAATGTAACACACCAAGGCAAGAGCAGACTGACCCCACTCTGTCAATGTAATCCACACAAGGAAGAGCAGACTTAACAAAATCTGTCAATGTAACAGACCCAGGGAAGAGCAGACTGACCCCACTCTGTCAATGTAACACACCCAGGCAAGGGCAGACTGACCCCACTCTATCAATGTAACACTCCCAGGGAAGAAGAGACTGGCCCCACTCTTTCAATGTAACCCACCCAGGAAAGAGCAGACTGACACCACTCTGTCAATGTAACACAACCAGGGAAGAGCAGACTGTCCCCACTCTGTCAATGTAAAACACCCAGGAAAGAGCAGACTGACCCCACTTTGTCAATGTAACACACCCAGTGAAGATCCGACTGACCCCACTCTGTCAATGTAACACACCCGGGGAAGAGCAGACTGACCCCACTTTGTCAATGTAACACACCGAGGGAAGAGCAGACTGCCCCACTTTGTCAATGTAACCCACCAGGGAAGACCAGACTGACCCCACCCTGTCAGTGTAACACACCCAGGGAAGAGCAGACTGACCAAACTCTGTCACTGTAACACACCCGGGGAAGAGCAGACTGACCCCACTCTGTCAATGTAACGCACCAGGGAAGACCAGACTGACCCCACTCTGTCAATGTCACCCACCCAGGGAAGAGCAGACTGACACCACTCTGTCAATGTAACACAACCAGGGAACAGCAGCCTGACCCCACTGTGTCAATGTAACACACCCAGGGAAGAGCAGACTGACCCCACTCTGTCAATGTAACACAAGCAGGGAAGAGCAGATTGACCCCAATCTGTCAATGTAACTCACCCAGGGAAGAGCAGACTGACCCCACTCTGTCAATTTAACACACCCAGGGAAGAGCAGACTGACCGCACTCTGTCAATGTAACCCACCCAGGGAAGAGCAGACTGACCCCACTCTGACAATGTAACACACCCAGGGAAGAACAGACTAACCCCACTCTGTCAATGTAACACACCCAGGAAAGAGCAGACTGACCCCACTCTGTCAATGTAACACACCCAGGGAAGAGCAGACTAACCCCACTCTGTCAATGTAACACACACAGGGAAGAGCAGACTGATCCCACTCTGTCAAAGTAACACACCAAGGGAAGAGCAGACTGACCCCACACTGTCAATGTAATCCACACAAGGAAGAGCAGACTTAACAAAATCTGTCAATGTAACAGACACAGGGAAGAGCAGACTGACCCCACTCTGTCAATGTAACACACCCAGGCAAGGGCAGACTGACCCCACTCTATCAATGTAACACTCCCAGGGAAGAAGAGACTGGCCCCACTCTTTCAATGTAACACACCCAGGAAAGAGCAGACTGACACCACTCTGTCAATGTAACACACCCAGGGAAGAGCAGACTGACCGCACTCTGTCAATGTAACACACCCAGGGAAGAGCAGACAGACCACACTCTGTCAATTTAACACATCCAGGGAAGAGCAGACTGACCCCACTCTGTCAATGTAACACACCCTGGGAAGAGCAGACTGACCCCACTCTGTCAATGTAACACACCCAGGGAAGAGCAGACAGACCACACTCTGTCAATGTCTCACACCCAGGGAAGAGCAGACTGACCCCACTCCGTCAATGTAACACACCCAGGGAAGAGCAGACAGACCACACTCTGTCATTGTAACCCACGCAGGGAAGACCAGACTGACCCGACTCTGTCTATGTAACACACCCAGGGAAGAGCAGATTGACCCCACTCTGTCAGTGGAACACACCCAGGGAAGGGCAGACTGACCCCAATCTGTCAATGTAACACACCCAGGGAAGAGCAGACTGACACCACTCTGTCAATGTAACAAGCCAAGAGAATAGCAGACTGACCCCACTCTGTCAATTTAACACATGCAGGGAAGAGCAGACTGACACCACTCTGTAAATTAACTCACCCAGAGAAGGGCAGACTGACAACACGCTGTCAAAGTAACACACTCAGGGAAGAGCAGTCTGATCCCACTTTATCATTGTATCACACCCAGGGAAGAGCAGTCTGATCCCACTTTATCACTGTATCACACCCAGGGAAGAGCAGACAGACGTCACTCTGTCAATGTAACACACCCAGGGAAGAGCAGACTGACACTACTCTGTCAATGTAACACACCCAGGGAGGAGCAGACTGACCCCACACTGTCAATGTAACACACCCAGGGAAGAGCAGATTGACCCAATATGTCAATGTAACACACCCAAGGAAGAGCACACTGACCTCACTCTGTCAATTTAACACAACCAGGGAAGAGCAGACTGACCCCACTCTGTCAATGTAACACACCCAGGGAAGAGCAGACTGACCCCACTCTGTCAATGTAACACACCCAGGGAAGACCAGACTGACCGCACTCTGTCAATGTAACCCAATCAGGGAAGAACAGACTGACCCCACACTGTCAATGTAACACACCCAGGGAAGATCAGACTGACCCCACTCTGTCAATGTAACCCAACCAGGGAAGTACAGACTGACCCCACACTGTCAATGTAACACACCCAGGGAAGATCAGACTGACCGCAATCTGTCAATGTAACCCAATCAGGGAAGAGCAGACTGACCCTCACTCTGTCAATGTAACAGACCCAGGGAAGATCAGATTGACCGCACTCTGTCAATGTAACACACCCAGGGAAGAGCAGACTGACCACACTCTGTCAATGTAACACACACAGGGAAGAGCAGACTGACCCTACTCTGTCAGTGTAACACACCCAGGTAAGAGCAGACTGACCCCACTCTGTCAATGTAACACACCCAGGGAAGAGCAGACTGACCCCACTCTGTCAATGTAACACAGCCAGGGAAGACCAGACTGATCCCAATCTGTCAATGTAACACACCCAGGGAAGACCAGACTGACCCCAATCTGTCAGTGTAACACACCCAGGGAAGAGCAGACTGACCCCACTCTGTCAATATAACACACCCAGGGAAGAACACACTGATAGCACTCTGTCAATGTAACACACCCAGGGAAGACCAGACTGACCCCACTCTGTCAATGTAACACACCTAGCGAAGAGCAGACTGACCCCACTCTGACAATGTAACACAGCCGGCGAAGAACACACTGAACCCACTCGGTCAATGAATCACAACCAACGAAGAGCAGACTGACCCCGCTCTGTCAATGTAACACACCCAGGAAAGGCCAGACTGACTTACTCTGACAAAGTAATACACCCAGGGAACTGCAGACTGACCCCACTCTGTAAACGTAACACACCCAAGTAAGAGCTGTCTGACCCCACTCTGTCAATGTAACACACACAGGGAAGAGCAGACTGACCCCAATCTGTCAATGTAACACACCCTGGGAAGAGCAGACTGACCCCACTCTGTCAATGTAACACACCCAGTGAAGCGCAGACTGACCCCACTCTGACATAGTAACACACCCAAGGAAGTGCAGACGGACCCCACTCTGTCAAAGTAACACACCCAGGGAAGAGCAGACTGACCCCACTCTGTCAACGTAACACACCCAGGGAAGTTCAGAAAGACCCCACACTGTCTATGTAACACACTGAGGGAAGAGCAGACTGACCCCACTCTGTCAATGCAACACACCCAGGGAAGAGCAGACTGACCCCACTCTGTCAACGTAACACACCCAGGGAAGTTCAGAAAGACCCCACACTGTCTATGTAACACACCTAGCGAAGAGCAGACTGACCCCACTCTGACAATGTAACACAGCCGGCGAAGAACACACTGAACCCACTCGGTCAATGAATCACAACCAACGAAGAGCAGACTGACCCCGCTCTGTCAATGTAACACACCCAGGAAAGGCCAGACTGACTTACTCTGACAAAGTAATACACCCAGGGAACTGCAGACTGACCCCACTCTGTAAACGTAACACACCCAAGTAAGAGCTGTCTGACCCCACTCTGTCAATGTAACACACACAGGGAAGAGCAGACTGACCCCAATCTGTCAATGTAACACACCCTGGGAAGAGCAGACTGACCCCACTCTGTCAATGTAACACACCCAGTGAAGCGCAGACTGACCCCACTCTGACATAGTAACACACCCAAGGAAGTGCAGACGGACCCCACTCTGTCAAAGTAACACACCCAGGGAAGAGCAGACTGACCCCACTCTGTCAATGTAAGACCCCCAGTGAAGGGCAGACTGACCCCACACTGTCTATGTAACACACTGAGGGAAGAGCAGACTGACCCCACTCTGTCAATGCAACTCACCCAGGGAAGAGCAGACTGACCCCACTCTGTCAAAGTAACACAACCAGGGAAGAGCAGACTGACACCACTCTGTCAATGAAACACAACCAGGGGAGAGCAGACTGACCCCACTCTGTCAATGTAACCCACCCAGGGAAGAGCAGACTGACCCCTCTCTGTCAATGTAACACACCCAGGGAAGAGCAGACTGACCCCACTCTGTCAGTGTTCCACACCCAGGGAAGAGCAGGCTGACCCCACTCTGTCAATGCAACTCACCCAGGGAAGAGCAGACTGACACCACTCTGTAAAAGTAACACAACCAGGGAAGAGCAGACTGACACCACACTGTCAATGTAACACAACCAGGGAAGAGCAGACTGACACCACTCTGTCAAGGTAACGCACCAGGGAAGACCAGACTGACCCCACTCTGTCAATGTAACCCACCCAGGGAAGAGCAGACTGACCCCACTCTGTCAATGTAACACACACAGGGAAGAGCAGACTGACCGCACTCTGTCAATGTAACAAACCCAAAGAAGAGCAGACTGACCACACTCTGTCAATGTAACACACCCAGGGAAGAGCAGACTGACCCCACTCTGTCAATGTAACACAACCAGAGAAGAGCAGACTGACACCACTCTGTCAATGTAACACAACCAGGGAAGAGCAGACTGACACCACTCTGTCAATGTAACACACCAAAGGAAGAGTAGACTGACCCCACTCTGTCAATCTAACACACCCAGGGAAGCGCAGACTGACCCCACTCTGTCAAAGTAACACACGCAGGGAAGAGCAGACTGAACCCACTCTGTCAATGAAACACACCCGGGGAAGAGCAGACTGACCCCACTTTGTCAATGTAACACACCGAGGGAAGAGCAGACTGTCCCCACTCTGTCAATGTAACACACCGAGGGAAGAGCAGACTGTCCCCACTCTGTCAATGTAACACCCCCGGGGAAGAGCAGACTGACCCCACTTTGTCAATGTAACACACCGAGGGAAGAGCAGACTGTCCCACTTTGTCAATGTAACCCACCAGGGAAGACCAGACTGACCCCACTCTGTCAGTGTAACACACCCAGGGAAGAGCAGACTGACCACACTCTGTAAATGTAACGCACCAGGGAAGACCAGACTGACCCCACTCTGTCAATGTAACCCACCCAGGGAAGAGCAGACTGACCCCACTCTGTCAATGTAACACACCCAGGGAAGAGCAGACTGACCCCACTCTGTCAATGTAACACAACCAGGGAAGAGCAGACTAACCACACTCTGTCAGTGTACCACACCCAGGGAAGAGCAGGCTGACCCCACTCTGTCAATTTAACACACCCAGGGAAGAGCAGGCTGACCCCACTCTGTCAATGCAACTCACCCAGGGAAGAGCAGACTGACCCCACTCTGTCAAAGTAACACAACCAGGGAAGTGCACACTGACACCACTCTGTCAATGTAACACAACCAGGGAAGAGCAGACTGACACCACTCTGTCAATGTAACCCACCCAGGGAAGAGCAGGCTGACCCCACTCTGTCAATGCAACTCACCCAGGGAAGAGCAGACTGACCCCACTCTGTCAAAGTAACACAACCAGGGAAGTGCACACTGACACCACTCTGTCAATGTAACACAACCAGGGAAGAGCAGACTGACACCACTCTGTCAATGTAACCCACCCAGGGAAGAGCAGGCTGACCCCACTCTGTCAATGCAACTCACCCAGGGAAGAGCAGACTGACCCCACTCTGTCAAAGTAACACAACCAGGGAAGTGCACACTGACACCACTCTGTCAATGTAACACAACCAGGGAAGAGCAGACTGACACCACTCTGTCAATGTAACCCACACAGGGAAGAGCAGACTGACGCCACTCTGTAAATGTAACACACCCAGGGAAGAGCAGACTGACCCCACTCTGTCAATGTAACAAACCCAAGGAAGAGCAGACTGACCACACTCTGTAAATGTAACACACCCAGGGAAGAGCAGACTGACCCTACTCTGTCAATGTAACCCACCCAGGGAAGAGCAGACAGACACCACTCTGTCAATGTAACACAACCAGGGAAGAGCAGACTGACACCACTCTGTCAATGTAACACACCAAAGGAAGAGCAGACGGACTCCACACTGTCAATGTAACACACCCAGGCAAGGGCAGACTGACCCCACTCTATCAATGTAACACTCCCAGGGAAGAAGAGACTGGCCCCACTCTTTCAATGTAACCCACCCAGGAAAGAGCAGACTGACACCACTCTGTCAATGTAACACAACCAGGGAAGAGCAGACTGTCCCCACTCTGTCAATGTAAAACACCCAGGAAAGAGCAGACTGACCCCACTTTGTCAATGTAACACACCCAGTGAAGATCCGACTGACCCCACTCTGTCAATGTAACACACCCGGGGAAGAGCAGACTGACCCCACTTTGTCAATGTAACACACCGAGGGAAGAGCAGACTGCCCCACTTTGTCAATGTAACCCACCAGGGAAGAGCAGACTGACCCCACCCTGTCAGTGTAACACACCCAGGGAAGAGCAGACTGACCAAACTCTGTCACTGTAACACACCCGGGGAAGAGCAGACTGACCCCACTCTGTCAATGTAACGCACCAGGGAAGACCAGACTGACCCCACTCTGTCAATGTCACCCACCCAGGGAAGAGCAGACTGACACCACTCTGTCAATGTAACACAACCAGGGAAGAGCAGACTGACCCCACTCTGTCAATGTAACACACCCAGGGAAGAGCAGACTGACCCCACTCTGTCAATGTAACTCACCCAGGGAAGAGCAGACTGACCCCACTCTGTCAATTTAACACACCCAGGGAAGAGCAGACTGACCGCACTCTGTCAATGTAACCCACCCAGGGAAGAGCAGACTGACCCCACTCTGACAATGTAACACACCCAGGGAAGAACAGACTAACCCCACTCTGTCAATATAACACACCCAGGAAAGAGCAGACTGACCCCACTCTGTCAATGTAACACACCCAGGGAAGAGCAGACTAACCCCACTCTGTCAATGTAACACACACAGGGAAGAGCAGACTGATCCCACTCTGTCAAAGTAACACACCAAGGGAAGAGCAGACTGACCCCACACTGTCAATGTAATCCACACAAGGAAGAGCAGACTTAACAAAATCTGTCAATGTAACAGACACAGGGAAGAGCAGACTGACCCCACTCTGTCAATGTAACACACCCAGGCAAGGGCAGACTGACCCCACTCTATCAATGTAACACTCCCAGGGAAGAAGAGACTGGCCCCACTCTTTCAATGTAACACACCCAGGAAAGAGCAGACTGACACCACTCTGTCAATGTAACACACCCAGGGAAGAGCAGACTGACCGCACTCTGTCAATGTAACACACCCAGGGAAGAGCAGACAGACCACACTCTGTCAATTTAACACATCCAGGGAAGAGCAGACTGACCCCACTCTGTCAATGTAACACACCCTGGGAAGAGCAGACTGACCCCACTCTGTCAATGAAACACACCCAGGGAAGAGCAGACAGACCACACTCTGTCAATGTCTCACACCCAGGGAAGAGCAGACTGACCCCACTCCGTCAATGTAACACACCCAGGGAAGAGCAGACAGACCACACTCTGTCATTGTAACCCACGCAGGGAAGACCAGACTGACCCGACTCTGTCTATGTAACACACCCAGGGAAGAGCAGATTGACCCCACTCTGTCAGTGGAACACACCCAGGGAAGGGCAGACTGACCCCAATCTGTCAATGTAACACACCCAGGGAAGAGCAGACTGACACCACTCTGTCAATGTAACAAGCCAAGAGAATAGCAGACTGACCCCACTCTGTCAATTTAACACATGCAGGGAAGAGCAGACTGACACCACTCTGTAAATTAACTCACCCAGAGAAGGGCAGACTGACAACACGCTGTCAAAGTAACACACTCAGGGAAGAGCAGTCTGATCCCACTTTATCATTGTATCACACCCAGGGAAGAGCAGTCTGATCCCACTTTATCACTGTATCACACCCAGGGAAGAGCAGACAGACGTCACTCTGTCAATGTAACACACCCAGGGAAGAGCAGACTGACACTACTCTGTCAATGTAACACACCCAGGGAGGAGCAGACTGACCCCACACTGTCAATGTAACACACCCAGGGAAGAGCAGATTGACCCAATATGTCAATGTAACACACCCAAGGAAGAGCACACTGACCTCACTCTGTCAATTTAACACAACCAGGGAAGAGCAGACTGACCCCACTCTGTCAATGTAACACACCCAGGGAAGAGCAGACTGACCCCACTCTGTCAATGTAACACACCCAGGGAAGACCAGACTGACCGCACTCTGTCAATGTAACCCAATCAGGGAAGAACAGACTGACCCCACACTGTCAATGTAACACACCCAGGGAAGATCAGACTGACCCCACTCTGTCAATGTAACCCAACCAGGGAAGTACAGACTGACCCCACACTGTCAATGTAACACACCCAGTGAAGATCAGACTGACCGCAATCTGTCAATGTAACCCAATCAGGGAAGAGCAGACTGACCCTCACTCTGTCAATGTAACAGACCCAGGGAAGATCAGATTGACCGCACTCTGTCAATGTAACACACCCAGGGAAGAGCAGACTGACCACACTCTGTCAATGTAACACACACAGGGAAGAGCAGACTGACCCTACTCTGTCAATGTAACACACCAGGGAAGACCAGACTGACCCCACTCTGTCAATGTAATCCACACAAGGAAGAGCAGACATAACAAAATCTGTCAATGTAACAGTCCCAGGGAAGAGCAGACTGACCCCACTCTGTCAATGTAACACACCCAGGCAAGGGCAGACTGACCCCACTCTATCAATGTAACACTCCCAGGGAAGAAGAGACTGGCCCCACTCTTTCAATGTAACACACCCAGGAAAGAGCAGACTGACACCACTCTGTCAAAGTAACACACCCAGGGAAGAGCAGTCTGATCCCGCTTTATCATTGTATCACACCCAGGGAAGAGCAGTCTGATCCCACTTTATCATTGTATCACACCCAGGGAAGAGCAGACAGACGTCACTCTGTCAATGTAACACACCCAGGGAAGAGCAGACTGACACTACTCTGTCAATGTAACACACCCAGGGAGGAGCAGACTGACCCCACACTGTCAATGTAACACACCCTGGGAAGAGCAGACTGACCCAATATGTCAATGTAACACACCCAAGGAAGAGCACACTGACCTCACTCTGTCAATTTAACACAACCAGGGAAGAGCAGACTGACCCCACTCTGTCAATGTAACACACCCAGGGAAGAGCAGACTGACCGCACTCTGTCAATGTAACACACCCAGGGAAGACCAGACTGACCGCACTCTGTCAATGTAACCCAATCAGGGAAGAACAGACTGACCCCACACTGTCAATGTAACACACCCAGGGAAGATCAGACTGACCCCACTCTGTCAATGTAACCCAACCGGGGAAGTACAGACTGACCCCACACTGTCAATGTAACACACCCAGGGAAGATCAGACTGACCGGAATCTGTCAATGTAACCCAATCAGGGAAGAGCAGACTGACCCTCACTCTGTCAATGTAACAGACCCAGGGAAGATCAGACTGACCGCACTCTGTCAATGTAACACACCCAGGGAAGAGCAGACTGACCACACTCTGTCAATGTAACACACACAGGGAAGAGCAGACTGACCCCACTCTGTCAGTGTAACACACCCAGGTAAGAGCAGACTGACCCCACTCTGTCAATGTAACACACCCAGGGAAGAGCAGACTGACTCCACTCTGTCAATGTAACACACCCAGGGAAGAGCACACTGACCTCACTCTGTCATTGTAACCCACCCAGGAAAGAGCAGACTGACCCCACTCTGTCAATGTAACACAGCCAGGGAAGAGCAGACAGACCCCACTCTGCCACTGTAACACACCCAGGGAAGAGCAGACTGACCCCACTCTGTCAGTGTAACACACCCAGGGAAGAACAGACTGACCCCACTCTGTCTATATAACACACCCAGGGAAGAACACACTGATAGCACTCTGTCAATGTAACACACCCAGGGAAGACCAGACTGACCCCACTCTGTCAATGTAACACACCTAGCGAAGAGCAGACTGACCCCACTCTGACAATGTAACACAGCCAGGGAAGAACACACTGAACCCACTCAGTCAATGAATCACAACCAGCGAAGAGCAGACTGACCCCGCTCTGTCAATGTAACACACCCAGGAAAGGCCAGACTGACCCACTCTGACAAAGTAATACACCCAGGGAACTGCAGACTGACCCCACTCTGTCAACGTAACACACCCAAGTAAGAGCTGACTGACCCCACTCTGTCAATGTAACACACACAGGGAAGAGCAGACTGACCCCACTCTTTCAATGTAACACACCCAGGGAAGAGCAGACTGACCGCACTCTGTCAATGTAACACACCCAGGGAAGAGCAGACAGACCACACTCTGTCAATATAACACATCCAGGGAAGAGCAGACTGACCCCACTCTGTCAATGTAACACACCCAGGGAAGAGCAGACTGACACCACTCTGTCAATGTAACACATCCAGGAAAGAGCAGACTGACCCCACTCTGTCAATGTAACACACCCTGGGAAGAGCAGACAGACCACACTCTGTCAATGTCTCACACCCAGGGAAGAGCAGACTGACACCACTCTGTCAATGTTAACACACCCAGGGAAGAGCAGACAGACCACACTCTGTCAATGTAACACACGCAGGGAAGATCAGATTGACCCCACTCTGTCATTGTAACCCACGCAGGGAAGACCAGACTGACCCGACTCTGTCTATGTAACACACCCAGGCACGAGCAGATTGACCCAACTCTGTCAGGGGAACACACCCAGGGAAGAGCAGACTGACCCCAATCTGTCAATGTAACACACCCAGGGAAGAGCAGACTGACACCACTCTGTCAATGTAACAAGCCAAGAGAATAGCAGACTGACCCCACTCTGTCAATTTAACACATGCAGGGAAGAGCAGACTGACACCACTCTGTAAATTAACTCACCCAGAGAAGGGCAGACTGACAACACTCTGTCAAAGTAACACACCCAGGGAAGAGCAGTCTGATCCCACTTTATCATTGTATCACACCCAGGGAAGAGCAGTCTGATCCCACTTTATCATTGTATCACACCCAGGGAAGAGCAGACAGACGTCACTCTGTCAATGTAACACACCCAGGGAAGAGCAGACGGACACTACTCTGTCAATGTAACACACCCAGGGAGGAGCAGACTGACCCCACACTGTCAATGTAACACACCCTGGGAAGAGCAGACTGACCCAATATGTCAATGTAACACACCCAAGGAAGAGCACACTGACCTCACTCTGTCAATTTAACACAACCAGGGAAGAGCAGACTGACCCCACTCTGTCAATGTAACACACCCAGGGAAGAGCAGACTGACCGCACTCTGTCAATGTAACACACCCAGGGAAGACCAGACTGACCGCACTCTGTCAATGTAACCCAATCAGGGAAGAAAAGACTGACCCCACACTGTCAATGTAACACACCCAGGGAAGATCAGACTGACCCCACTCTGTCAATGTAACCCAACCGGGGAAGTACAGACTGACCCCACACTGTCAATGTAACACACCCAGGGAAGATCAGACTGACCGGAATCTGTCAATGTAACCCAATCAGGGAAGAGCAGACTGACCCTCACTCTGTCAATGTAACAGACCCAGGGAAGATCAGACTGACCGCACTCTGTCAATGTAACACACCCAGGGAAGAGCAGACTGACCACACTCTGTCAATGTAACACACACAGGGAAGAGCAGACTGACCCCACTCTGTCAGTGTAACACACCCAGGTAAGAGCAGACTGACCCCACTCTGTCAATGTAACACACCCAGGGAAGAGCAGACTGACTCCACTCTGTCAATGTAACACACCCAGGGAAGAGCACACTGACCTCACTCTGTCATTGTAACCCACCCAGGAAAGAGCAGACTGACCCCACTCTGTCAATGTAACACAGCCAGGGAAGAGCAGACAGACCCCACTCTGCCACTGTAACACACCCAGGGAAGAGCAGACTGACCCCACTCTGTCAGTGTAACACACCCAGTGAAGAACAGACTGACCACACTCTGTCTATATAACACACCCAGGGAAGAACACACTGATAGCACTCTGTCAATGTAACACACCCAGGGAAGACCAGACTGACCCCACTCTGTCAATGTAACACACCTAGCGAAGAGCAGACTGACCCCACTCTGACAATGTAACACAGCCAGGGAAGAACACACTGAACCCACTCAGTCAATGAATCACAACCAGCGAAGAGCAGACTGACCCCGCTCTGTCAATGTAACACACCCAGGAAAGGCCAGACTGACCCACTCTGACAAAGTAATACACCCAGGGAACTGCAGACTGACCCCACTCTGTCAACGTAACACACCCAAGTAAGAGCTGACTGACCCCACTCTGTCAATGTAACACACACAGGGAAGAGCAGACTGACCCCACTCTTTCAATGAAACACACCCTGGGAAGAGCAGACTGACCCTACTCTGTCAATGTAACACACCCAGAGAAGAGCAGACTGACCCCACTCTGTCAATGTAACACACCCAGAGAAGAGCAGACTGACCCCACTCTGTCAATGTAACCCACCCTGGGAAGAGCAGACTGACCCCACTCTGTCAATGTAACACACCCAGGGAAGAGCAGACTGACCCCACTCTGTCAAAGTAACCCACGCAGGGAATACCAGACTGACCCCACTCTGTCAATGTAACACACCCAGGGAAGAGCAGACTGACCCCACTCTGCGAATGTTACACACCCAGGGAAGAGCAGACTGACCCCATTCTGTCAATGTAACACACCCAGTGAAGAGCAGACTGACCCCACTCTGTCAATGTAACACAGCCAGGGAAGAGCAGACTGACCTCACTCTGTCAATGTAACACACCCAGTGAAGAGCAGACTGACCCCACTCTGTCAATGTAACACACCCAGTGAAGCGCAGACTGACCCCACTCTGACATAGTAACACACCCAAGGAAGTGCAGACGGACCCCACTCTGTCAAAGTAACACACCCAGGGAAGAGCAGAGTGACCCCACTCTGTCAATGTAACACACCCAGGGAAGATCAGACTGACCCCACTCTGTCAATGTAACACACCGAGGGAAGAGCAGACTGACCCCACTCTGTCAATGTAACACACCCAGGGAAGAGCAGACTGACCTCACACTGTCAATGCAATACACCCAGGGAAGAACAGACTGACCCCACTCTGTCTATATAACACACCCAGGGAAGAACACACTGATAGCACTCTGTCAATGTAACACACCCAGGGAAGACCAGACTGACCCCACTCTGTCAATGTAACACACCTAGCGAAGAGCAGACTGACCCCACTCTGACAATGTAACACAGCCAGGGAAGAACACACTGAACCCACTCAGTCAATGAATCACAACCAGCGAAGAGCAGACTGACCCCGCTCTGTCAATGTAACACACCCAGGAAAGGCCAGACTGACCCACTCTGACGAAGTAATACACCCAGGGAACTGCAGACTGACCCCACTCTGTCAACGTAACACACCCAAGTAAGAGCTGACTGACCCCACTCTGTCAATGTAACACACACAGGGAAGAGCAGACTGACCCCACTCTTTCAATGAAACACACCCTGGGAAGAGCAGACTGACCCTACTCTGTCAATGTAACACACCCAGAGAAGAGCAGACTGATCCCACTCTGTCAATGTAACACACCCAGAGAAGAGCAGACTGACCCCACTCTGTCAATGTAACCCACCCTGGGAAGAGCAGACTGATCCCACTCTGTCAATGTAACACACCCAGAGAAGAGCAGACTGACCCCACTCTGTCAATGTAACCCACCCTGGGAAGAGCAGAGTGACCCCACTCTGTCAATGTAACACACCCAGGGAAGATCAGACTGACCCCACTCTGTCAATGTAACACACCGAGGGAAGAGCAGACTGACCCCACTCTGTCAATGTAACACACCCAGGGAAGAGCAGACTGACCTCACACTGTCAATGCAATACACCCAGGGAAGAGCAGACTGACCTCACACTGTCAATGTAACACACCCAGGGAAGAGCAGACTGACCTCACACTGTCAATGTAACACACCCAGGGAAGATCAGACTGACCCCACTCTCTCAATGTCACAGACCCAGGGGAGAGCAGACTGACCTCACACTGTCAATTTAACACACCCAGGGAAGAGCAGACTGACCCCACTCTGTCAATGTAACACACCCAGGAAAGAGCAGACTGACCTTTTTCTGTCAATGTAACCCAACCAGGGAAGACCAGACTGACCCCACTCTGTCAATGTAACCCACCCAGGGAAGATCAGACTGACCTCACTCTGTCAATGCAACACACCCAGGGAAGAACACACTGACCGCACTCTGTCAATGTAACACACGCAGGGAAGACCAGACTGACCCCACTCTGTCAATGTAACACACCCAGGGAAGAGCAGATTGACCCCACACTGTCAATGTAACACACCCAGTGAAGAGCAGACTGACCCCACTCTGTCAATGTAACAAACCCAGGGAAGAGCAGAGTGACCACACACTGTCAATATAACGGACCCAGGGAAGAGCAGACTGACCCCACTCTGTCAATGTAACACACACAGGGAAGACCAGACTGACCCCACTCTGTCAATGTAACACACCCAGGGAAGAGCAGACTGACCCCACTCTGTCAATGTAACACACCCAGGGAAGAGCAGACTGACCTCACTCTGTCATTGTAACCAACCCAGGAAAGAGCAGACTGACCCCACTCTGTCAATGTAACACAGCCAGGGAAGACCAGACTGATCCCAATCTGTCAATGTAACACACCCAGGGAAGACCAGACTGACCCCAATCTGTCAGTGTAACACACCCAGGGAAGAGCAGACTGACCCCACACTGTCAATAAAACAGACCCAGGGAAGAACACACTGATAGCACTCTGTCAATGTAACACACCCAGGGAAGACCAGACTGACCCCACTCTGTCAATGTAACACACCTCGCGAAGAGCAGACTGACCCCACTCTGACAATGTAACACAGCCAGGGAAGAACACACTGAACCCACTCTGTCAACGTAACACACCCAGGGAAGAGCAGACTGACCCCACTGTGTCAATGTAACACAGCCAGGGAAGACCAGACTGATCCCACACTGTCAATAAAACAGACCCAGGGAAGAACACACTGATAGCACTCTGTCAATGTAACACACCCAGGGAAGACCAGACTGACCCCACTCTGTCAATGTAACACACCCATTGAAGAGCACCCTGACCCCACTCTGTCAATGTAACACAGCCAGGGAAGAGCAGACTGACCTCACTCTGTCAATGTAACACACCCAGTGAAGGGCAGACTGACCCCACTCTGTCAATGTAACACACCCAGTGAAGGGCAGACTGACCCCACTCTGACATAGTAACACACGCAGGGAAGTGCAGAGTCACCCCACTCTGTCAACGTAACACACCCAGGGAAGTTCAGAAAGACCCCACTCTGTCAATGTAACACACCCAGGGAAGAGCAGACTGACCCCACTCTGTCAATGTAACACACGCAGGGAAGAGCAGACTGACCCCACTCTGTCAATGTAACACTCGCAGGGAAGAGCAGACTGACCCCACTCTGTCAGTGTAACACACCCAGGGAAGAGCAGACTGACCCCACTCTGTCAATGTAACACACCCAGGGAAGAGCAGACTGACTCCACTCTGTCAATGTAGCACACCCAGGGATACGCCGACTGACCCCACTCTCTCAATGTAACTCACCCAGGGAAGAGCAGACTGACCCCACACTGTCAATGTAACCCACCAAGGGAAGAGCAGACTGACCTCACTCTGTGAATGTAACACACCCAGGGAAGAGCAGACTGACCCCACTCTGTCAATGTAATACAACCAGGGAAGAGCAGACTGACCCCACTCTGTCAATGTAACACACTCAGGGAAGAGCAGACTGACCCCACTCTGTCAATGTAACACACCCAGGGAAGACCAGACTGACCCCACTCTGTCAAGGTAACACACCCAGGGAAGAGCAGACTGACCCCACTCTGTCAATGTAACACGCCCAGGGAATAGCAGACTGACCCCACTCTGTCAGTGTAACACACCCAGGGAAGAGCAGACTGACCCCACTCTGTCAATGTAACACACCCAGGGAAGAGCAGACTGACCCCACTCTGTCAATGTAACACACCCAGGGAAGAGCAGACTGACCTCACTCTGTCATTGTAACCCACCCAGGAAAGAGCAGACTGACCCCACTCTGTCAATGTAACACAGCCAGGGAAGACCAGACTGATCCCAATCTGTCAATGTAACACACCCAGGGAAGACCAGACTGACCCCAATCTGTCAGTGTAACACACCCAGGGAAGAGCAGACTGACCCCACTCTGTCAATATAACACACCCAGGGAAGAACACACTGATAGCACTCTGTCAATGTAACACACCCAGGGAAGACCAGACTGACCCCACTCTGTCAATGTAACACACCTAGCGAAGAGCAGACTGACCCCACTCTGTCAATGTAACCCACCCTGGGAAGAGCAGACTTACCCCACTCTGTCAATGTAACACACCCAGAGAAGAGCAGACAGACCCCACTCTGTCAATGTAACCCACCCAGGGAAGAGTAGACTGACCCCACTCTCTGAATGTTACACACCCAGGGAAGTGCAGACTGACCCCACTCTGTCAATGTAACACACCCAGGGAAGAGTAGACTGACCCCACTCTGTCAATGTAACCCACCCTGGGAAGAGCAGACTGACCCCACTCTGTCAATGTAACACACCCAGGGAAGACCAGACTGACCCCACTCTGTCAATGTAACACACCCAGGGAAGAGCAGACTGACCCCACTCTGTCAATGTAACCCACCCAGGGAATAGCAGACTGACCCCACTCTGTCAGTGTAACACACCCAGGGAAGACCAGACTGACCCCACTCTGTCAATGTAACACACCCAGGGAAGAGCAGACTGACCCCACTCTGTCAATGTAACACACCCAGGGAAGAGCAGACTGACCTCACTCTGTCATTGTAACCCACCCAGGAAAGAGCAGACTGACCCCACTCTGTCAATGTAACACAGCCAGGGAAGACCAGACTGATCCCAATCTGTCAATGTAACACACCCAGGGAAGACCAGACTGACCCCAATCTGTCAGTGTAACACACCCAGGGAAGAGCAGACTGACCCCACTCTGTCAATATAACACACCCAGGGAAGAACACACTGATAGCACTCTGTCAATGTAACACACCCAGGGAAGACCAGACTGACCCCACTCTGTCAATGTAACACACCTAGCGAAGAGCAGACTGACCCCACTCTGTCAATGTAACCCACCCTGGGAAGAGCAGACTTACCTCACTCTGTTAATGTAACACACCAAGGGAAGAGCAGACTTACCCCACATTGTCAACGTAACCCACCCAGGGAAGAGCAGACTGAACCCACACTGTGAATGTTACACACCCAGGGAAGTGCAGATTGACCCCCCTCTGTCAATGTAACACACCCAGGGAAGAGCAGACGGACCCCACTCTGTCAATTTGACAGACCCAGGAAAGAGCAGATTTCCCTCACTCTGTGATTGTAACCCACCCAGGGAAGAGCAGACTGACCCCACTCTGTCAATGTAACACACCCAGGGAAGAACAGACGGACCCCACTCTGTCAATGTAACACACCCAGGGATACGACGACTGACCCCACTCTGTCAATGTAACACACCCAAGGAAGAGCAGACTGACCCCACTCTGTCAATGTAACACACCCAGGGAAGATCAGACTGACCCCACTCTGTCAATGTCACACACCTAGGGAAGAGCAGACTGACCCCACTCTGTCAATGTAACACCCCTAGGGAACAGCAGACTGACCACACTCTGTCAATGTAACACACCCAGGGAAGATCAGGCTGACCCCACTCTGTCAATGTAACACAACCAGAGAAACGCAGACTGACCCAAATCTGTTAATGTTACACATGCGGGGAAGAGCAGACTGACCTCACTCTGTCAATGTAACCCATCTAGGGAAAAGCAGACTGACCTCACTCTGTGAATGTAACACACCCAGGGAAGAGCAGACTGACCCCACTCTGTCAATGTAACACACCCAGGGAAGAGCAGACTGACCCCACTCTGTCAATGTAACACATCCAGGGAAGACCAGACTGACCCCACTCTGTCAATGTAACACACCCAGGGAAGAGCAGACTGACCCCACTCTGTCAATGTAACCCACCCAGGGAATAGCAGACTGACCCCACTCTGTCAGTGTAACACACCCAGGGAAGAGCAGACTGACCCCACTCTGTCAATGTAACACACCCAGGGAAGACCAGATTGACCCCACTCTGTCAAGGTAACACACCCAGGGAAGAGCAGACTGACCCCACTCTGTCAATGTAACACACCCAGGGAATAGCAGACTGACCCCACTCTGTCAGTGTAACACACCCAGGGAAGAGCAGACTGACCCCAATCTGTCAATGTAACACACCCAGGGAAGAGCAGACTGACCCCACTCTGTCAATGTAACACATCCAGGGAAGACCAGACTGACCCCACTCTGTCAATGTAACACACCCAGGGAAGAGCAGACTGACCCCACTCTGTCAATGTAACCCACCCAGGGAATAGCAGACTGACCCCACTCTGTCAGTGTAACACACCCAGGGAAGACCAGACTGACCCCACTCTGTCAATGTAACACACCCAGGGAAGAGCAGACTGACCCCACTCTGTCAATGTAACACACCCAGGGAAGAGCAGACTGACCTCACTCTGTCATTGTAACCCACCCAGGAAAGAGCAGACTGACCCCACTCTGTCAATGTAACACAGCCAGGGAAGACCAGACTGATCCCAATCTGTCAATGTAACACACCCAGGGAAGACCAGACTGACCCCAATCTGTCAGTGTAACACACCCAGGGAAGAGCAGACTGACCCCACTCTGTCAATATAACACACCCAGGGAAGAACACACTGATAGCACTCTGTCAATGTAACACACCCAGGGAAGACCAGACTGACCCCACTCTGTCAATGTAACACACCTAGCGAAGAGCAGACTGACCCCACTCTGTCAATGTAACCCACCCTGGGAAGAGCAGACTTACCCCACTCTGTCAATGTAACACACCAAGGGAAGAGCAGACTTACCCCACATTGTCAACGTAACCCACCCAGGGAAGAGCAGACTGAACCCACACTGTGAATGTTACACACCCAGGGAAGTGCAGATTGACCCCCCTCTGTCAATGTAACACACCCAGGGAAGAGCAGACGGACCCCACTCTGTCAATTTGACAGACCCAGGAAAGAGCAGATTTCCCTCACTCTGTGATTGTAACCCACCCAGGGAAGAGCAGACTGACCCCACTCTGTCAATGTAACACACCCAGGGAAGAACAGACGGACCCCACTCTGTCAATGTAACACACCCAGGGATACGACGACTGACCCCACTCTGTCAATGTAACACACCCAAGGAAGAGCAGACTGACCCCACTCTGTCAATGTAACACACCCAGGGAAGATCAGACTGACCCCACTCTGTCAATGTCACACACCTAGGGAAGAGCAGACTGACCCCACTCTGTCAATGTAACACCCCTAGGGAACAGCAGACTGACCACACTCTGTCAATGTAACACACCCAGGGAAGATCAGGCTGACCCCACTCTGTCAATGTAACACAACCAGAGAATCGCAGACTGACCCAAATCTGTTAATGTTACACATGCGGGGAAGAGCAGACTGACCTCACTCTGTCAATGTAACCCATTTAGGGAAGAGCAGACTGACCTCACTCTGTGAATGTAACACACCCAGGGAAGAGCAGACTGACCCCACTCTGTCAATGTAATACACCCAGGGAAGAGCAGACTGACCCCACTCTGTCAATGTAACACACCCAGGGAAGAGCAGACTGACCCCACTCTGTCAATGTAACACACCCAGGGAAGAGCAGACTGACCCCACTCTGTCAACGTAACACACCCAGGGAAGAGCAGACTGACCCCACTGTGTCAATGTAACACACCCAGGGAAGAGCAGACCGACCCCACTCTGTGAATGTTACACACCCAGGGAAGAACAGACTGACCCCACGCTGTCAATGTAACACACCCAGTGAAGAGCAGACTGACCCCACTCTGTCAATGTAACACACCCAGGGAAGAGCGGACTGACCTCACTCTGTCAATGTAACACAGCCAGGGAAGAGCAGACTGACCTCTCTCTGTCAATGTAACACACCCAGGGAAGAGCAGACCGACCCCACTCTGTGAATGTTACACACCCAGTGAAGTGCAGACGGACCCCACTCTGTCAAAGTAACACACGCAGGAAAGTGCACAGTCACCCCACTCTGTCAACGTAACACACCCAGGGAAGTTCAGAAAGACCCCACTCTGTCAATGTAACACAGCCAGGGAAGAGCAGACTGACCCCACTCTGTCAATGTAACACACCCAGGGAAGAGCAGACTGACCCCACTCTGTCAATGTAACACAGCCAGGGAAGATCAGACTGATCCCGATCTGTCAATGTAACACACCCAGGGAAGACCAGACTGACCCCAATCTGTCAGTGTAACACACCCAGGGAAGAGCAGACTGACCCCACTCTGTCAATATAACACACCCAGGGAAGAACACACTGATAGTACTCTGTCAATGTAACACACCCAGGGAAGACCAGACTGACCCCACTCTGTCAATGTAACACACCTAGCGAAGAGCAGACTGACCCCACTCTGTGAATGTAACCCACCCTGGGAAGAGCAGACTTACCCCACTCTGCCAATGTAACACACCCAGAGAAGAGCAGACTGACCCCACTCTGTCAATGTAACCCACCCAGGGAAGAGCAGACTGACCCCACTCTCTGAATGTTACGTACCCAGGGAAGTGCAGACTGACCCCACTCTGTCAATGTAACACACCCAGGGAAGAGTAGACTGACCCCACGCAGTCAATGTAACACACCAAGGGAAGAGCAGACTGACCCCACACTGTCAATGTAACACACCCAGGGAAGTGCAGACTGACCCCCCTCTGTCAATGTAACACACCCAGGGAAGAGCAGACGGACCCCACTCTGTCAATTTGACAGACCCAGGAAAGAGCAGATTTCCCTCACTCTGTGATTGTAACCCACCCAGGGAAGAGCAGACTGACCCCACTCTGTCAATGTAACACACCCAGGGAAGAGCAGACTGACCCCACTCTGTCAATGTAACACACCCAAGGAAGAGCAGACTGACCCCACTCTGTCAATGTAACACACCCAGGGAAGAACAGACTGACCCCACTCTGTCAATATAACACACCCAGGGATACGACGACTGACCCCACTCTGTCAATGTAACTCACCCAGGGAAGAGCAGACTTACCCCACTCTGTCAATGTAACACACCCAAGGAAGAGCAGACTGACCCCACTCTGTCAATGTAACACACCCAGGGAAGATCAGACTGACCCCACTCTGTCAATGTCACACACCTAGGGAAGAGCAGACTGACCCCACTCTGTCAATGTAACACACCTAGTGAACAGCAGACTGACCACACTCTGTCAATGTAACACACCCAGGGAAGATCAGACTGACCCCACTCTGTCAATGTCACACACCTAGGGAAGAGCAGACTGACCCCACTCTGTCAATGTAACACACCTAGTGAACAGCAGACTGACCACACGCTGTCAATGTAACACACCCAGGGAAGATCAGGCTGACCCCACTCTGTCAATGTAACACACGCAGGGAAGAGCAGACTGACCCCACTCTGTCAATGTAACACACCCAGGGAAGATCAGACTGACCCCACTCTGTCAATGTCACACACCTAGGGAAGAGCAGACTGACCCCACTCTGTCAATGTAACACACCTAGTGAACAGCAGACTGACCACACTCTGTCAATGTAACACACCCAGGGAAGAGCAGACTGACCCCACTCTGTCAATGTAACCCACCCGGGAAGAGCAGACTGTCCTCACTCTGTCAATGTAACACACCCAGGGAAGAGCAGACTGACCCCACACTGTCAATGTAACCCACCTAGGGAAGAGCAGACTGACCTCACTCTGTGAATGTAACACACCCAGGGAAGAGCAGACTGACCCCACTCTGTCAATGTAATACACCCAGGGAAGAGCAGACTGACCCCACTCTGTCAATGTAACACACCCAGGGAAGAGCAGACTGACCCCACTCTGTGAATGTAACACACCCAGGGAAGAGCAGACTGACCCCATTCTGTCAATGTAACACACCCAGTGAAGAGCAGACTGACCTCACTCTGTCAATGTAACACACCCAGTGAAGGGCAGACTGACCCCACTCTGTCAATGTAACAGACCCAGTGAAGGGCAGACTGACCCAACTCTGACAGAGTAACACACCCAAGGAAGTGCAGACGGACCCCACTCTGTCAAAGTAACACACGCAGGGAAGTGCAGAGTCACCCTACTCTGTCAACGTAACACACCCAGGGAAGAGCAGACTGACCCCACTCTGTCAATGTAACGCACCCAGGGAAGTTCAGAAAGACCCCACTCTGTCAATGTAACACACCCAGCGAAGAGCAGACTGACCCCACTCTGTCAATGTAACACACCCAGGGAAGAGCAGACTGACCCCACTCTGTCAATGTAACACATCCAGGGAAGACCAGACTGACCCCACTCTGTCAATGTAACACACCCAGGGAAGAGCAGACTGACCCCACTCTGTCAATGTAACCCACCCAGGGAATAGCAGACTGACCCCACTCTGTCAGTGTAACACACCCAGGGAAGACCAGACTGACCCCACTCTGTCAATGTAACACACCCAGGGAAGAGCAGACTGACCCCACTCTGTCAATGTAACACACCCAGGGAAGAGCAGACTGACCTCACTCTGTCATTGTAACCCACCCAGGAAAGAGCAGACTGACCCCACTCTGTCAATGTAACACAGCCAGGGAAGACCAGACTGATCCCAATCTGTCAACGTAACACACCCAGGGAAGAGCAGACTGACCCCACTCTGTCAATGTAACACACCCAGGGAAGAACAGACGGACCCCACTCTGTCAATGTAACACACCCAGGGATACGACGACTGACCCCACTCTGTCAATGTAACACACCCAAGGAAGAGCAGACTGATAGCACTCTGTCAATGTAACACACCCAGGGAAGACCAGACTGACCCCACTCTGTCAATGTAACACACCTAGCGAAGAGCAGACTGACCCCACTCTGTCAATGTAACCCACCCTGGGAAGAGCAGACTTACCCCACTCTGTCAATGTAACACACCAAGGGAAGAGCAGACTTACCCCACATTGTCAACGTAACCCACCCAGGGAAGAGCAGACTGAACCCACACTGTGAATGTTACACACCCAGGGAAGTGCAGATTGACCCCCCTCTGTCAATGTAACACACCCAGGGAAGAGCAGACGGACCCCACTCTGTCAATTTGACAGACCCAGGAAAGAGCAGATTTCCCTCACTCTGTGATTGTAACCCACCCAGGGAAGAGCAGACTGACCCCACTCTGTCAATGTAACACACCCAGGGAAGAACAGACGGACCCCACTCTGTCAATGTAACACACCCAGGGATACGACGACTGACCCCACTCTGTCAATGTAACACACCCAAGGAAGAGCAGACTGACCCCACTCTGTCAATGTAACACACCCAGGGAAGATCAGACTGACCCCACTCTGTCAATGTCACACACCTAGGGAAGAGCAGACTGACCCCACTCTGTCAATGTAACACCCCTAGGGAACAGCAGACTGACCACACTCTGTCAATGTAACACACCCAGGGAAGATCAGGCTGACCCCACTCTGTCAATGTAACACAACCAGAGAATCGCAGACTGACCCAAATCTGTTAATGTTACACATGCGGGGAAGAGCAGACTGACCTCACTCTGTCAATGTAACCCATTTAGGGAAGAGCAGACTGACCTCACTCTGTGAATGTAACACACCCAGGGAAGAGCAGACTGACCCCACTCTGTCAATGTAATACACCCAGGGAAGAGCAGACTGACCCCACTCTGTCAATGTAACACACCCAGGGAAGAGCAGACTGACCCCACTCTATCAATGTAACACACCCAGGGAAGAGCAGACTGACCCCACTCTGTCAACGTAACACACCCAGGGAAGAGCAGACTGACCCCACTGTGTCAATGTAACACACCCAGGGAAGAGCAGACCGACCCCACTCTGTGAATGTTACACACCCAGGGAAGAACAGACTGACCCCACGCTGTCAATGTAACACACCCAGTGAAGAGCAGACTGACCCCACTCTGTCAATGTAACACACCCAGGGAAGAGCGGACTGACCTCACTCTGTCAATGTAACACAGCCAGGGAAGAGCAGACTGACCTCTCTCTGTCAATGTAACACACCCAGGGAAGAGCAGACCGACCCCACTCTGTGAATGTTACACACCCAGTGAAGTGCAGACGGACCCCACTCTGTCAAAGTAACACACGCAGGAAAGTGCACAGTCACCCCACTCTGTCAACGTAACACACCCAGGGAAGTTCAGAAAGACCCCACTCTGTCAATGTAACACAGCCAGGGAAGAGCAGACTGACCCCACTCTGTCAATGTAACACACCCAGGGAAGAGCAGACTGACCCCACTCTGTCAATGTAACACAGCCAGGGAAGATCAGACTGATCCCGATCTGTCAATGTAACACACCCAGGGAAGACCAGACTGACCCCAATCTGTCAGTGTAACACACCCAGGGAAGAGCAGACTGACCCCACTCTGTCAATATAACACACCCAGGGAAGAACACACTGATAGTACTCTGTCAATGTAACACACCCAGGGAAGACCAGACTGACCCCACTCTGTCAATGTAACACACCTAGCGAAGAGCAGACTGACCCCACTCTGTGAATGTAACCCACCCTGGGAAGAGCAGACTTACCCCACTCTGCCAATGTAACACACCCAGAGAAGAGCAGACTGACCCCACTCTGTCAATGTAACCCACCCAGGGAAGAGCAGACTGACCCCACTCTCTGAATGTTACGTACCCAGGGAAGTGCAGACTGACCCCACTCTGTCAATGTAACACACCCAGGGAAGAGTAGACTGACCCCACGCAGTCAATGTAACACACCAAGGGAAGAGCAGACTGACCCCACACTGTCAATGTAACACACCCAGGGAAGTGCAGACTGACCCCCCTCTGTCAATGTAACACACCCAGGGAAGAGCAGACGGACCCCACTCTGTCAATTTGACAGACCCAGGAAAGAGCAGATTTCCCTCACTCTGTGATTGTAACCCACCCAGGGAAGAGCAGACTGACCCCACTCTGTCAATGTAACACACCCAGGGAAGAGCAGACTGACCCCACTCTGTCAATGTAACACACCCAAGGAAGAGCAGACTGACCCCACTCTGTCAATGTAACACACCCAGGGAAGAACAGACTGACCCCACTCTGTCAATATAACACACCCAGGGATACGACGACTGACCCCACTCTGTCAATGTAACTCACCCAGGGAAGAGCAGACTTACCCCACTCTGTCAATGTAACACACCCAAGGAAGAGCAGACTGACCCCACTCTGTCAATGTAACACACCCAGGGAAGATCAGACTGACCCCACTCTGTCAATGTCACACACCTAGGGAAGAGCAGACTGACCCCACTCTGTCAATGTAACACACCTAGTGAACAGCAGACTGACCACACTCTGTCAATGTAACACACCCAGGGAAGATCAGACTGACCCCACTCTGTCAATGTCACACACCTAGGGAAGAGCAGACTGACCCCACTCTGTCAATGTAACACACCTAGTGAACAGCAGACTGACCACACGCTGTCAATGTAACACACCCAGGGAAGATCAGGCTGACCCCACTCTGTCAATGTAACACACGCAGGGAAGAGCAGACTGACCCCACTCTGTCAATGTAACACACCCAGGGAAGATCAGACTGACCCCACTCTGTCAATGTCACACACCTAGGGAAGAGCAGACTGACCCCACTCTGTCAATGTAACACACCTAGTGAACAGCAGACTGACCACACTCTGTCAATGTAACACACCCAGGGAAGAGCAGACTGACCCCACTCTGTCAATGTAACCCACCCGGGAAGAGCAGACTGTCCTCACTCTGTCAATGTAACACACCCAGGGAAGAGCAGACTGACCCCACACTGTCAATGTAACCCACCTAGGGAAGAGCAGACTGACCTCACTCTGTGAATGTAACACACCCAGGGAAGAGCAGACTGACCCCACTCTGTCAATGTAATACACCCAGGGAAGAGCAGACTGACCCCACTCTGTCAATGTAACACACCCAGGGAAGAGCAGACTGACCCCACTCTGTGAATGTAACACACCCAGGGAAGAGCAGACTGACCCCATTCTGTCAATGTAACACACCCAGTGAAGAGCAGACTGACCTCACTCTGTCAATGTAACACACCCAGTGAAGGGCAGACTGACCCCACTCTGTCAATGTAACAGACCCAGTGAAGGGCAGACTGACCCAACTCTGACAGAGTAACACACCCAAGGAAGTGCAGACGGACCCCACTCTGTCAAAGTAACACACGCAGGGAAGTGCAGAGTCACCCTACTCTGTCAACGTAACACACCCAGGGAAGAGCAGACTGACCCCACTCTGTCAATGTAACACACCCAGGGAAGTTCAGAAAGACCCCACTCTGTCAATGTAACACACCCAGCGAAGAGCAGACTGACCCCACTCTGTCAATGTAACACACCCAGGGAAGAGCAGACTGACCCCACTCTGTCAGTGTAATACACCCAGGGAAGAGCAGACTGACCCCACTCTGTCAATGTAACACACCCAGTGAAGGGCAGACTGACCCCACTCTGTCAATGTAACACACCCAGTGAAGGGCAGACTGACCCCACTCTGACATAGTAACACACGCAGGGAAGTGCAGAGTCACCCCACTCTGTCAACGTAACACACGCAGGGAAGTTCAGAAAGACCCCACTCTGTCAATGTAACACACCCAGGGAAGAGCAGACTGACCCCACTCTGTCAATGTAACACACGCAGGGAAGAGCAGACTGACCCCACTCTGTCAATGTAACACACGCAGGGAAGAGCAGACTGACCCCACTCTGTCAGTGTAACACACCCAGGGAAGAGCAGACTGACCCCACTCTGTCAATGTAACACACCCAGGGAAGAGCAGACTGACTCCACTCTGTCAATGTAGCACACCCAGGGATACGCCGACTGACCCCACTCTCTCAATGTAACTCACCCAGGGAAGAGCAGACTGACCCCACTCTGTCAATGTAACCCACCTAGGGAAGAGCAGACTGACCTCACTCTGTGAATGTAACACACCCAGGGAAGAGCAGACTGACCCCACTCTGTCAATGTAATACACCCAGGGAAGAGCAGACTGACCCCACTCTGTCAATGTAACACACTCAGGGAAGAGCAGACTGACCCCACTCTGTCAATGTAACACACCCAGGGAAGACCAGACTGACCCCACTCTGTCAAGGTAACACACCCAGGGAAGAGCAGACTGACCCCACTCTGTCAATGTAACACACCCAGGGAATAGCAGACTGACCCCACTCTGTCAGTGTAACACACCCAGGGAAGAGCAGACTGACCCCACTCTGTCAATGTAACACACCCAGGGAAGAGCAGACTGACCCCACTCTGTCAATGTAACACACCCAGGGAAGTGCAGACTGACCTCACTCTGTCATTGTAACCCACCCAGGAAAGAGCAGACTGACCCCACTCTGTCAATGTAACACAGCCAGGGAAGACCAGACTGATCCCAATCTGTCAATGTAACACACCCAGGGAAGACCAGACTGACCCCAATCTGTCAGTGTAACACACCCAGGGAAGAGCAGACTGACCCCACTCTGTCAATATAACACACCCAGGGAAGAACACACTGATAGCACTCTGTCAATGTAACACACCCAGGGAAGACCAGACTGACCCCACTCTGTCAATGTAACACACCTAGCGAAGAGCAGACTGACCCCACTCTGTCAATGTAACCCACCCTGGGAAGAGCAGACTTACCCCACTCTGTCAATGTAACACACCCAGAGAAGAGCAGACGGACCCCACTCTGTCAATGTAACCCACCCAGGGAAGAGCAGACTGACCCCACTCTCTGAATGTTACACACCCAGGGAAGTGCAGACTGACCCCACTCTGTCAATGTAACACACCCAGGGAAGGGTAGACTGACCCCACTCTGTCAATGTAACACACCCAGGGAAGACCAGACTGACCCCACTCTGTCAATGTAACACACCCAGGGAAGAGCAGACTGACCCCACTCTGTCAATGTAACCCACCCAGGGAATAGCAGACTGACCCCACTCTGTCAGTGTAACACACCCAGGGAAGACCAGACTGACCCCACTCTGTCAATGTAACACACCCAGGGAAGAGCAGACTGACCCCACTCTGTCAATGTAACACACCCAGGGAAGAGCAGACTGACCTCACTCTGTCATTGTAACCCACCCAGGAAAGAGCAGACTGACCCCACTCTGTCAATGTAACACAGCCAGGGAAGACCAGACTGATCCCAATCTGTCAATGTAACACACCCAGGGAAGACCAGACTGACCCCAATCTGTCAGTGTAACACACCCAGGGAAGAGCAGACTGACCCCACTCTGTCAATATAACACACCCAGGGAAGAACACACTGATAGCACTCTGTCAATGTAACACACCCAGGGAAGACCAGACTGACCCCACTCTGTCAATGTAACACACCGAGCGAAGAGCAGACTGACCCCACTCTGTCAATGTAACCCACCCTGGGAAGAGCAGACTTACCCCACTCTGTCAATGTAACACACCAAGGGAAGAGCAGACTTACCCCACATTGTCAACGTAACCCACCCAGGGAAGAGCAGACTGAACCCACACTGTGAATGTAACACACCCAGGGAAGTGCAGATTGACCCCCCTCTGTCAATGTAACACACCCAGGGAAGAGCAGACGGACCCCACTCTGTCAATTTGACAGACCCAGGAAAGAGCAGATTTCCCTCACTCTGTGATTGTAACCCACCCAGGGAAGAGCAGACTGACCCCACTCTGTCAATGTAACACACCCAGGGAAGAACAGACGGACCCCACTCTGTCAATGTAACACATCCAGGGATACGACGACTGACCCCACTCTGTCAATGTAACACACCCAAGGAAGAGCAGACTGACCCCACTCTGTCAATGTAACACACCCAGGGAAGATCAGACTGACCCCACTCTGTCAATGTCACACACCTAGGGAAGAGCAGACTGACCCCACTCTGTCAATGTAACACCCCTAGGGAACAGCAGACTGACCACACTCTGTCAATGTAACACACCCAGGGAAGATCAGGCTGACCCCACTCTGTCAATGTAACACAACCAGAGAAACGCAGACTGACCCAAATCTGTTAATGTTACACATGCGGGGAAGAGCAGACTGACCTCACTCTGTCAATGTAACCCATCAAGGGAAGAGCAGACTGACCTCACTCTGTGAATGTAACACACCCAGGGAAGAGCAGACTGACCCCACTCTGTCAATGTAATACACCCAGGGAAGAGCAGACTGACCCCACTCTGTCAATGTAACACACCCAGGGAAGAGCAGACTGACCCCACTCTGTCAATGTAACACACCCAGGGAAGAGCAGACTGACCCCACTCTGTCAACGTAACACACCCAGGGAAGAGCAGACTGACCCCACTGTGTCAATGTAACACACCCAGGGAAGAGCAGACCGACCCCACTCTGTGAATGTTACACACCCAGGGAAGAACAGACTGACCCCAAGCTGTCAATGTAACACACCCAGTGAAGAGCAGACTGACCCCACTCTGTCAATGTAACACACCCAGGGAAGAGCAGACTGACCTCACTCTGTCAATGTAACACAGCCAGGGAAGAGCAGACTGACCCCACTGTGTCAATGTAACACACCCAGGGAAGAGCAGACCGACCCCACTCTGTGAATGTTACACACCCAGTGAAGGACAGACTGACCCCACTCTGTCAATGTAACAGACCCAGTGAAGGGCAGACTGTCCCAACTCTGACATAGTAACACACCCAAGGAAGTGCAGACGGACCCCACTCTGTCAAAGTAACACACGCAGGAAAGTGCAGAGTCACCCCACTCTGTCAACGTAACACACCCAGGGAAGTTCAGAAAGACCCCACTCTGTCAATGTAACACAGCCAGGGAAGAGCAGACTGACCCCACTCTGTCAATGTAACACACCCAGGGAAGAGCAGACTGACCCCACTCTGTCAATGTAACACAGCCAGGGAAGACCAGACTGATCCCGATCTGTCAATGTAACACACCCAGGGAAGACCAGACTGACCCCAATCTGTCAGTGTAACACACCCAGGGAAGAGCAGACTGACCCCACTCTGTCAATATAACACACCCAGGGAAGAACACACTGATAGTACTCTGTCAATGTAACACACCCAGGGAAGACCAGACTGACCCCACTCTGTCAATGTAACACACCTAGCGAAGAGCAGACTGACCCCACTCTGTGAATGTAACCCACCCAGGGAAGAGCAGACTGACCCCACTCTCTGAATGTTACATACCCAGGGAAGTGCAGACTGACCCCACTCTGTCAATGTAACACACGCAGGGAAGAGTAGACTGACCCCACGCAGTCAATGTAACACACCAAGGGAAGAGCAGACTGACCCCACACTGTCAATGTAACACACCCAGGGAAGTGCAGACTGACCCCCCTCTGTCAATGTAACACACCCAGGGAAGAGCAGACGGACCCCACTCTGTCAATTTGACAGACCCAGGAAAGAGCAGATTTCCCTCACTCTGTGATTGTAACCCACCCAGGGAAGAGCAGACTGACCCCACTCTGTCAATGTAACACACCCAGGGAAGAGCAGACTGACCCCACTCTGTCAATGTAACACACCCAAGGAAGAGCAGACTGACCCCACTCTGTCAATGTAACACACCCAGGGAAGAACAGACTGACCCCACTCTGTCAATGTAACACACCCAGGGATACGACGACTGACCCCACTCTGTCAATGTAACTCACCCAGGGAAGAGCAGACTGACCCCACTCTGTCAATGTAACACACCCAAGGAAGAGCAGACAAACCCCACTCTGTCAATGTAACACACCCAGGGAAGATCAGACTGACCCCACTCTGTCAATGTCACACACCTAGGGAAGAGCAGACTGACCCCACTCTGTCAATGTCACACACCTAGGGAAGAGCAGACTGACCCCACTCTGTCAATGTAACACACCTAGTGAACAGCAGACTGACCACACTCTGTCAATGTAACACACCCAGGGAAGAGCAGACTGACCCCACTCTGTCAATGTAACCCACCCGGGAAGAGCAGACTGTCCTCACTCTGTCAATGTAACACACCCAGGGAAGAGCAGACTGACCCCACACTGTCAATGTAACCCACCTAGGGAAGAGCAGACTGACCTCACTCTGTGAATGTAACACACCCAGGGAAGAGCAGACTGACCCCACTCTGTCAATGTAATACACCCAGGGAAGAGCAGACTGACCCCACTCTGTCAATGTAACACACCCAGGGAAGAGCAGACTGACCCCACTCTGTGAATGTAACACACCCAGGGAAGAGCAGACTGACCCCATTCTGTCAATGTAACACACCCAGTGAAGAGCAGACTGACCTCACTCTGTCAATGTAACACACCCAGTGAAGGGCAGACTGACCCCACTCTGTCAATGTAACAGACCCAGTGAAGGGCAGACTGACCCAACTCTGACAGAGTAACACACCCAAGGAAGTGCAGACGGACCCCACTCTGTCAAAGTAACACACGCAGAGAAGTGCAGAGTCACCCTACTCTGTCAACGTAACACACCCAGGGAAGAGCAGACTGACCCCACTCTGTCAATGTAACACACCCAGGGAAGTTCAGAAAGACCCCACTCTGTCAATGTAACACACCCAGCGAAGAGCAGACTGACCCCACTCTGTCAATGTAACACACCGAGGGAAGAGCAGACTGACCCCACTCTGTCAATGTAAGACCCCCAGTGAAGAGCAGACGGACCCGACTCTGTCAATGTAACACACCCAGGGAAGAGCAGACTGACCCCACTCTGTCAATGTAACCCACCCAGGGAATAGCAGACTGATCCCACTCTGTCAGTGTAACACACCCAGGGAAAAGCAGACTGACCCCACTCTGTCAATGTAACACACCCAGGGAAGAGCAGACTGACCCCACTCTGTCAATGTAACCCACCCAGGGAATAGCAGACTGACCCCAATCTGGCTGTGTAACACACCCAGGGAAGAGCAGACTGACCCCACTCTGTCAATATAACACACCCAGGGAAGAACACACTGATAGCACTCTGTCAATGTAACACACCCAGGGAAGACCAGACTGACCCCACTCTGTCAATGTAACACACCTAGCGAAGAGCAGACTGACCCCACTCTGACAATGTAACACAGCCAGGGAAGAACACACTGAACCCACTCAGTCAATGAATCACAACCAGCGAAGAGCAGACTGACCCCGCTCTGTCAATGTAACACACCCAGGAAAGGCCAGACTGACCCACTCTGACAAAGTAATACACCCATGGAACTGCAGACTGACCCCACTCTGTCAACGTAACACACCCAAGTAAGAGCAGACTGACCCCACTCTGTCAATGTAATACACACAGGGAAGAGCAGACTGACCCCACTCTGTCAATGTAACACACCCTGGGAAGAGCAGACTGTCCCCACTCTGTCAATGTAACCCACCCTGGGAAGAGCAGACTGACACCACTCTGTCAATGTAACACACCCAGAGAAGAGCAGACTGACCCAACTCTGTCAATGTAACCCACCCAGGGAAGAGCAGACTGACCCCACTCTGTCAATGTAACACACCCAGGGAAAAGCAGACTGACCACACTCTCTGAATGTTACACACCCAGGGAAGTGCAGA